>NC_136539.1:3672606-3855613 GCF_910591455.1 Pholis gunnellus
GCAAGCACAATCGGGGAGGCTGTTGTTGTTGTTTTAAAGCATCGCAGCGCGTGCATAAACTCTCATAAATATTCATGTCCATGAACCTGGCTTGCTGCTTTATTCATGCTGGGTATGAGTACAAGAGAAAGAGAGAGAGACGGAGGGAGGGAAGGAGAGAAAACAAAAAGAGAAGGGGGAAAGATAGGGAGGGGGAGCGAGAGAGAAAGAGAGGGAGAGCAAAGTGAAAGGGAGAGAGAAAAACAGATGGAAACGAGAAGAGCGATTGGGAAAGAGAAATACGAGGAAACGGCGAGTGTGATCAAAAAACACACTGCTGACTTATTTACACTCTGTGCTACACGTAGCAATTAGCCCATATGAACAGTGTGTGTGTGTGTGTGTGTGTGTGTGTGTGTGTGTCTCATCACTGGTGAGGGTTACGCCAGTTCAGTGTGCAGTAATTACATCTGCCACTTAGGGGCAGCATCTACATAACCTTAACCCTAACCCTAACCTGCCCCCCCCCCCCCCCCCCCACACACACACCTCACCCTACGAGGTGGAGTTGTAACAACATAGCAGGTACGGCTGCTTTTCACTTTTCATGAATAGCACTGTGACACTGATCACCTCAGTGCAGGATGCTTGGTGGATTTTAAGACGTTACATTTTGAATGATTTGGCGTCTCCAGAGTTATGCGCGGCGTGTGGGCAGGAGGAGTCCTGCCGGAGGACTCTTGAATTGGATGCGGCGTCTGCAAAAAGCAGGCCAGATGAAATGATGTACCTCCTGATACCGGCGTTTTACAAGAAATCAATAATTTAATATCAATGGGCTGTCCGGCAATTTAGTGCTGCACTTCCATAAAGTTATGGGACACATTTAAAAAAAAAATGTTTTAAATGAAAAACAGCTACGGCTGAGATCAGTGCTGGGCGGTATTTCCTGTATAATCTCAATTTTTCCGGCACAACAGTGTATAATCACACACGAAACTGTCAGGGCTAGGTGTGCATGGAGAGGAGACTCTATGCTTACCCTTCACACTCGTGGTTTTAACTCAATGTTTTACCAGGCTTACCAGGTTCTGCCGAGTGAAACCAATGCGGAAGCTTCCTAAACTTCCATTCTCTCTACTGGCCAGCAGGGGGCGACTCCTCCAGATGCAAAAAGAAGTCTGATTGTATAGAAGTCTATGAGAAAATGACTCTACTTCTCTCTTGATTTATTACCTCAGTAAACATTGTAAACATGAGTTCATGGTCTCAATCTCTAGTTTCAAGTCATCTTCAATACAACATGATGTTCATTTCGTAAATTATGGTCCATTTAGAGTCAAACAGACCATAGAGCAGGGTATTATTTAGGGCGGGCTTACTGTGATTGACAGGTCGCTGCCACTATCAGAAACGTATACAACGTCTCTACGTCACTCATCCGCCAAACAAATTGATTAACTCTGTTCATTGGTTGCAAAAAAATTAAAACAGCACACCGACAGCCGTGATCCAAGTTGGCGATTGCGCCGAATTCAAGGCTTCAAAACGGCAGTCCACAAACCAGTAGGTGACATCGCGGTGACTACGTCCACTTCTTATGTACAGACTATGGATTAGGCACACATTTATCTCTGTAATAGGGTAAAGATTCGGTTATGGTCGTGTATCTCTGAATTTTTGTAACTTGGCGCCTGCACCAGACGTGACTGTCACAAATAGTTCACTGATAAAAGCACAGCATGTCAAGGGATTATACAATTAGTTATTAGATGCCTTAGAAACAGGAGGTGATGAAAATGTTCTTTTGAGTAAATATTTTGCAGCCAATTCAAATTGTTTACAGGATGTTAAACCTTTGTTTCTTTATAATACATGTGATAATTGAGTCGTTTCTTTACTGGGCTTGTACAAAGGACATACAGTAATCTGAGAATATGAGATAATAACAATTCCTCCTCGGCATAGTGGAGGTTGGTTTATGCCGTTTTGCCAGTTACACTCGTTGTCTTCTTGCTTCTTCGAAGTACGTTTTCTTGTCCTCTGGCGATCCGGAGAGCAATGCAACGAACAGCGCGTTGAGCATAGACTCTTTTTTCAATTTGTGACACCTAAATAATTTGTAACCCTAATTGAATATTGAAAAATTGACACCGCCAAACGGCATGCTGGGTAACGTTATAGCTGCTAGCTATTAAACAGCTAGGAGAGACTCCATCGCTACCGCACATTCAGAAACAGAAGAGAGATGGAGGACGAAGAAAGAGAGACTGGAGATGCACCAGATGCCCAAGAGAAGAGCTGTCTGCTGTTTGGAAGTTTTATTGGTTGAAAAAAATCTGACGTAGCCACTGTTGTTGCCAGTGGTGCTAACAGTAGCAACCTAATCCGTCACCTCAGCAGAAAACATGTGCTAGAATACCAAGAGTGCGATTATGGTCGACGCAATTTCAGTGAGGTGGACAGCATGTGGGCACAATAACCCAACACCTGTGTGTAAAATCCATAGACTGTACATAAGAAGTGGACGTAGTCAACGTGACATCACCCATTGGTTTGTGGACTGCCGTTTTGAAGCCTCGAGTTCGACCAATGAACAGAAGTGACCATATTTGGAATGCGGAGGAGTGACATAGAGACGCCGTATAAGTCTCTGGTAGCGTCAGCGACCTGTCAATCACAGTAAGCCCACCCTAAAGCATACTCTGCTTTATGGTCTGTTTGACTCTAAATGGACCATCATTTACTAAATGAACATCATGCTGTATTGAAGAAGACTTGAAACTAGAGATTGAGAACATAAACTCATGTTTACAATGTTTACTGAGGTAATAAATCAAGAGAGAAGTAGAGTCATTTTCTTATAGACTTCTATACAATCGGACGTCTTTTTGCCCCCTGTTGGTCAGTAGAGAGAATACAAGTTTTAAGACACCGCATTGGCTTTAGAAGGCCCATGTCCTGTTTTCGCAATCTGACTTCTCTTGATATTAATATTTTTCACAGGTAGCTTCCCCCGTCCCCTTTCAGTAAGGTCAGGAGCAGAACAGAGAGGCACCGCAGCTCCCAAATTTAAACACACGCATACGTGCACACCCACAATTCAACACACACACACACACACACACACACACACACACACACACACACACACACACACACACACACACACACACACACACACACACACACACACACACACACACACACAGAGCGAGAGAGATCACAAGGTCAAATTGCTCCCCGCTGTTTGACACCTACCCAGCGGGAACACAAATGCTAATCCTGCACACACTCTAATCCTCACGCTCTCTGTGTGTGTGTGCCCGTGTGTGTGCCTGTGTGTGTGTGTGTAGAAATGTGATGGTCGGACAGGCCATTACCTTTCGTCTCTCTCTCTCTGGGTTGAAGGTTCCCAACCATGACTGCATCTGTGCAGAAAAGACAAAAAATGGAAAGAAAAGGTCAGGGCAGTTACTTTGGGGGAAAAAAGAAAAAAGAAAGCAGAATAGAGGTTTGATCATTTAAAGCAGTTGTTTTTCCTAGAGAGGCCTGACGTTTAGAGGTGACAAGCTGGAACAAATATCACATTGGCTATCACACCAAAGCAAAATCCCTCCACCTTATCCGCCATCCCTGCCTAATTCACAGCACAGTGCAAAGCTTTGAGGCAGAGGGAAGCGCTTAAGACAGCTCCCAGCATCTCACAAAAAGAGGGACGTGATCAGCTTCGGCGCACACAATGTGGCACGAGGAAGAAAAAGAAAAAGGCAAAGGGTGTAGAGAAAGGGGAGACGGGTTTTTCTTTTTTGAAGTGTTAAAGAAAAAGGAAAAAGTGGAGCAAACATGGCAGATCTGAGATCTCCAGAGAGAACGTGGGAATACTTTCCGCTCTTTCTCCATCTCCTCTCTCGGGGGAATGCAGGGAAAATGTCAACAGACACGCGCAGGGAAACGCACACACACTCGCATGCACACACACACACACACACACACACACGTACATGCATGCACACACCCATGCACAAGACTGGGATCTGTAATGGTGGGATAGGGGCTTGGGGGGGGGGTGTAGGAAACCAGAAGGTTTATGTTACCCTAGACATCACAGACAAATCTCTGGAGGCCCAGTGTGAGCGTTCACACGCGCAGCACAAAGAGGCTGCGTGAACGATGTGCACTAACAGCTCCTCTGTTCTGCCATTTATTAACTGGATGTTGCCATGGTTTCCCCACGCTGACGTGATTGTCACTGTAAATCAGTGTGTGACCGCGGTGCGTTTGTGCAGCGAAAGAGCAAAAATTATATATATATTATAATAATGCAAATTTGCAATTTTGGCCATTAGACTGAACTGAACCAGAGCGCCACTATCCATCAAAAACACTGCTATTAAGTGGAATATCATGAGGCTTCGGCCAGGTCTCTGGTGTGTGTAACCGGCTTTTGTTACAATCTTGCAACTCGGACGGTTTGCCGGTTAAGTGTTGAGGCGTGAGGCTTAAGAGGGAAGGAGCGGGGCATGTACAAATCGCATCCATAAAACAAACACGCCACCGCTCCCAGACCTCTCTGTCTGGCCTGATAATGACTCATTAGCTTTCAAATCCCTGTAGTTAGTGGTAGCTCGCACAGTCACTCGGAGTGCGTCCGTGTTTTTCTAAATAATCCTATTGTAACTTGGTCTTGGTAAACTAATGAGCTCCAGAGTCGTCGTCACCCCCCCCCCCCGTCTCTGGAAAGCGGAGGAACTTCTCCGTCCAGCTAACATCCCACCTCTCGTCGCTCAGCCTCCTCGTCTTTATCCCCTTTCCCCCGATGCGTCGCCACCTACCCTGCTTTCAAAGCTTTTGAAATTCTTTCAAGTGAGACAGCCTGCAGCTGAAAGGAGATAAGGCTTGAGCTCTTCATAAATATGATAGAGAAAGCAAAACGGCAGAGTGAAGGGGGTGGGGGGGGGGGGGGGGTAGAGGCGGAGAGGAAGAAGAGGGGGAATAGAGACAGAGACACAGGGAGAGAGAGAGAGACAGATGGAGGTGGAAAGGAAAAGAGAGGGAGAGGGAAAAGAAGAAAAGGTACAAAGAGAGACAGGAGGTTGAGGGAGAGACAGCTGAACACTGTGAGCTGAATGAGTTATGAGATGCAGGTTGCAAACCAGCTACATTCAAATTCATTCTCTTTATTGTATTCATGATAAGGAGACGTGTAGTCTCTTTCCCTTCCTTTCAGCCGCCTACAGTCTGTCTCTCCGAAGTCGTCTGTCTGCAGCCCGGCTATCTTTGAATCTCTCTCACCGCCCCTGTCGCTCTCGCTCTGCCGCCCAAACAAAGAAAGGCAACATTCGCGTTGACGATTCATTGTGAGCCCGTTGTGTCTTTAACCTTCATTTTCTTCGCTCTGGTTTTGTATTTGATGAACAACACCGGAATCATCGCAAACATTTTGTTGTAACACATGCCTGCCACCACCTTTCCGCTGGCAGCGCGGTGTTGTCAGGTCGGGGGAATGTGAGCTATGTGAACTGTGTGGAACGTCGCCCCGGGGCTCCTGCTGCACCCTCACAATGGAAAAAAAACTAAAATCACACAGAGCTACGAGCCAACATGGAGAGGAGCTCGACCGAGTGGTAAACCAATTAATCAACTAATTACCGACACAAACGGACTGTTCTGAGAAGCTGGAAGAAGAGACTGGTGGCCGTTTCTCAAAACAAGTAAACACATATGGACTTTCTACACACAAACAGTTACGTGATCCAAATAATTAATAACTTTAGGGACTGGTTCAAGTTCATTATAGCTTGCAGAAATGTCACAAAATTGTGAAAAAATGTTGGTGACAGGGATGTCTGCAAATGGTTTAGCCCAAAACGACAAACCCAATGTGATCAATTTACACACAAAAAAATTGGAAATTCTTACATTGGAGTAGCTGGAGCAAGTTAATGGTGGACATTTGTGAATGGAAAATTAGTTTAAGTCACTATGTATAGCAAATTTGAAAACAGACCTCTAAAACAGCTGTTTCCACACGCAAAAATGTGTGATCTGAATCATCAATTAAAAAATAAGTTTGGCTTTTTGCAACTTGGATGTTATTGTTCCACTTGTGGTCTTCATTCCGATTAGCTGCGAGGGCATTCGACTGCACTCACCGGCATAATTAATGAGATCTGTCAGTTCAATAAAAAGCAGTCAGACCATCAGACTGTCTTACAATTTGATTTCCCAACATGTTTTTCTTTTTGAACATATTTATATGAGAAATGTCGGAGGCAGCCTGAGCTATAAGTTGTAATTGCCAACGACTGCTTCTCTGTAATTGTTGTGCATCTGACAATAGAGAACTTGAAACTTGAGACAAGTTTGAAACAAACCCCCTGGTTAGCAAAACAAAACCGTCAAGTTCAACTATGACTATGCTTGTGTGCTTCAGTTTACCTCCAAGTCAAGAAGCTTATGCCACTTGGTTTAACTGGTGGCTTGTTAGCAACCGGTTTGATTGTCTGAACTATTGTGTTTCTCAGACACAAGTTGTAATTATCAAGATGTATCCTTAAAATGATCATTGATTATCAGAGCAACAACTGTAATAAAAATTCAGATTATATTATATAACCTAGCCCACTCCCAACCATAAAATAATCTATCACACACCCACACAATTATTTCCTGACTCTATTTTTTGTGACTCTCAGAGATGTCAGCTTTCACTAATGTCCCTTTTCTAAAAGGTCACAATGCACTTCAGCTAAAGTGCCGGTGTCTCGGGCGGCTGCTGGTTTCACGCGTGTCGAGCACTCACCCTCGCGTTGGCCACGCAGATTATCCTGGCGTAGCAGCAGATCATCAAGAAGATGAGGCTGAACAGAGGCACGTACCATCTGCAGAAAGCACAAACACGAGCAGGTCGTAAAAAACACAGGATTTAATACATTTTGAATCCACAACTAGAGCGTCATTTATCCTAATGGAATTTATACCATGACAGGACGTAATAACACACTAGGTGTTCAGTGTTGAGATAGTAGGGATGTCTAAACCGATTAGAGAGAAACTCATCTAATAAGATTTCCTCTGCAATCTGAGAAGGCCATCGTTGTTAAGGCATGATTTGGTGGCTTTTTTTCCGCTTTATTTCATCATTATTCAGCCTCTAAACATGAAACATTCCTCATTCATGTACTCCCAAAAAACTCTTTGAAAGAGACAGATAATAATAATTATAATTATAATAATTTAATAATGTTAATGTATAGGTAAGACTGTGGACACAGGGCAGCATTATTCTCAACAGCTGATGCATAGAGGACACACGGTTTGCACATAAACCAGCACAGAGCAGGAGCAGGCCTGACTCAGCGCCTCCGGACCGCTCTGCACATATAGTTTACGTGAGCAGAGAGAAAGGCAGATAAAGAACAAACTATAATGCAAAGTCACTGCAACCGAAAATGCATGGCATTCCTACGGGATGAAGGTTTTGACAATCAAGGGAGGCGCGGGGGAGAGAACAACATGTCAGGTATTTCTGAGCGGATGACAGAGAGCGAGACGAACGGGGGGAGGGGGGGTGATGGATTTGCTGGAATGGCAGCCTTGTGTTACGTAACCTCTCGGGAGGTGATGTAAGCTCGGAGGAGGTTCAGCCTCTCCCTCTAATCATGAAACAGGCCTTTGTCTCGCTTTGATAGACAGGTTCCTGGCCACCACGTCTCCGCGGTGCAGTCGAGGCCTGCGCTGTGCGACGCCCGGGTCCTCCTGAGCACCTGGCACAATTGCTCCCTTCGTAACACACATATTGGGCCGCGCAGAGGAGAAACATCGAGAGTAATCATCGCGGCTCTAATCATGATCCTCGGGAAAAATAGGAATCTGTCTCTGACCCATAAATACGGAGACATACATGGTTTCAAAGGAAAATGGATCGGGACTGACGCTGTGCCTGGAAAGTCCTTGACATGTGTGCTAAAAACTGCATGTGTGAGCAGCATCTAAAAAGGCAAATTTTAGGTCCTTGGCCTAATTTCACTTCGTACATACTTGTCCTCAAAGCCTGCGGGTCGGAAAAAATAAAAACCTCACTGAGCATTATCAAATTAAACTTTTTATTGGCAGGGGAATCCGAGATGCTATCCGTTTTTTTCACGGCGGGAAACGGGGCGGGGGGGGGGGGCTGCTTTACACATCCATGCATCTTGTAAGGAGCATCAATATGCAAAGAACACCCTCTTTGAACGCGTGCGTGAGCGCTTGTGTATGTGCGCGTCCACGCAGGTTTAATAATGGCTTGGGACAATGATGAAAGCGTTTTCAGGGGAGGGGGGGAGAGACCTGCGCGAGCGTCACCTCGGTGTGATTTAATAACCCGCGCTCCGGCATAAACAGCGTCCAATTACGCCAGCGCGTGTCCCGTTAATGATGGAGAGACGAGGCGGGGGGGAGGGGGACGGAGAGGGAAAAGGAGGGGGTGGCCTTTTTAACGATAGCGTGGGGGGGGGGGGGGGGCTGCGAGGAGCGGAGAATGACGGGCGGCAGCTACAAAGTGCTC
Source organism: Pholis gunnellus (assembly GCF_910591455.1). Lineage (NCBI taxonomy): Eukaryota > Metazoa > Chordata > Actinopteri > Perciformes > Pholidae > Pholis > Pholis gunnellus. The sequence goes on from NC_136539.1 coordinate 3,681,137, forward strand.
TAATTAGCATGATAATGATCTGCCATTAGAGTCCGCTGTGCTCTACAGCTGAGCACTACCCGAGAGAGAGAGAGAGAGAGAGAGAGAGAGAGAGAGAGAGAGAGAGAGAGAGAGCGCGGGAGCGAGACCGGGAGAATAAAAAGAGAGAGAGTGAAATAGAGGCAGAGAAAGAGCGAGAAGATGCGGGGTGGGCAGGGGGATGATAAAAAGCGAAGACAAGAATAGAGGTCAGGATGGGAAAGGTGGCTGGATGACGGCAGATTGTGGGTCAGGAGGACCAGGAAGAGTAGAAATAAGAAGGAGGGATTGGGTGATTAACAGACAGGGAAAAGGATGAGGTCATTCTCCCGTGACAGGAATAGCAGAAAGAAGCTGCAGCCGAGGGATGGGCTAACTGAAGGACGGATAGAGAGACCGGTAAACACAGAGGGGATTTTGAGAGGACAACAGTGAGCTTAGAGCAAGAGTGGAAGCCTGGAAGTGGCAGAGAGAAAAGACCATCGCAGACGGTCAGAGATTCGATCTCTCGGCCTCGGTTCGGCCCTCCCTCCAGCGCCACTCTGAAGTCAAGAATGAGGCTGGGATGAAAGAAGCCTTAATTGAAGTGCTCGGTAGGAGACGGGAGAGAACTGCAGGGACCCGTCTGTGCGGGTTAGCGCTCAACTTTGACAAAGCAAGATCCTACTGCTGAGTGACAGATCAAGATCTACCTGTTCAAGCACTCAGACAGGGACAGGACAACCCCAGAGACAGAAAGGGAGGAGACGACACAACGACCAGGAGGAGCAGGGTGTGTGTGTGTGTGTGTGTGTGTGTGTGTGTGTGTGTGTGTGTGTGGTGTGTCTCACCAGATGCGCTAATGTCAAAGTTAAAAGGGAACGAGACTAAGGCTACATCCACACTAATAGGTTTCCGTTTAAAGCCGGGGTTTTGAAACGAAAACGATCTATGTCCACACGGGCGTTTCAGCATTGTTGTCGAAATGCTTACCGTCCATATTAGCGCATCTGGAAACGAATATCACGTGACTATTCACGTACACTAATGTGGGTGCCGGTGTAAACAGGAAGTAAATGGCTGCTTAGTTACAGAAAATACGTACTATGATAGTAATCTTTCATAATAAAAGGTATAGTGCTTGATACTTAAAATCTTCCTTTATATACTAAAACAGACAACTTTCGTGAAAAAAGGTCTTTCAAACGTCAGTTGCAAGGCTGCAGGTCTTGCTCTATTCTCTCTCTTACACACACATCAAATTTACTTAAAATAAATTTGGTGGATGAATTTGGTCAACACACGTCTCTCACTCGTTTCCTCTCGGTTTCGTTGTCTGTTTTCACACTCGTAGCTCTGCTGGTGGCTGAAGTCACAGTCATACTGGAGAGTATTTATGCTTTTGTTCATTTACAGTTTCTTTGTGAACTTTGCAGTAGTTGTGCAGAACAAAATAAGCATTAATAAGAGAAGGACAGTCCTCCGTTTTGTGTCCATCACCCTCCTCAAAGCGGCAAACCGGGACTTCAAACGTCCGCTTCGTAGGGATGATAATGTAGATGTCGTCAAAATGCTCACAATAACAATGCTAACATAAAGATGTTTAGCAGGTATAATGTTTACAATGTTTGGTGAGTTACCATGTTAACATTTGCTAATAAGCACTAAACATTAAGTACAGCTGAGACTGATCGGGATATCATTAGTAAGTGTTTTGACCTGATGATGGCGCTGGATAAAAATGTCAGGGAAAGTTATAAGAATTCATCCTGAGGGGAACATGAGTGTGACCCAAATTTCACGGCAATCCATCTATTCCTGTCTCATCTCTCTGCTTCGAGCTATCTAGGCAAAGGCACGGAATTCCCCCAAAAGAAGCCAAAAAGGTCACTTGTGACTTTTTTAAGATACATCTTCTTGGAACCATGACTGTCTATGCAAAGTCTTATGCAAGTCCATTTAGTAGATGAACTTTTGGTGGCACTAGAGGAGAAGTCCGTTGAGTACCAAGTCATTAAAATTCATCCTCTTGACACCATGAATGTCTGTATTAAATGTCACGGCAATCCATCCAATATTTGCGAAGACATGTCACTAAAAACCAGAAATGTCAACCTCATGGAAAAGTCAGGGGGTCACCAAAAGTCATTAGGATTCATCCTCTGTGGACCAAGATTTCATCCAATCACAGTTGAGGTATTTCAACCCGAGACCAAAGTGCTTGACCGACTTTACCATCCCTGAGCAGCCCTGCTAATTATAAGCTTTCATTTGTCATTCTCTCAGTTTCTCGGTGCCTTGTCTGACCGCGGACCCATGCAAACACCGACGGGGACCTCTAAGAGCGGTGACTCAGCTAAGCTCGAGTGCTTCCAATTGCTGACTCAACCCCTGAAATTCTGCACCTCCGTCACAAAACGCTGTCCTCTGCTTTTCAGTCTCCTTCCTCTCCCATCCGCTTTCACACCGTCCTCCTCCTCCGAGCTCCCCCCCCCGCTCTGTCCTGTCTGCGCCGCTTCGCTGAACTCTGATGAAGACACACTGCGGGGGAGTGGGCAGAGACGAGGGCAATCTATTTCGCTCGCTCGCTCGCTCTCCTCACTCTCTCTCTCTCTCCCCGGTCCTGCTATGCTGCCCCTCTTTCCTTCCCCTGCTGAGTAATTCCCCGTCTCTCTAACTGCACCCCCGTATGTCTCCCCTCCCGCCTTTTCCACTTCTCACCTTTAACGCTAAAACCTCTGCTCTCCTGCGCCCTTTCCCCGGTGAGCTGTCGGCGGCGCGTGTGTTTTTTTCCTTTTCCTTGACGGGTGCTGCCGTGGCCTCTAATCTCTCGTCTGGTTTGATGTAATTAGAGCTAATGAAGATTCCCTGATCCTCTGAGCGACTCGTCCCCCTGGGCCACGACAGCGTGGAAAACTAGAAAGAGCCGGGGAGCAGAGGAGCACTGATAAAAGAGACACAGGCTCGTTTAGCGCAGCTGATAGCTATGTGTTGTTCTGCATGTGTGTGCGCGTGAGTGTGTGTGTGCTTATTTGTTTAGAAAGATTGATTCCCTGCTGATGCTGCGAGCAGCAACGCGATTACCTTGGCTCATGGCAAAGTGTTGTTGTGTGCACGTCTGTGTGTGTGTGTGCGTGTGTGTGTGTGGCTAAGCGTCTGTGCCGGGGGATTGGCAGAGCCCTGGCAGACTTAGGGCCAGTTGCAGAAAGCAGTAGACAGGCATAATCCTTCATAGCCCTCCTAAACACTTAAATACACAGTGTAGCAACTCCCCTAAATCTGACAAGGCAGAGACAAGCACATCCACATGTGTGCGCACACACATACTCACGCATGCACGCACGCACGCACACACATGCACACACACATCATGGCCTTACACCAAGAGGGAAAAAACCCCGAAGGCTCCCCTGACATGCAACCCTTCACATTTCACCGCAGAGACAGCCCCCCCCCCCATCACCACCAGTGGAAGGGACGCTTTGATGCCGGCGCTGAAAGGGTCTACTTACATCCCAAATCTCCAGGCTACGTGATCGTCTGTGATCCAGCTGGGGAAAGAGAGAGAGAGCGATGAGGGGGTTACAAAGGAAAGAGAGCGCGTGAGCGGAAGAGAGACTTGTGTGACTGCAGAGGGGGGGGGGGGGGGGGGGCTGTGCAGCTGTAGCTATTAATAAGCCGAGAGTGGAAAGAGAGAGCCGAGCCCGGAGATTAAGGGCTCTGTCCCAATTCTCATTCCGCCGCCTCCTCTCCTCTCCTCGGACTCCCCCCCCCCCCTTCCTTACTCCTTTAACAACCCTCCAAACAAATGATGCCTTTCCCATTCACCACCGAGGACTGGAGAGTCTGAGGCGGAGTTTTACTCTTCAAAGATGTGCTGATAATTGCCAATTTTTGATCACATAGAATCTTATGCGAGAGGGAGCCTGTCTGCAGCTGGAACGAGGCCAGCGCTGTGGCCCCTCGTTGAAAGGAAAAGACATTTAACAGAAAATCCGCCGTGGCTTGCTGAAAAAAAACCTTTAAAAAAACCTATGCTGTACTCACCACCAGGCTCCCGCGGGGCCGTAGTAACCCTTTAGCAGGGGTAAGGAGGCCATGACCAGAGGAACCCCCCACGCCATCAGATGGTACAACCTGATAAAAGGCAGACATATATTTCATTATACGCACCGAGACCAGGGGAGCTTTGCCCCTGAGAAAAAGAAAAAGAAAAACACTCATGACTAAATCGATTCGTTCCTTCTTCGGTTCGTCCCTTTGTTGGCACTCACATCGGGGTCGTTTTTCAGGTGCGGCCCAATGGTGACAAACCATAATTACCCTCACTGTTGTGCAAAAATATGATATGTCCGCACCATAACCACAAACAGGGTGCAGATTCTCACCCGGCGGGTGCTAGTGGCCAAAACATATGTGGACAAAGCTGCCTTACCTCGAATTAGCAAAGATTTTAAAATGAAACCGGTTGAGAGAGCTGGAGAGGCTCATAATATCAATGAAAAAATAACATGAATCAGTGACGGCTTCTAAGAAATCTCAATCTCTGAACGGGGCGCTGTGTGTGTGTGCGTGTGTGTGTGTGTGTCAGACAGATGAGGTGTGCGCTCCAGTGTCTTGGGCGTCAGTGTGGGTGTCGATACTTTATAGAGCGCACAGCGTCGCCCGGTCAATAGAGTGGAAGTCCTGCCCTGACTTGCTCCAAGTGTGGTCAATCGAGCGGTTGGCGACGCGGCTGACACGCACTCAATCCCTCTCGGGCTTGTGCGGCGCACGCACCCACACACACCTTCTCACTCTGATTTCACCGGGGCACGCTGTATCTCCCCTCTCTGCCCTCATGTGATGGACAGCGGAGTGTGTGGGAGGTGGTGGAGAACGTGAGATGGCTGGTGGTTAAAATAGAGCTGAATTGTGGGTGGGAAAGAGACATAGGAGACCTATACATTGAGAGAGAGAGAGAGAGAGAGAGAGAGAGAGAGAGAGAGAGAGAGAGAGAGAGTTTAGATCGAAAACGAGAGAGAGTGTGCGTAAGAGGGAGAACCAGGTAGAAAAGGGAAATGGTTGATGCGCTGAAAAAAAGAGCGCAACTGAGTGAGAGAGCGAGAGAGAGAGACTGTGTGGTGGTGGGAGGAGAGAAATCAGTGCTGCCAGTCCGTGGTGTGACGATTGGTGCAGGGGGGCTTGTCAGGAAATCAATGTCGAGAGCTCGCAGACCCCGCAGACGCACACACACTCGCAGCACTTTTGAGAGGGAGATGACGAGGTCCGGGGCTGCGCGCAACATGGGCTTAATGAGGCACAGCAGGGCCGCTATGCGCTCTGTATTGCACGCACACACGCGCACACACGTGCACACACACACACACACACACACACACACACACACACACACACACACACACACACACACACACACACACACACACACCTCTCTCGGGGCTCAATCTCCCCCTCCCCACCCACATCCAGTTTGCCAGAATCCGCCCTTCAAACGCACATTAACAACGCACGCACACGCGCGTGCACAAACACACTTCCCGTCCTCTCTTGCATCCACTTCAATCACTCTTAGATCATCCAGCCTCCGTTCTCCATCTCCTCTGGCGATTTGTTCATTCATAAACCATCACGCTGTGCCGTCACTCTGTGCGTGTGTGTGTGTGTGTGTGTGCGTGAGGGAGGTTGGGTGAAGGGGCTGAGGGGTAGCCTAATTGTGCATGCATGCAGAGCCTCATACCCGCCTGCCGAAACGCATGCGGCTTATCTATGCGCAGTCAATGCACGACAACCCCCCTGACGCCCCGTCCTCACGTTGCTCTATAACCTATTAAGCGCAGAGTTTTTTTTTTTTTTTTTCTTCCCCTGCGTGATCGGCCTGACGCAGAAACAGACACATCCTCCACCCGCCTGGTCCCTCTGGACCCATGAGCTGACAAGGCTCTGGAGCGAGCTGATTTTGCACCCCCCCCCCAACCCAGCCTGCACCCCTTTCCCTGCGCCCCATAAAGCCGTCTCCCTTTGAGTTATAACACCATTATATCGTCTGGCTTATTGCTAATCAATGCAGGGAAACTCCCATGGGGGGGGGGGGGGGGGGGTTTGCACCTTTTTTCCGGCCTAACCCCCTCACACAAGGATGGGTGGAAGGGGTGTGCGCACCTATACGCGCAACCACGGAACAATCGACTTGCAAAACAGAGTTCCTGCTTACTTGTTAAATGTATTATTTTTTTTTTGTATGTTTGTGTCACAGACCTCCACGCAAGGCATGGAAAATGAGAAGAATATCTATCTCTCTCTCACACACACACACACACACACACACACACACACACACACACACACACACACACACACACACACACACACACACACACACACACACACACACACACACACACACACACACACAAGCAAATTCACACTCGTGCTGCGGAGAGCGCTCATGGGAGTTTGAGCGACAGAAACGTAGAGCCGCAGAGCGTGAAGATTGGTGCGCACGCACACGAGCACACTTAACGGCTGACACTCACTCCCTTTTCAATTAGAGCGTCGGCTGGAACAGAAAGGGGGAGGGGGAGGAGGGAGGAAGAGGGGGGGAGGGAGGAGGCTGTCAATGCTCCGCGGGGAGACACATGCTCTGGCGGACCAAACATATGCACACGCACGCACACGCACATGCACACACGCACACACACGCACATACGCGCACACACGCGCACGCACACACACAGAGGTAAACGATGGCAAAAAGAGACAAACACATTCAGAGGAAGACACACAGGTGGACGTAGAGACAGAAAACGACCCGTTTGTGTGCGTGAGGGACGGATACGCAATATAATTTGTCGATTAAACGATTAGGTGGATCGTCAGAAAACCAATCGCCGACTATATTGATAATCAATTAAACATGCGAGTCATTTAGAAGCCTATCACTATCTGGCTCTAGCTTTTCCAATGTAAGGCTCTATTTATTCAAAACATTGTTAGTTAATAACTTTTGGACAAAACAAAAAAACGAAAAACACTGAAGAACATAATCAGTAAATCAACCAATTGATCAAATGAATAATTATCAGCCGCAGCATTAAGTGATCTACTCACATCTCATATCTGTTGGTGCTGATTTCTCGCACCAGGTTGAGGTACAGGTTCACTGTGATGAGACAAACCCAGGCCAAGGCACTCCAGTCTGTAGAGACACACAGAAAAACAACAAGGTCAAATTACAACAAAGCCCCCCCCCCCCCACACCACCACACAACATGCTACTGTGTGTGCGTAAACACACACGTGTGCGTATGAGTGCGTGCGTGCGTGCTTGTGTTCCCCTTTTTGATAAATGAAGGCCCATTCCGCAATAATATGAGGGAAACCTGTGGCTTAGGGTGATGGATGAGAGGGGGGAGCTCGGAGAGAGATAATGATGAACTGTGGAAAAGCGCAGGGAGATAAGCAGAGGTGGGGGCGAGGGGACCAGAGCGGGAATAGCAAAGGAACCGAGAGGAATAGAAGAAATGAAGAAAATGGAGAGGAAGGCAAAGTCAGCAGAGGGGAAAAAATGAATACATTTCACCGAGACAAGGAAGAGAAGAGTCGAGAAAGCTTCCTTCCTTCCTTTTTTGCCCTCGTATTCAGGACTTCTCCTTTCCGTGCGTGTGTCTGTGTGTTGTTTTTTTGCGTTTTTGTTGAAAGGACAGGCAATGATGGATTATCTGAGCCACATACTCAGCTTACTCAGGCCATGTCCACACTACTCCGTTTCCATTTGAAAACGCATATGTTTTGCTACGTTTACACTGAGCGTCCACACTACGCCGGCGTTTGAAAACGCTCCTGAGGACGGATACGTTTGAAAACTCCGGGGTTGCGTCTTTGTGTGGACGACGTTTGGAAACGATGACGCTCACACCTGCTTTCGCTACTTGATTGGTTCATAGCAGTCATGACGTGTCCTTCCCTGATTCGTCACACCCCTATCACGTGACCCTTTCCCGGAAAATCATAAACAGCCTTGATTACCGATGGACTACCAGGTTAATTTAACATGGACAACTGATTCCAGGTGTTGCTGACCTTGTTGTCTTTACTAGCAGCTGTTGTGCTGTTAAAGTCTGCATTATTACGGAGGAAGCAGCTGTTAATGGAGCGATCAGTGAGCGGCTTGTCTAGGGCGTTATCAGCCCTACGAGCGGTGGCGGCCATCTGAAGTCACGGTTAGCGGCTTTAGGGAGGGTGATGGACACAAAACGGAGGACTTTCATTTCCTTATTTATGCTTATTTTGTTCTGCACAACTATTGTGAAGTCCACAGATAAACTATAAAGGAAGAAAAGCAGTAATTGCTCTCCAGCAGGACAGAGACTTCAGCCACCAGCAGAGCTACGAGTGAGAACAGACAACAACGAACCCGAGGGAACGAGTGAGAGACCACATTTATGGACCTTTAATGTGTAAGTGTTTATGTGTAAGTGTTGATTTTAAAGTACATTTGATGTGTGAGAGAGAGTGATAGAGCAAGACCCGCAGCGCTGTAACTAAGTCTGAAAAATAAAACTTTCAAGATTTCAGAGAAGATCTTAAGTATCAAACACAACCTTTCATTATTAATGAAAGGTTGTTTCATACACAAAACTCACACGCCTTCCACACTAAAGCGATGTTTAGGAATAGTCTTCCGTGACTGAGAAAGAAGGAGGCCGGCTGTCTATGTCATTATCACAATAAATTACTGTCACAAAGCGTCTTGCATAACCCGACAGCAAGCCCAAGCTTCGCTTCTTTTCTTTTCTTTTTAAACTCCCGCTCGGCTTCATCGACCTGTCCCGACGTCGGCCCCCTGCTACCACCTCCCTCTGTTTCAAACACATTTCAGAACATTTTTTATGGGTCAGAGTTAAAAGCGGAGCTGTGCGCTACGCGGCTCCCGCCGGACTCGGCGCTTCGCGACAGAACAAAGTGCCCCGCTCAGCTGCTGTTTATGTGCGGCCGTTTGTCCTGAGCGCGAGGGATCCTCGTTGATAAACCGAGGTGACAAGGCACCAGCCCCCGCAGCACTAACTCACTGCCCATTACCCTGTATCCGTCTCTGAGTGTGTGTGTGTGTCGGCCTCTAAGGACCATAAAAACAAGCGTGGTGGAGTGTTTGTATTAGCAGCCAGTCCTAACTAAGAATCCGTATGCTAATCGAGGCTAAAGGAGCTGCATTTGCAACAAATGCCAGCAAATAAATGTGCACAGGATTCCGCCTCATCGGTCCAAATCACAAAGAAATCTTCCCACTAACCCCAAATTGAGAACTTGCAGATGCGCCCAATTAACCCAGATGAAATGCTGGAGTCGTGAACCATCGTTACAGTAGATAGCAATGAGCCAATAACTGCAGAACGTGGAGCTTGACTCCCACATACAGGTGTGGTATTCTTGGTATGGGTGTGTGGATAATAAATGTGATGTGCAAATGTATTCGAAGCGTTAACACCCTTGACAACTGTAGTATATGGCAAGTACATATCCTCCCTGTTTTTTTGTGGGTTTTTTGGAGAACTTCGGGACAGGATGCTGAGTTGACGATGAATCGAAGCAAAGGCTCGGAAAGGCTTTTACACACCAGTCCCTGCATTAAAATGATGACCATACCATGAGAAAGAATACCCATAAAGTCACTGTTAAATGCAACAGAATTCATGTAACCATATATAAGTTTTGAGCCTCTATCTCCGCCACAAACAACTCTCCCACATCGCATCTCAAGCTCGATGAGCCGGAGCAATCAGTGTCAAGGCATATTTTGTTCTCAAGCCAAAACAATGAAATGATCACTGTGATATATGAGCTCCTGAGCAGATGTCTTTGTGGAATCTTTACTCCACCTCTATTGTTAAAAGGGAGCCAGTGAGTAGTTCATCAAGTTTTGTCTTACCAAAGTAAGTCAGCCAGCAGGCCTGGAAGTCACACAGAGCCCCCTCTGGATGTGCATCACCCTGGGGAAGGAAGAAAGAACAGCACAGGGAAACGTTTTCACAAAACGACCCAAAGAAATTGAAAAAATGAAAAAAGCCTCTGCCATGTGGGCGTTCAGTGAAACAGACTCGAGTAACTCACCATGACATATGCTACGCTGTCGAAGAAGGCGGCTACTGTCAGGCTGAGAATCATCTTCTGTGCAGTGAAAATGAGAGAGTCGTGAAAAAGGGGTTCTCCAACTAAACACCCCGATTCTGAATACGCCGGCGCATTAATATTCACGTAGAGAGAGAAAGGGCAAATTATGGATCAAATGATCACTGACGTGGCTGACGTCCCCGGTGACAACTGAAAATATCACAGGGTGGAGGGGAGAGGCTCCGTGAATCCTTCTACAGAAACATGAAATTCATTCTATTTCATATGAAATAAACCAATAATCTGTGTGCTGCAGAAAGAGGCTAGTTGCGCTGCATGCCAGCCGTCAGTCTTACGCCGACTTCGCCTGCAGAAGTGGTTACAAACTGTGACACACACACACACACACACACACACCTTTATTAATTTGTCCAGCAATGACCCTGCCAAGGCTACAGAGAAGGAGGAGGGGGAGGCGGAGGCGGAAAAAGCCTTAAAGAGAGAGCATTAAAGACCATTGACTGACAGATAACCTTTGTGAGGGGACGGAAGTAAGGAGAGGGTTTATGTTGTGCGAGAGGAGCAGGGGAGGAGAAGGAGGAGCAGGAGGAGGTGAAGCCACTCTGTGTGACCTGGTCCAGAGGTAATAGGATCCATCAGAGCCCCACGTTAAGCTGTCATTTGCTTCAGATTAGAAGGATAGCGTGGAGTGTCGCTGAACCTGACAGACCTGACGGACCGGCTTCCACAACAAGCAGGCTGCACACTCACACTCACACAAAACACAGCGAACTGACACTGATCTGTTTTAGACATCTGAAACGATTTTGGATGAAATAAAACATAGCTATGTGGAAGAAAGAAAAGAGCATTGAACTAATACTATTCGGTGCATCGTCAGACCTTAAGTACAACGTAAACCTCCTCATGTAGCGAGGGGGAAAAGACAGCCGCCATTATCACAGAACCACCATCAGTCAATTAACTCCCCAATTGATTCGTCTGCGCAATTTTAATTGGGTTCAATTATGCAAAGATTTGCCGTGGCTAATTGAACATATTTCCGGTGGCAATGAAGCAAACAGATATGGGGGGGAGGGAGTCATAACATACTGTACATTGTGGTGCGAATTTACCTGAGCCAGAGAGTGATACCTGCGAAGCAGCCAGATCACAAAGAGCATGAAAATGCTGTGGAGAGAGAGAAGAGACGACAGTGAGAAGGGCAACAACTTGAACAGGACAGGTCCTTAGTTGCTCCATCGATGACATCATGTCTTATTGCACATAAATACATCATAGCAACTCATAGCTCTGTCGTTTAGACCGAAACTAATGAAACCTGCAGAAACCTGCAGAAACCCTGCCAAAGACCTGCTCAGCAGCATTTGAAGGAGTGAGGTCCTCGGCCAAAAACGCAACCACCAGAGCGAAACGTTAAGATGCAGTTCATCGAAATGCCACTAGATGCCACCTCACAAATCACAATCAACTAATGCAACAAACAGGAAAAACCTCCAATGCCTTCTCCGACATTATAAATGTGTTTTTCCCAGAAGCGATTAGGGACCAAACATTAATTTGCCTTGTTTGTTTCTAAAAAGTGTTGTTTGATTAAAGCGATAAGTCATTCTAGTCTATAGCCATGGGCCTGGCTTTGAGATTAATCATTTAGTTCCATCACAAAGCAATATGTTACATGCAAATCACTTTTCATGAGAAGTATAGACACCGCAGAGCACAACTTCTAAAGTGAACACACAGTAGAATCAACCCATCTTAGACACAGGCTCAACAGGCTTACTGTAAAATGTTGAATTAGTTTGCACAGGTTAAAGGTGCCCTGTGGAGTTTTCTTGTAAACAAACGAAACTTCAGTTTACATTCAGTCCTCGAGGTCTAACAAATGTGTCGAGTGCACTTCCTTCCCCAATAAAACATTTGCAAAAGCCGATTTTTACGTATTTTCAATCCCCCATAAAAAAAACAGGGACCCAGTCATCACAAAACGCCTCCATGGCGCTACTAGAGATCTAAAACTCTACAGGGAACCTTTAATATTATAGTTAACTCTTCCACCACCCAGATATCATAACCAATTATAAATACAACTCAGACAAATATTTATATATATATCGGTGGCTCCCCAAAGCTATGAACAGTTAAACTATCCGGTGTGAAATAAAAGTCAAGGATTCAAAACAAATAATTTGAGGAAATATTTACCATCCTACTAAGGAGAAGGTTCCTGTGGCTCGTTTTACCCTTAAAATCACCACCTGTAAATCAGAAACAATTCCTTACTACTGTGCACTATATGGCTCACATAACTAAACAACAATGCACTTAAGTGGAGAGTTGATGTATGCATTTCTTACAATATTTGTGTTTAAGTAAAGCGTTCGTGCAAACTTCCTGAGAAGTGCAACACAAATACAGTGCTGCCATTATTATAATCATAAGCTTAGAAACGACTGTGTTGAGGAGACTGCTCTTTGTTCCAGCATGCCCGTTTGTGTGCAAACCGGTGTGACTAAAGGAAGTATAATAAAATGTTGTTTGCACACACTTCCAGAGGATCCGAGTTCTAGGAACAACCTTAGACATCTGAAGCTTTTATGAACGCCACCTCCACATGCGTTTGACACATTTTAACATGCTATAAAGCACAGAGCGCTGTTCAATGACAGCTGAGTGAGTTGAAAAACTAGAAGCTGACACTGTTGCGCAACGCAAAAATGCAAAGCTGAAGCAGATATGAGAGCTACTCAGAGAGAAAACAAACGGAGGAATGAGAGGCATGAGAGGAATGAGAAGTGTGCGAGTTCCACCCAACAGCCTCGGGGAAAAATGAAGAGGCCCGGTGGACGTCTTGCATGCAAAACAGAGCGGGACACGTTGGGCAACACCACTGTTGTGGCCTTCTGCACACAATGTTATACACCTGTCTCCTAGGAGGCGTCACAACAAACACATGTGGCCCTATAGAGAAAACGTGGATATCTACTAGACTGCTTCTACTTCATGTATGGAAGTGGGTTTCAAGTTGTTTAATACCTTGTTTTTGCAGTAATGTGAGATTTCTGGATACACTAGACAGAAAAAGAGAGATTTCTTTTTTTTTTCTTTGATGTCTTTTACCGTTTTATTACTGTTTTAATTACATTTGATCGATGGCTCCCAGTACGGAACTGTAGGAGTGTTAAAACACTGCCCTTTCCTACAAATTGTCTTATAAATAGTGCACGAGTGATCTTACTTTTTGAAAAGTTTATTAAGCTATATTTGGGATGTGGATTTCCCTCCTTATGATATGCAAGTCACACAAACATCTGTGTCACTGTTTGCATGCACAAACACATTAGCATGAGTTACCTCGGACTTTCATCCCGACTTCATACCGAAAAAGGAGTCGCAATAAACTTGAAGAACAAGGATCTGTCAGCTCACTTCCAATAAGTAAAGTAATTCAGGCTGCAACCAACGATGATTTACTGATGATTAACCTGTCAAATATTTGATTGAACTATTAATCATCATGATTAATCATCTGCCCAATGTGAAGTCATAAAATAATTTGTTTGTTTGACCGACAAACCCTAAAAATGATCACAAAGACAAACTAAAGAAGAAGAAAAAGTCAAGGAAATGTTTGCTTTTGCTAGAAAAATTACTTCAATGATAAGTCGATTATCAAAATATTGCAGATTCTTTTTCTGTTTGATTTATCGGGATTAATTCCCAAACAGCACAAGTAGGACTATAGAGTATTAATCTAGGACAGTACAGATTTATGACCATGTTATACTTTGCTATTGCAGCAACAATTAGGAACTGAACCATTACTTAAATTCTGTTGCTCAACTGACAAAAGAGGATGATTCAAGGAACAAAACTGACTGCACGAACACATGAATAGTGAATAGGATGAGAAAATTATGGGGAATGAATGAATGAATGAATACTAAGTTTGTTCTCTTTTGAAGCTTGCTACCAAACTCAAACTGGTATAGCTGGCTTGGTCACTGTGAGCCGTCTGTATCTGGGCTAGAAAGTTAGTGTGTGGGACACTGTGATCCATCACTTGCAATTCTGAGCGACTGCTTGTCGTCAGAGGAGATCATTTGGGCTCAACGCAAGACAGCATTAGTGCAGCATTCTTAGTTAGGCCAAGAGAGTGGACGATGACCTGGAGCCTAAATCTGCTGACACGAGAAGGTTTCACCTTCTTACGTTAACACCAATGCACCAGAGACAGAGACTGTTCCTTGAACTAATCTGCCCGTATGCCATCCTTGATTCAGCGACAAGCTACAACTGATCTAAGCCGGGTGTTTCCTGACGAGGTTATTCTGAAGATTTTCTTCTGAAGACAGGTTCATTGTCATCTCCTATACAAATCATTAGGGTGTGTACTCAGTGGAATCTAATTTGCATGCACGTTTGTGAAGGTTGTGATGTGCAATTTTTTGTGCTTGACACTTTGCCAGAGAGGTGTTGTTTCAAGTTTTCTAGTCTATGTTTTATTGGACTGCAGCATGACGTACATTGTTCCAGTGCTACAGGAACAACTCGCAGTTAAATACGATCAAAGACAACAACATTATAAACCACTACATTATATTCATTTGGCTGATGTTTTGGTCCAACGCAACTTACAATATGTGCATTCAAACTTAGCTAGATGTCATCAGTGCTTGGAGATATATATATATAATATAACATATATAATAGTTAATATTAATATATAACTTTAGTAAGAGTAGCAATGGCACACTATAATACAAGTCCTGTGGAGAAGTATAGCAGTATTATCAGAACAAAATACTTAAAGCACCGAAAGTAAAAGTACTCAATGGTCCCTGTCCATATGTGATATTATGATGTAACTGGATCATTATTGTTGATGTTAGCAATACTTGAATGTTGAACAAGGCTGGGAAAATATGAACTGCTTTACATTTACTGATTTAGTTTGTAAAATCTTGATCTGCAAAGCAGTTAGTAAGTTTATTTATGTTATTTAAGTTGTACTTCTCTCCTTCACGTTCAACAAACTAACGCAACAGGCTCGCGTTATCGTCTCAAGATAAGAAACTGTGCTTGTCTCTGTTCATATTATCCACAACAGACTCGTTCCGCCTGCATGTCTGACGCGTGAATGTAAAACAACGTTGATAAACGCTTTTTCGTTGAGCAAAGTTAACAACGGCTTACGTTAAAATACTCAAAGCTGGTAATGCTCAGGCAGTGTTAGCTTTAGTTAGCTTGTCAGACACAACAGAGTAATGTTTGCGTTCCAATAGCAAGTGAGCCAGTTAAGCTAGTTTTGGAGGATGTTTTAATTAACGTTAGTTGCGCTACAACGCTAATATTCAACAGGCCAATTAATGCAGCTAGTTAGCATGTTAAATGACTGGCAGCTCAGTTGTACCGTTAGAGTTTAGTATTGAGAACCATGTAGGTGTCAGGCATCCATACATCAACGTATCGAATAGTTAATCTTTCAGTTCTAATACACAATTACCAAACCCTTAACAAGCTAACTGTGCCACGTTATGTAGCAAACTAGCTAATTAACGTTAGCTTAAAAAAAGCGAATACTGAGTTTACCGTTAGCTACTTACGCATTGATAGTCGTCTGAATCTGTATTAACAAATACGCAGCGTGATTCGTTACTCAATGACTTTGGGTTTTGACTGTCCATTTTGAGACAACGTGTATTTTAGATGGTTTAGCATCAATTTGTTTTTGTTTTGCTGTAGCTTTCTCTTGTACTTCCTGTTTCTACCGTGCGCTCAAAGGGACAAAAAGCACCTCGGACCGTTCTGAGTTCGGTCGTCGAAGGGACTAGATGTTTGTCAAGACTTGGACTTGTATTTTTAAACTCTGCTTTAAAACGTTTGTATTCATTTTAAATCTCACCGCATATGTGTTGTACTTTACTTCAACAAAAATAAACAACTATATGTTGTTGGGAAATCTCCCAGAGGCTATTTGTAGGGTGTATTATGTGGATTTTTTAGGGGGATTTTACCATCATTCAGTAGTGAAACTAAATACATTTACTTGTTTTTTTCAGGTCCTTTGCTTAAGTATTTGCAATTTTTGCTGCTTTATACTTCTACTCCACTACATGGGGGATATTGTACGTTTTACTCCAACGTCGGTCAAAAACTGCAAAAATCCCTGCAACTTAATTCGGCTCTCATTATCATAAAACACTAACAAAAGGCCTCGGGAGGTAGTTCTGTGTTGTCCTTGGTAGCTCACCGGCACTGTTTTGAGATATGGGTAGAGGCGATAGCCTCTGGCATTCACCTCAAGGTTAATGATAAGGTTATCTCAGTGGATGTTTTTAAAAACCAGCGATGCATTTGTTACGTCAGCTGTGGTTGCATTTTCTGTAAACACTCTGAATCAGAGAACAAAAATAATGTTCAAGGTGTGTCTCTTAAAGATGTTTAGGGAGTGTTGCTGCCTTCATAGGACTTTGTCTGGATTTAAGAGACAGACTAGACCGTATTTAAATGAATTAAGTTATTTTTCTAAATTCTTTTTGGGTTATTTTAAGTAATGAAAGAATTCAGAAAAAAATGTTCACAGATTGGATCCTATATTTGAAAATGAAGCTGTTATTTTAAGAAATCTTTTCAAGAAATTGTAACCGAAATATTGGTATTTTGCAGTATAGCTTTATAAAGTGAATGTCAACTATTCACTGTAGTGTTGTGTGTCCACTGCACATTGAGCTCTAAAGTGACTTTCTGTTTCCTCTGCAGTTGTCTTTCCACTGAATGGAGGCAAATTAACATTATCAATCAGACATATTTGCATGTGCTCTCCTTATTATGTGGGGGGGATTTCACAATATGTGTGTGTGAGAGAGAGAATGAAAGTGGACAGTGGGTGTGTATCACTGTTATGACTCTGAAACTCCAGCTGCACCCATTTTTCCATTTCATGCTTTCCCTGACAGTTACTCAAACAACAATGAGGGAGACCTGTAATTTCATTTTTTTTCAACTGACAAGCTATATAACATAAACAACACATGCAGGCAAACATGCACACAAACACACACCTATCTTTATTCAAAATAAATATAAATTTGAAAATAAAAAGCAGTCTTTACTGAGTGCATACTTGCCATCCATAGACTATTTACTGGATGTACCGTTCACATTTGTACTGTTTTATTCTATAACACAGCTACTGTGTATTCTGGGAAATATCATTTAACACAAACACATTGAGAGAAATGAAAGCAAAACATGGCTTTTGCAAGTATTCAACATGGCCTCATACATGTAATGTTATTGAACAGCCGCTCCTCCAGTTCTTGACTTTGGGAGTTGAGAAGGTTCAAGGTGTTGCCACTTGAAGCTTAACTGACAGGCAACATTCCTCAACCTGCAGGTATTTTGAATCCACCTTCGATGGGGAACTGTCTTTTTAGAGTGCAAATTGTGGTTTTGCGAACAAATTTAGATTTTTCTTTATTCTTTTAAGGTTTGTTACGACAGATGCCAATAATACTGCCGTGTCATATTGTTTAGTCAACAGGGCTGTAGTTTTAGGTGCAGTGGTTGCACATTATCTCCAACAGCTGAGGCCTCTTTGCATGTTTAATTAAATGCTGTCTGGAAATCATGGGCTAAATAATTCCCACTGTTAGAAAACAGCTGTTTTTCTAAGCCGAGGGGAGAGAACTGAAGACATAAAGAAGAGATGCAGGAAATACTGTCTCTGTGTTGATCTAACATGTTGTTAGTTTGTTCTGTATAACTTTGTCGTTTGACATTTCTGAATTCCATAGTAAAACACCTTTGATCCTGAAGGAAAACTATTTCCTTTTCAACTATATTTTTATGTTTTGTACCCAGATGTTTTATGCCACACAAGATGAACGTGCTTTTCTGACATTGCTTCTACCTGTGATATGTCAGGCATTTCCTGTATTAACGCTGCACAATGGAGGTTATGTACAGTGAATACCACATTCCACATTTGTTCTGTGATGTATAAAGCTCAATATGTAGCCAGACTGCATTCATGAAAAACCAACAGGACAAATGAAGTAAGTTCATAGAAAAGTTTATTTTTTGAAAAACCAATATCAGTACAAAAGTGGTGCAGAAGGTGCATACGCCTTTGTTCTTTTCAACAGATGGACACGTCCAAACAATAGCATAATAATAGCAAATAAATGACAATGACAACAAAAGCATCTTGTTGGAAACCTCTCATTATTCTCCATGCAGAGGCACCATTCTGGTTCATTGGCCATGTAGGGCATTAGGAGATCACTGGCAGTGAGCATCTGCCTCCCTCCATAAAGCACAGTTTAAAGACACGTCCGGCTAGAAGGGGGCACCGATCACACGCACACGGGCCACGTCTGTCTGAACACACTGACATCATCGGCGACACAAACAGGAAGCAGAATCTTTCATCAGTATCCCCCCCCTCCCCTCAGAGAGGTGGGGGCGGTTCAGACCACGGGCCCTGCGGGTTCATGCGGTGCTCTCCTTCTCCGGCTTTCAGAATAACATTTGGGCTCTCAAACTATACAGCGTGAGGTAATAAATTATATATTAAATAACAGGTTTTAAATATGTTTCATCTGTGCGTTACAGGGAATGCGCGATGCGTACAAAACTTTGTAGTGCAAAACAGGAGTTGGGCGTCAAGTGCACAAAATGCATTCCCCCGGGATCGACACATCCGCAGTCAATAATACCACATAAAGAGAGATATAAGCTGCCCCCTTTCTTTTCTCTACCATTCAAATGTTTGTCCACAAATTTCATCAGTAGTAGTAACAGCAGCAGTAAAAAAAATAAAATAAAAAAGGCCCATTAAGAGAAGTCCAATACAAAAAACGGTGCGCTGTCAGTTTCTCCGCGCTACTGGCCCCATCCTCCGATCCCGAGCTCCTGCTTGTAGCGCTTGGTGAGAAAGTTGGCCTGCAGCGTGAGCTTTGACAGCACCCCTTGCAGCCCGGTCAGGTGGTACTGGAACTGCTTCCGCAAATCCTCGTCCTCCTCCTCGTCCTCCTCGGACGACATCGATGCGGTGGAGGCGGCGGACGAGGTGGACGAGGTGGACATGGACGAGTTCTTGCGGCTGATCGTCATGCTCTCCTTGCGCCTCTCATCGGCTGCCGCGCACCGCACCCCCCACTCGATGTCACAGCGGATGGACTTGAGCAGCTGGTAGTAGCTGTACATGTCCCCCTCGTCCTCGTCCGACTTCATGGAGCTCATCTCCCTGTCCTCCTCCAGCGGGACGTCCCGTAGCATGCTGGGCAGCATGACGGTCTGGTCCATGTTGTTGACCGCGCCGATGAAGCGGTTCATGGCGTTGAAGAGGGAGTTCTTCTGAGTGTAGGATTCTGGCAGCTGCATCATCATGTTGACGAGTTTGTTTTGTTGTTGCTTCTTCTGGAGCAAAAATTACAGCGATCCGAGTTTCTTGTCTTGTTTGTTTCTCCTCTGTGAGTGCCCCGCTTTCATTCCGGGTTGATCGGCTTATAGAGGAGCGTCTGCCTGTCAGTAATGCTGCAGCGGGGATTGGCTGTGCTGTAAATCAGGCGACTTTAGTTTCAGCCCCTGATGAGTGCCGGACTGCTTGTCGTAGTTTCTAGTTTGCAGGAAGAAACGGTGCGTGTTTATAAAGGCTGGGAAACACAGGTCTAGATTTAAAGGCGGTCCCACAACCTGTTTGTCAAGTTCTGCCGCGACAGTTGAAACCTGACTCAAATGAACTGAAATAGCACCCGGAAGAGCCCAGGGGTTGGGCACATTTTTTATGAAGAGGAGTGGCTTCAAATTGACAGCAAGGTGTTGAATCCAACTCCATAGATTGCAGATCCAAAATAAATCTACAACAGCTATGTACTCACTTATCAACATCCCGAACTTAACAAACATTGCTGTGCCGTGATTATGAGCGATGAGTTGTCTTCCGGGACAGTTACATCACCACCGCTCACATTCTGTTCCGATGACAAGCCATGGGTGAGGCCCCGACCGAGCAGGACCGGTTGCATGAATATTCATTATCCAGGCCATCGGCCCACCGCTCCCGGCCTACTGTGCAGCCAATGAGATGGCGATTTCCTCGGAGGCGGGACAAGTCGGGGTTGGACCAATGAGGAAGCCACTTTTGACTCGCGGACACGTCTCGAGAAAAACAGAGGCAACAAGTGGTCAGAGCGTTGAAGCCTCGATTTCATTCACAGACTGACTGTCAGTGTTCCACCAGCGGTGGAAGAAGTATTCTTTAAATACAACTACCAAGAGGTTGAATATATGTTGATGTACTCCGGTACAAGTAGAACTCGTAAAAGTATTGTCCGCAAAATATACTTAAAGTTTCAAAAGTAAAAGTAGTCCCTTTGCAGACAAAATAGCTCCTGATATGGAGTAAGTGACGTAACTGGTATTATTAGATATGATCAATGTTTACTAGCGTAGCTGGTTCAGGTGGAGCTGGTTGTGATCAGGTTTAGTCCAGTGGTTCCCAACCCAAACGGTCTGAGGATAAGAGTCACGATGATGATTAGTGGGGTAGGAAAGAAGAAAATAACAAATGTATACCTGAAAACTGTAGTTAAAGTTATCGTGATATGAGACTTTGACATCTTCATATCCAAATATGGCATGAGTTTTAAAGGCTGCATGACAATAACATGACGTCATCATCTCTAGCTGTTCTATTATTAACCTTTAACCACTCGCTCGTTACATTTCTGATGATTTTATGTCAAACAATCTCATTGTGTATATATCAAGTGAAACCACCAGTGGTCAACCATACAGCATCAGGGTATCTGGTCAAAATACCATGATATTTGATGCCTTACGGAGTGTGTTTGTGGATCTCACTTCCGAGAGATTCAAACAGTGTCGCCTTTCTCAGGAGTGTTGCCACAAACACCCGGCTCAAAATACTGCAAAGGCTTTCATCAGTAGGCTCAATCACCATGTTGTTACCTCATTTGGCGATAGTCACCAAACAGACATGGATTTAAATGAAAATGTTCTACTTTATTACTAAATGTAGCCTACTTGGTTATTTCCCACCACAAACCACCCATAAAACTGTGTTTTGGCTTATTCCCTCTATCATTTTGACTAATTGTTCTCTGTTTAGTAGATTTTTAGAGCTCCACTGATCGGTCAAGACAAAAGCTAGTGGAAAACATAGCAAGAATCCAGGATGCCACATAAGTGAAATAATTGGTGCTAAATCAATGTGCACACGCCCCAAAATGATATCCCTGTTGCCACTGTCCAACACACAACGTCCAACACATACAATGTGGAATGAAAATGTCGTTAAAAAAAAAAAGTTCACACTTTATTGAGTTCCACATCCGTAGCAGTCCTTGCAGGGATATTACAGGCCTGCTTATCTCCCCTCAGGGTAACTTTAGTCTAAGCCAGTTACAGTACTGACAAGCTTTTCAGATTACACCTCAAAACAAACTGTTGCACCAGCCAGTTTCCAGCAGCGTTGGAGAACAGCTGACCCCCCCCCCCCCCCCCCCACCCCCCCCCCCACCCCACCCCCTGCACTTTTGGGAGTGCTCGGTCTGAAACCTGAGCTTTGGTAAACACCTCTGGTCAGACTGAAACTACAGAGCAAAATGTTTTTTCACTGTGTAGCCATCAACAAAAACATGAATCCACCTGTCTGGTGTTCAATGAAAACATGTCTGACTGATTCGGTGAATGAATATTTAGAATAGTTCCGCAGCACGTTAAGGGACAGGCCCACAGGAATGACAGAGAGGAGGGAGGGGAGGGTGGATCTGGCTGAAACTCCATCAGAGGTGTATTTGGGCACAGGTCGTCCGCGTACAAGCAAATGAATCATTGTCAGAAGAAAATTGTTGCTTAGCTAGAATGGGAAGAATGTCAACGGCAAAACCTGCTGGTTGAGTTTGTGTCTCTCTGTCTCTGTCCCACCTACATCTCCTTTTCTTTTATTCTACGTCATTACAGCAACTCCCTGTCCTGAAGCTACTGGTGGAACAAGTATTCATATCATTTTCTCGAGTAAAAGTAGTGATACCATAATGCTCCTTTATCAGTAAAATCCCTGCATTACAAGTGAAAGGATCTAAATGTACCTAATATGTATTAGGCATACTACGCTATTGGGTGAACATAAGCAGGATTCTAGCTGCTAGAGTGACGCTTATTTAGTCTATATCATATCGTGCTGGGCAAAGAAATCTATTTTCTGTCAAATAAATGTAGTCAAGTAAAAAAGTACAACATATCTCTCTGAAATGGAGTGGCATTAAAGTATAAAGTAAATTGAATTACTCAAATAGAAGTACCTTTAGAATTGCTATTAAGTACAGTATATAAATGTACTTATGGAAGAAGTACACAAATCCTTTACTTTAGTTAGAAAATATGTATAAAAATTCCAATCTAAGATGACTTAGATATAGAAGTATTAGCAGCAAAATGCACTCAAAGTAACAAAAGTAAAAGTACTTAAATTGCAGCAGAATGGTGTCCGTCAGTGTTACATTATTATGATGATTAAACATATACGCAGCATTTCTATGTAGCGCCTATAAGGTGGAGCTGATTTTACTGTAACTATTATTTGGGTTAAGGATTCAAGGATAATATATTGTCATTCTGCACAATGAAATGCAGTTATAGCCCATTTTCTACACAATAATAACATGACAAACAAACAAACAAAAACACTCGTGCACTCCTGTGCATTCTTTTTGTACTTGCATCAGGAGGAAGTCAACCAGCAGCAACAAAACAACTTTCTGGGCAGATAATACGGCCGACATCTTGACATTACAATTTGACATCAGGCAAACACTGTCCTTCAACTTTGACTGGGTTTAAACACTAAGCATCATGATGTAAACTCAGAGTCCACCTCCAATGGTCACACTGGAGACCAGAGATCTGCTGCTGTCAAGTTTAATCTTCAATAATTCTTCATATATTAAAATATGTTGACAGGTTTTGTATCTGAAATCTTACTTTGCAACGTCTACTGCTGTCAAAGAAATAGTGAAAAGTACAATATTTCACTTTGAAAGGCCCAGGAGTAGTAAACCAGCTTGGAATTAAATACAGTGGTTGGGTAAATGCAACTGCGTAATTTCCCACTCTACCCATATCCCCTCAATCCCAAATCTGCCTCGGCAGCAAAACAAACACAAGGTGACTAATCCCCCCCCCTGCAGATAAACTGATCCGAGCTCCAGTCAGAGAGAGAGATCCAAAAGAAGCAGGCCAGCAGATATGCACCTCTGCTGATCAGAACAGCTTCCTCAACCGGGCTGTCAATCAAGGCCCCCACAGACTCCCTCTATTCTCCCCATGAAAGGCCTTTCCACTTGTCAGGGGGGGGGACTACTGGGCATGGATGTGACAATGCAAACCCTGGACCACTACGGAAGGGTTTTTTCTCGATTGTGTGTCGTGTCAGGAGCTGAGCATCCACCGATTACGGCGGGTGTCATCATCATCATCCCACAAGGCTTCAAAGGGAGAGAGGAGGAAGTGGAGGTGGGGCTGGGGATGGGGGGAGAGGGGGGGGGGGGGCTGCGCTGTGGGAACAGGCAGCCTTGAGTGGGAACTCGAGTACTTGTCATCACGTCTGCTGCGTGTTCCCTGAAACGTGTGAGGCACGGGTGTCTGAGTTCAGCGGGGAAGCTGGAGGCGAAAGCAGCCGCAGCAATTAGAACGACAACAAGCACAACAGCTCTGATCGCAGACAGACGGGCGGAGCGGAGCGGACAGGCCCGCTATGCTGCTCTGTAGCGGTGTAATGAGGTTATCGCTGTGGATGGGACGGAGAGGTTCTGTTCGAAAGAGAGAAAAGCTTAATGCTCAATTAATGAAATACATAGTGAGATCATATTCAAGCAGTAAAAATGGTCGCAGGTTTAATACGATTTTTTTTATTCTGAACAAAATTGCCATTTAAAAACACATTTATGTCACACTGAGCCACGTGAGCCGCTTATTGTTATATTTGAAGCTGGTTATCTTCACTATACCATTTATTCTCCTGATGAGCAGCACCCATCAGCATCATGGCCGTAAGTGACGCTGTATACGAGTCCTTTTCTATAAGTGGTTTATTCATTTTATTCTGGGAGTTTGGGAGATTTCAACAACCTGCTGAGAAGTTTAGATAAGGAAGCTATTAAAATGACTAATTCCTCTGTTTTTCTAATATATTTGGATTTTAGCACTTTATTAAAGGACAGTTTCACCATTTTTTTTAATCAATCTTATAAAAGTCAGGTGCTCTTAAAACTTTGAAATAGGTTTGCTACATTACCAGATCCTCATATCTTCTTGAGGTAGCAGCTCGAGGCTATGTTAGCCGCTACACAGCCGAATCTCTAACTAAACTGTTAGCGGTCAAGTTGCATTTTGGGTAATGTAGGCAGCCGTTTTAGCAAAGAAGAAGAATGAGTGAAATAAAAAAGAGTTTGATCCTTTTTTGTTTTTGAAACTGTCCTTAGAATCTGCCACTTTTATATTCCAAGTTAATGCAGTTTCATTTTGACTATAAGCTTGACAACAATATGTGAACTTCGGCTACCGTGAAAATAATCATTTAATTTAGTAGCTAGTTTTTATTTTGAGCAGATACATTTTACAGTTAGACTTATTTCCCAGTATTGGAACAGCATGTAGACCTTCATGTTGAGAAATACAATTTACTATATATATATATATTGTTTTGTAAATTATATCAAACATTACAAATCCACATAGTTGAATAAACGTGGCCTGTAACAATGTCACCTGTTTGAAACAGGAGGAGACACGTTTCAGTGTTAGTTCTTTATAGCCATTTGTGAAAAAAAAACCACATGCTAAGAGTCCGACATGAAGCAGAAATATAGCACACGTTTAGTATTTTTGTTTTTCAAAAATGTAGTGACTGCAAACAGCCTTTTCTCACAGACTGGCTGCACGTGAACGTGTCCGTGCGCTCTTGAGTCCGGGTCTGCGCGTGTGTGTCTGTGTGAGTAATAGCGCCTCTCCGGTGGATGCCTCCCTCTAGCTTACAGCTCATTAATAAGGGCATTCGGGAGTCGGAAGGGAGGGAGGGAGGGGAGCGAGGGTGGGGGGGGGGGGGGGGGGGGGGGATGGGGGGCACGGAACGGAAGCCAGCGGCACGCACGCTCCATTAGCGGACCCACTGCCGCGCCGCTCTGCCGGTAATTTGCGTAACAAGATCGGAACGGTTAGCGCGATCTCCCCGAGAAACGGCCTCTCTTTACCCGTATGGCCATCCCTTTTTTCCGGCCTCGTTGTTTTGCGATGCAGCAGCGCAGGAGAACAAGCGGACGGATAACGTGTGTGTGTGTGTGTCTGTGTGTGTGTGTGTGTGTGTGTGGTGTGTGTGTTGTGTGTCTGTGTGTGTGTGTGTGTGCGCGCGCGCGTGCGTATGTGTGTGCGTGTGGTGCTCGGTGATCCATTTCCACACACATGCGGCGCTCCCTCTCTCTCTCTTTTTTTTATTAATCCCCTCGCCACAGCTCCGTTTTCCGCTGATACCTAAGCGCCGCCATGTGGCCGAGGACGGTATAGCCTGCACAGTGATGTCATCAAGTAAACCAGCCGGAGCTGAGAGGCTCTTTTAAAGAAAATCAGTCACAGTTTTAGAACATATAAGTTTATTTTTTTGAAGAGGCCTATAATAAAATAAGAAAACGCAACAACAACAAAAAGTGTAAATAAAAAAAATGCTTATGAGAAAATGAAGTTGAAGATAATGGCAACAGTGAGAACCACAGAATACATGAGAATACAAAAGAGGAGGCTGGTTTTGGTGGAGCAGGAGGCAGTAGTGTTTCAAGTGTTATTCTGATTCTTGTACAAAGTCAATTAATTCCTAATAAACAGTTAAAGGGAAAGTGTGTCCAATTCTTGGTATTTGTCTTTTATTTTAGTAGAAAATAAAAGTTTAATTATCATCTTCATCCAAGCTGCAGAGTAGCAGAAATGTATGCTGTTCCATCACTTATTTTTGGCAGAGCAGGTTTTTTGTTGCCAGGTTTTGGGGAATTTTTAAATGTACCTAATTTATCCCTGCATCCATTGTTGTGTTTCCGTTGACAGAATCCAGGCCATAGGCTGGCCATTCACCGCATATGCTGCTCTGTTACCCGACAACTCATATACATTCCTAGCAGTCTATTTCTACATCAACATGTCCCACATGTTGGTCGTCCCAATCTCAATAAATAGAGCACCCACCCACACAATTTAGCCTAATCTCAAGATGACTTCACCTTTAACCCGACCTCTTCCAACACCTGCAGCTACAAATATAGCTTGTCCTAGTAATGTGTGGAAACAACCCAGATGATTAAAAAAAGTCAGGTAAATATATAGTGTATGACTAATACATCATCTCTTCGTAGCACAGTCTCATAGTTTAACCAGGGTCTCACCTTCAGAAGAATTTGGAAACATTTGAAATGGTCTATAGACCAGTAGTAGCATTGGTAAATATATAAAACAACTGTTTAACTCAACATTTGAGAGGTACAGGGCTGTCTTTATGGTAGCAAAAAGTGAACAAACACCAAACACACTTGTTATTCAGTATATTTATTGATAATAAGACCACTGATGGTGACTTAGTCAATAGCAGACAGCGTGGTGCCATTCTTTTCCAGTGTCTGGTGACCCCATGTGTAAGCAGGATGGTATTACAGTTTAGTATTTACAGCACAATATCAGGTTAGGGAAGGAGCGTCGGAAAACATACAGTCACTTAAATAAATTCACAGCTTTAAAAGCGACGAGCTTTGAAAAGCCACGACCAAATACTGACCAAAAATGAAGACAGCGGGATCCACGAAATCTAGACGCTCTCTCTCTCTCACACACACACACACACACGCACACACACACCCCACGCACGCACACACACACACGCACACACACACACACACACACACACACACTCACACTCGAGGTTAAGGAGACAGTCAAATAAAAGACAGAAAAATCACTCACACGCACACATACTGAAAGAGCGATAGAAAATCACTTGGTGTAAACTTAATGCCAACCAAACCGTAATAAATACACAGTTAAAATTGAAACACCTACAGGTTGCACGTCACTCTCAACAAAAACATTGGCCACAATTATTTTTCCAGTGCGAGTTTTTCCTACAAACTAATCAACCAAATACAGACTAACGGCACGGTGTGCGGAATCAAAACTGTGACACAACATTTATACTGATTAGCATATTAGGATGAGAAACATTACGTCATATAAATCACATTTCCCATAAATATCTACAGGTGATGATGATGATGGCGTGTTGATGCACTGCATAGGATACTGTAAATTCTAGATGAACACTGCTGGAGTCCTGCGTATCTCTAATGTCGACGTCTCTCACTGTAACACACAGCTGTTAATATATTCCACCAGGAGGGAACTGTTGATATGATTTGATATGACCCGAACGGAAACATATTCAAACCTTTAAAAACCCAGAATCCTTGTCGGCAAAAAAACAACAACAAGATTCTAAGTTTAAGTTGCTCTTTAAAGCTAATTCTTGACATTTTGGAATTTAGTCAGTTACTTTTAGATGAACCACGAGACAAGTACTGAAATATTACGAAGGTGCCAGTGTGCGCCAAATGAAGTGCATGTTGGATCGTCGAGCACATTGTACGCACAGATCGGCCAGCTGTGTGGAGGTGTGAACGTTGGCAGGACTTAACCTTCCCTCTCAATCTCTCTCCTTTACTATTCACACTGAAGACTCTGTCACATTTCATCTGACAGCCGGGTGTCACGCTATGAATGCCTTTAGAGAAGCATTGTTATCTGTATGATTCTCTGCATTGCTTGAAGCGCACTAATCTCTAAAAATAACGGAGTGTTAGGCGTGACTTAGAGCCCGACCCGGCTGGGTCACACCAGCGTTTAATACTGGATTTTTGTGGCAAAATCAATTAACTTCAATGAAAAGCAAATTTGCGCCGTTGACCTATAACAAGTCATCTTGACGGATGGATTAGCAGAACTGGCCTTTAGGGGAACAACAGAGTGGCAACACTGAGGGAGTTATTGCAGCACATAAGCTGTGTAGTGTCATCGGTTTTTATTTACCCTCCTCTGTGGGCGTATACAAGATGCTCCACAAAATGGACTTTTGACAGTTATGAGACAGGAGTTGATGGTGCAACTCCGTCTTTTTGGATGAGCTGCTTGAACTTATCGTCCCGTTTACTTCAGAGATACTGAAACATCAATTTGTGGTGTGACTCGGCCTTCAGTTGATTTATTCCACAACCGGCGTTATTTTTTTGGTTAGTTTTCTTTCCCCTCAAAAACCCCCCCATAAAAAATACGATTGAGTTACATTAAGTACCATAAGTGTAAGTAGGAGCAAAGAGCATTATTTTAAGTAACTGTGGGCAGTAGAGTGGGACAGGTAATCGTCCCATTTTGTGTTCTTGTGTATTTATCCCGGCTAAAGCTGTATTTGATACTGAATTACAATCCTAACACACAATTTACATCATGATCTGCTTTTTGGTTGGATTATCAGGTCAAAAAAACATCATGCCTCATCTACAGGTAAAAATACGCAAGTCAGCTCCCTTAAATTTCATATAAACTTAAAATATCCTCCTCAGTGCACACGATGAGTTCACAAAATGTCACGACCATAGGAATATACAATGGCGAGCAATAGCAAAGTCAAATGCAAAACTAAAACTATCTATTTAAGTGTTACTTTCAAGCCTCGGTAATGTCGTTCTGTACAAACATGTGCGTTGGTCTTCTGATGACGCTCGGTGGAGCATGCTGCAGCCGACCGAGAAGCCGAGTTCCACCCAATTCCACTTATCTGAGACCAGCGCCGCCGTCAACCCAGACAACCTCGGTCTACCTGCTCGTTGTAGGCCGCACTGATCCGAGATATGCGCTAATGAGCAACCCTCTACATCAAGCGGCGGTGGGATGTGTGGTATAGAACGCTTTGATGCAACAGCGGTGAGTCGAGGAATGGTGCTTTACAGTAAGATACATTAAGATATTACATTAAGATTCACAGGCAGAGAGACGGAGGGAGGTAAATTCCAAGTCAGACGCGTGATAGTGTTTTCGGGAATTTACTGTCGTCATGTGTCAAGGCTCTTTGTCTCTTCTTCTCTTCATCTCCCTGAATACACAAAAACACAAAGAAAGAAGAGTTGTGCATGAATTAAAGCACTTCACCTTCTAACATCTCAATACATTGTTAGGGCGAACATGTTAGCAAACAGTTGCCTATTTACACATCCAGCAAACACAAATCACCATTTGTATATATTTAGAGTCATGTTTCTGGGCACCCGACTGACTTTCCTTTTAGCTCTGATTTGGTCTCTACACTCCTGAGGGAAATATCAGACTCTTTAGCTGCTAAACGCTCCATTATGTTCACCAGCAGGTTGCTGACTTTGTTCATCTGCTGTTTGGGAATGGACAGGTAGCGAAGGGAGGGTTTCTTTTTCTGTAATAAAAATGCTGCTGCTGTGGCTAGAAACCATGCTGAAGAGCGGGTAAAGCTGGGTTCGACAACTTTGCAGAAGCCAGCAGGAGTGCGCTAGATTTTGAAATGATCCAACAGAAAAACCCAACCCTGTGTCGCCAACTCTTGTCCGATGAAAGTAGCTAGCAGCACCGGCTCCGAAAGTTGCTAAATCTAGCTGGAGAGTTGCCAAGTCGGCAACACTGACGGTCCCTCCCTTCGGGCATCCCTCCAAAGCCACTACCCCAAAATGATCATTATGAGCGTAGACAACGGACATGGCTGTTGTTGGTAGTCACAGCTGTCAAGATAGCAGCTTGTGGAAGACTTTGCTGACGAGCAATGAGCGCACAGAGAGAAGATAGGTAGACAGGCAGGTAGATGGATTACAGTCCTGCGACAGCCACAGATATTCTTCTTTTTTTCTTTTTTTGTCAGAGCATTTCATTTATTGATCGATGTCAGAATGGAAAGAGAATTTCAACAAATACAAAAAAAAGGTTTTATAAAATACACGACCTACCCGAGTTTTAAGTTGTTGGCTGTAAAACCAAAACACAGTGCTGAAATGACCTATATATGACTACGAGTGACTCCTTCTACATTATCCTTGTAAAGTTATTCATTGTTAACATAAAATATTGACTATAGCAGCTGTAACTCTGAATGTGTGTGTGTGTGTGTGTGTGAGTGTGTGTGTGTGCATCTTTAAATGTCTCCTACCTGCCACGTCACATCAGCTAAACCATCTCATACTGATTGGCTGTGATGATCCTGGACAGACAGCAGGCCAGCAACATGCCAATCAGCTGAAGGACAGACAGACAAGGTATTTTTTGATTATTTCACATTCGGGGTTAAAAAAAAAACATTTGAATTGCCATTTTCTCAAAAATCGAAACGTCATTTCCTGTGAAACCTTCTGATTGCTGTTGTAAAAACGGCCGTGCTACAAGTGTCTCCTTCCTTCATCTAGCTTTGTTACATGCTTGTTTAGAAGACAAAGAAGAAGGATATGCAAAAGTCTATCTATTTCTGGCAATTTAGATTGAGGTACTTGTTTCATGCAATGGGTCTTTTTTCGCCGTAATGTGTCATAGCAGGAAAAGCAAAGGTGTTACTAATAACATGAACAATGGCTCTGTTATGTCCAAAGGTCCCAGTAGGCCACGGCAGTGTGATTGATCTTCTTAATTAACACCATTTAATAATAATAATCCTTTATTGATGCTTTATTTGCACATCACCACCTTCAAACCTCTTACCTGTGAGAAGGCGATCCCAAACGTCACTCCCGCAATAATGGCCATGTTGGTCTCCATGAATGAAGTGACCAGCTCGTAACAGCCCTGAAACAAAGGGGGCAGGTTAGTTTGCAGAGGGAACGGGGGTCTGGGAGAATATCTGAGGCAGGTGTTAATGTACGGAGGGAGATGGTTTTTGAAAAAGCTGAATGATTTCCCCGTCAGAGTATTAATACAGTCACCTTCTGACCGGTGAGATTCATCGACTACATGAAGTGCTGAGCAGAAAAATGCAGTGGCGAGCTGACCTGGTGGTAGACTTTGCTCGGGGCTAGAGTTGCATTGCGGAGGTCGTCCGGGTTGCAGTCGGAAGAGTTAAAGCAGCAGCTGGCGGGAATGCCGTTGGACGGGTAATACACACTGCCAAACCAACTGGTGTAGTTATACACTCCGCAGCAACGCAGCTATATACAGGGGAGGAGATTATGAGAAGCAGATGAGAACATTACTCATTGTCAAAAAAGACCAAAACATATCTCTGAATAGTTTACGACTGACACTCAGCCCCTAATGCTTCTTATTGAAGACATAGATCTTTACAAACAAGTCACAACAAATATAGAATTTAATTTTTTTAAAAAAGAAAAGAACTGAGCACTGCAGTTTTCAGTAGCGCTAATCAAACAGCAGTAAATAAACATAATATACCATAATAATAATAACAAAGATTGCATTCAT
Organism: Pholis gunnellus; assembly: GCF_910591455.1. Classification (NCBI taxonomy): domain Eukaryota; kingdom Metazoa; phylum Chordata; class Actinopteri; order Perciformes; family Pholidae; genus Pholis; species Pholis gunnellus. Next base: position 3,712,805 of record NC_136539.1, read on the forward strand.
TGGGGACTATTTTCAGCTATGGATTAATAAATATTTAATTTATTTTTGATATTAATTAATAAACGGCATGACACAGACAAACAAGCTATATTCAGCTTTGGCTACAAATATATAGGCAACACCTGTCAGTAGCATGAATCATTTACATTTCTGTCTTTTCATGGGAAGAAAAAGAGTGTGTTGATCTGGTTTAATCCTTTAAAAAAAACAACCGTTATCATTCATGGCTGTGTTTTGGTTGGCTGCCGATGCGTGCATCAGCTGTTTCACCTGGATGGTATCGTGTCACGGGGGGCCGGACTCACCCGGTGCTGCAGGTTATCCACGGCGCGGCTCGCCTCGTCCTCGGCGTTGTAGTTCAGCACCGCGTCGGTGTACGTCCTGTGAAAGGTCCCCTTTATCTGCGGCGCGCAAACACACACCAGGTCAGTAAGAACGTTAACGGGTGCGAGAGTGCTTTGCACAGCTCTAGTGTTAGACTTGTTGCCAAGTGGTGAGTTGCATTGCTGACCTCATGGCGAAACACAAATCCAGAGATCCCGGCCACCAGCTCGGCGAGGAAGACGAGCGACAGGAACATGGCATACTGCAGAGAGAGAGAAGGAGATTTGCATAGTTTGCATGATAACCCTCTGCCTAAGTGTGTCATTTGCCTATGCTTGCACACACACACACACACACACACACACACACACACACACACACACACACACACACACACACACACACACACACACACACACACACACACACACACACACACACACACACACACACACACACTTGACCACCATTAACAGAACAAAGCGCCCTGCAGCATCTATTGGATTTCTGATCCCTCTTTACAGGATAGAGGTCAGCCATTATTCCCTTTATCATGTGACCTGAGGGCTAATTAACCAGCATCCCCCCCCCTAGCGTCTCACCAGCTTCAGCATCCATGGGCTTCCTCTGCAGGTGGCGAAGCATCCGAACAGGCCAAAGACGATGATGACGGTGCCGGTGCCGATGAGGACGTACGGGGCGTTGGTGGAGTTGTCGGCGATCAGAGAGATGTACGGGCCCAGCATCAACTTCCCCCATACTCCCACTGCCAGCAGGATGGCTCCTGTTATCTAGAGGGCGGTGGGGGGGAGGTTGGAGAGATGGATGTAACAAAAGAGAGAGAGAGAGAGAGAGAGAGAGAGAGAGAGAGACAGAGAGAGAGAGAGAGAGAGAGCACAGGGAACAGAATGAAAGCCGGGAACGGGCCTTTATCTCCGCACTTCGTCGGCGCGATTACAATGCCTGTGTTTTAGCAGCCGAGGCGAGGGGGGAGGAGGAGGAGGAGGAGGAGGAGGAGGAGGAGGAGGAGGAGGAGGAGAGAGAGGATCAAGGTGGAACAAAAAAGGAGCAGAGCAATTAGAGCGAGAAGGAGGAGGAGACGGCAGACAGACGACACAAATGTATCTGCCGCTCGGGATGGCAATCACCTGCTTCGTGAATACGCCTGCGCACACACACACACACACACACACGGAGAGGAAGAGAGAGAAAAAGAGAGGGGACATATCAAAGAGCCTTTGATCTGAGGCGAGACGCTTCCTCCTGTTGCGCCGATCTTAGCATTTCAAATGAGGGGCTGTGGGATGAAAGAGGGCGTTGTGCGCGGCAGCTGAAGCGGCGTGTGTCTCAGCTGGGTATGTCTCACTGGCACTGGGGTGTGGAGCGGCTGCCTGATGATCAGACTCTAGTGAGGGGGGCCAACTCATCGTCCTGACCCCCCCCCCCCCCCCCCCCCCCCCCTTTCCAAGAGGAGGCTGCTCGCCATCCTGCTGCCAGGCCCTCTGACTAGAGAGGGAGCAGAATGCCTCTGTGTGTGAATGTGTGTGTGTGTGTGCGCGCACCCTGAAACCTGCTCTCAGCAGGAAATGAGCCAATGTGACTGCGACAGCAAGGACTCCACTAGTTTTGCTCTCTGATTAAAAGTTCCCTCTTAACAATTAGTCAAGAATGTCCTGAGGCTTCACGTTACGTTAAAAAAATACAATAACACAGAAGTGATTAACGACTGTAAATATATATATATATAATATTTATTTGCATGCTCTTAGGCTGCCATGTTCCCTCTCTGACCGTAGCTTAAACAAGCCTCTGCTGGTAATGACTGTGTTAACAAAATGCACACATTGCCCCGTCTGGCAGGGTGTGCACGTAATGACTGGGCAAAGGTTGTTCACCATAACAGATCACGAGTGTGTCCTTTGACTGCTGGAGTTTCCTAGTTTGCTAGATGTGGTCGCAGTCTAACCACCAGAATAAGTCCTTCAGACTTCTAGGGCTGGGCGATATGACCAAAATCTTTTAGCATGATGTATGTCATTTCATTTCCATTAGGACATTTTGGAAATTCAATAAATATTCAATATGCTACATTCAACATAAAATAACCACATGGTTTTGTACACTCTTGTGTGAATTAAATACTTGACAAATGAAAAGTACTTTGAGCACTTTATATTTGTCAAGTGTTATTGTGAGTAATTTCTCATTTTATTACGAACTTTACTGTCAAATAATCAGATTTGTCAGAGAAATTTCAGTACGTGTGTGCTTGTTATTATCAATTTAGACGATGTAATTCATACAGCGGTTCGTATGATATTCCGCTCATTACATGCATGCGGCCTTTTCAAAATAATCTTCCGTCTTCACAGGAGGTTTAGGAAAAGATCGTGAAATACTTAGTTAGGTTAAGCAACAGAACTACTTTAGGAAAAAAGGAACTACAGAAGTGATGTTACGAGAAGTACGCAAATTACGTGGCAAATAAATCAACGTTGACTGCGACCTCTTGGAGGAAAGATAAGTGTTTGTGAGACCCATCCATCTCCCTTCTGCCCGCCCTGTGTGGGCTTTTGAGGACTTCCTCGTTTATGATTATGTGGATAACATATGAAATCATGTCGTAGGATATCTTCCAATCACGGCACGTTTGTTTCCGTAGAAGTAGCTACAGACGCTGGATAATACCAGCCTGAAAAGGATCTTGATATCTTGATGTTACGTCACCATATGATTATAAATGACCACATTGAATTATCACCCTGATCTAAATGGAACACAGTGAGAGTAGTTTGAGAATGTCTACCAGCTGTGTAACACGGCTCGACTTGATCGTGTGTCATGCAGACATCCACACATGAATGTCCATACCAGCACTATGACACACGCAGATGATGAGTTTCAGCTGAGGGTGAAGTGATAAGAAGGGTTACAGTGAGGGAACACACACACACACATACACACTGGCAGCTCCTGAAGGAAGCATGAGCTAAGCAACTAACGAATATTTTAATTATAGATCAATCGTTTGGTCTATAAATGGTCAGAATAGTGTCAAATGACCATCAAATTGTTTCCACCAACGGTCCAAAACCCAAATATATTTAGTTCACTATCATAGAAGATTAAAAGAAACCACACTAAATATTTACAAAATGACTCGTGGTTAACTGATCATCAGAACCTTTGTAAGTTTTCCACATTATTGCCAGAGTATTTATCTCTTTGTGTTTGTAACTCAAACATGTAGCTGCGGTTTCTAAAAACGGCTGTTATTGACAAGTTGTGGGCAGTCGGATGCGAGTTAGATAAATCCTCAGTGGCACGACGTTTGATGGAGCTGAACCACATCGTGAGGACTGAGAGACAGTAGATTGTCTCTTTAAAGTCGTCTCAAGAGTTGTCTGTTCAGCGTTTTCTGTGACCTCTTCATCTGAATCCTCCTCCTGTGGTTCCCTCTGCTATGCTGCTGTGTGCACGAGACACATTTTCCACAGGCCTGCCAGTCGACTGCTTTCCTATGGGATGCGATTTCTCAAGGTGTTGAGTTACATGTTCTATGAACATGTATCATGTGAATCATCACATATTGTAAGTATGCATTAATACTCAGGTACTGAGCTGCTTCTCACCTATTTAGAGAGAAAACTAGAGAGCAATCATCATTTGATGCAACAAGAGCTTGAAAGAATGTATTAAATGCTTCTCGGGTTGGTGTGTCTTTTGCTTGTTCAGTAGAGTAAAAACTAAGTACTGGTGCTGTATGAGTGTGCTACCTATGTCTATTGATTGGAAGCGACAACTTAAAGGGACAGTACACCCCAAAATCATAGCTGTAAAACTTAAGCTGACGTATTATCACCTAATAATAAGATGGTAATATTTGTAATATCACATATTTCAAAGTTGATATAGCAAATTCACTATTTACACATCCAGCAGACACGGATCAACATGAGCATTGACTTTGAGTCGTATATCTGTCCACCTCATCAATACTTGTCCAGTGTTAACTCTCTTTTAGCTCAGTTGTTGGTCTCCACCAACTCCTAAATGAGTATCTGTCTCTTTAGGGCTAAATGCTTCACTACGTTCACCAGCTAGTCACTAACTTAGTCTGTCCCCACTTTGGTGCTGAGCAGCTCATGTACAGTTGCTTTGGCTGAAAACAATGCTGAAGCTATGGCTTTAAAACCAAAGCAATGAAGAAACTTTAGAGTTGAGAGAAACTGCAGAGGTGTTTGATAATTCTCTGTGGGATCTTCACTTTGAGCATCTGTCGTGTTACACAGTTATCTGAGCTATTGTTGATGTAAGGACATTGATTGGTGGGGCTTCACTTAATCAGAAGAGCGAGCCGTCTCAGGTTGTTCTCGACCTTTATTAAATATTAAATACAGACCTAGATATCCTTAGCAAATATGATATACTATATACTATTATATACAGAATATTAATTAAAAAATATTCCTCTAAGGAATGAATGGCTTTAATAGTGAAGGTGAACAAGTCTGTTTGGAAGGGATGGACCTTTAGCTCTTATTGTAAGTGGCTTTAGACTAGGCATGAGAGCTATGAATGAAATGACCTATCACAGTACAATATATGTAATTTTAATTCAAAATATTTATGTATATTGTGACAAGATAACATTTATATGTTATAAAGCAGAACAACTCCAATTGTTGCTTTTCGCTTGTGGATCACTGGATTAATTCACATCTCTAGGCCTAAAAAGTATGAAAATAAAACAATTTGAAAGTGCGATTGAACTGTTTAGAATTGATTTTGTATCCTGTGACGAGAGGTTGCAAGTAGATGAAGCTCTGTAAGGTCAAAAGCCTCAAAGGTTGAGAACAGAGAGCTAACACGGATACAGATATTAAAGGGATGGATACTGAGGTATAAATCTCGAACTGCAAATAATGACAATTTTCAAAATTGATTAATCTACTGGCTATTTACTCAATTAATTGATCAATTGTTTTGTCTAAAAAAATGTCAGAAAAAAATGTAGAATTTTGTAGAAAGGTGATGTCTGTAAATGTCTTCGACTATATTCAGTTTACTCTCACGTACAACAACAAAAAGCACCACATCCTCACATTTGTGAAGCTGGAACCAGGAAATGTTTGGCTTTTTTGCTCACAAAATAACAATTATATGATTATCAAAATATTCATACATTCGACTGGTGGCCGATGACTTGATTGGTCGGTAATGACGCCTCCAGTTTCTATTAACAGCGATTCTAGCAGCCGGAGCGGGCTGTCATTTCAGAGAATGGTCCTCCAGGTGACCATGTACTCACTGTTTATGGCCTACATCATCAGTAACAAAATGTCTCGCCCCCCCCGAGAGCCGCCGCCGCCGCCGCTGCATACAAATAACAGATCGTCTTGTCATTGCTAAAGTGTTAATTTCGAAGCCAACGGGGGAAATTAAGTCCAATGAGGAGGGGCAAGTCATCGAGCCTTCATGTGTGCTGCTGAATCCCAAACAGGCCCCCACCTCCTCCTCCTCCTCCTCCTCCCTTCATGTTGTGTTTGAAATTCAACGCCAGGCCGGCCACACTGGTTACAGCACAGAGTTTAAAACAGGTCACCCCTCTTCCCTCCTCCTCCTCCTCCTCCACAGGCCCAATAAAGCAACAGAAGGCGCGATGACAAAATATGCTGGCGAGGACACAACACAGACTCCACCACCTGCTCCGCATTTAACCGTCCCGTGTGGAGAAGACATTGCTATTCGCTCTTGAGACGTCATTCGCCACGACAAGCCGATGGCAGTGAGGCCCGGGGCCCCCGACGTGGAGGCCACCACTGGCGAACCTCTCTGGCGAAGACAGCCGCGAAGCTGTGAGACACTTTCTGCACTCTGAAACCCGATGCTGTCGATGGAAGGCGCTCCAATCGGGACTAAATATAAAAGTTGGTATCAGTGACGGCGGCACATGTCTGCAATGCAGGCAGACACACGCGGCACAGATCTGCTTTCTAAGCCTCGGGGAACACAGAACTATGTGTCCACCGGAACTCTCTTCTGCCAATGTCCGGGGTTAGTTCAGGAAAAAATGGAAATGACTCTTCAGGTCCTAAACACATTATGGAGATAAAGCTCTACCACGTGTTCTTATCCTACAGTCTTAGAGGTAAAGGGTTCCAAACTGTTTTTTTCTGAAGGGCTGAGGTTCTACCATCAACCATTTAGTTCTGAAAGGGCCTGTGTCTGAGCTCACTCGGTCTGCCAGTTTGTAGTGCTGTCCGAATGTAGAGAGAGAACTATTATATCCTATTTAGTTGACTCAAAGTGTACCACAATGCATCACGAAAATTAGTGTACAACCAAGCACCATATACCATCATGCATTGCGCTGAAGGAAAAATGGCAGATGGACGAGAGGAGCGAGAGCAGCGCCATTGAGATAAATACATGAGTTGTGGCGTGAAAATTAATATTTGTAATGTGAGCAGAGCAGCGCATCACAAACCACCACAAAGTACTTTGTATTTATTAATTGGGGAAATAGCTTGTTGCCTCCACATTGACAACGGCAGAGCATACCGCTTTACTTCTTCCGTTTTTACCTTTCACAATAAAAGCCCTCCAGCATCACTGCTTACCAGAGGGAACTTAAATTCACTCTGAGCATGTCTATATGAAGCAACTCAACGGTGCTTGTGGACCATGATAGTTGTGGGTTCTGCTGTAGCCCACCACATCAGCCCCCTCCCTTTAGGAGCCTCATGAACCCTGGGTGGGTTCAAGATGAAAGCATTGGAATAAAAAAGGGTTGTCGTTAGAACCCCCTGGATAGGTCCATGCTAGCACACAAGATGGTTGTTGTGGGTTGCACTGCACAACATGTACCCTGACCCTTTAGGGGCCTCATGTGGCACAAGGCTGCTGGACGTGGTTCACATGGCCCCAGAGTAACCTGTTAAACTAAAACCATGGTTAGGATGAAGAAAGATCTATTGGATGTAAAAGAGAGTATAAAGAGGTTATTGGTAGAACCCCCTGTTGGGGTTCTAGATGAAACCCTTGGAATATAAAAGGGATCTTGGTAGAACCCCATGGGTGGGTTGTTGTGAGCACTGTTAGAAGGTGGAAATGGCTAAAAACCCAGAGAAGGTTCCGGGTGGAACCATTACCCAATAGAAGGGTTCTCTGTAGAACCTCTCATAGGGGGTGCTGGGTGGAACCTTTCACAGATGGTTGTAGGTATAACCCTTGATGTTGAATTCTAGGTAGAAACCTCGGAAAGGGTTCCAGGTGGAAGTTTTTTTAAAAAGGTTCTACCTGGAACCAAAAATGGGGAATCTTATGGGGACAAGTCAAAGAACCTTATATGGAGTGTGGCCTTGCTGTGTCTGGCTGTGTTCAGAAATCATCCTATAACCCGAAATTACAGTCATACCCGCCCAAAGTTAACTGAACTGCTCGTCAGTTAGTCCCACAGTATTGTGGGTATAATGTTCATATTGTTGTCTGCAATTATGCTAGATTATGTGTGATCAGCTGGCCATCAAATGGTAAACAATCCAAACCCCTCGAAGCCAAACTTGGAATAATCAAATATTATTTCACTTCTAAATCTAAAAAGGCATTTATCCCACAAATGGGAGCAAATGTATTTGGGTTGAGATGCTTTCTGAAGTGATCTGCTGGCTCACTTACTACAATGAGTTTTAATTACAGTGAAAATATGAATCTATTCTTCATTTGAGTATTGTTTTATGATACTGTTTGCTTGCTCAGCATTACAGCATTTTTATGAATTTCAAATCAGCTTCAGACCTTGGCAAAAGAATCCTCCAGAGGTATTGATTGAACTTGTTGGTATAACATGAGGCTTTTGTGCTGCTGTGTTTTGCTTGATACTGCAGGGCATAGCTAGTGTTTCTGCTCAGTGTGTAAGTGTGGTGGACCACGCAGAGAAGGAGGACACGTCCACCCCATGCAACAGAGCACAGGTGCAGGACAAGAACAGCATACAGAGGAAAAAGAGAGGTAGTCCACACTGATATTTGCAAGATCCCCACAAAATGTTACGTGTTCTTAGTTCACATGGATGTTTGTACGTCAAAACAAGCTTGAGCCTACCTCTCCGCTTTTCTTTGAGGACAAAATATTAGAAACACTCGCACTATTTTGATAATCATTTATCATGCAAAATGTCCACAAAGTTCATGGATCCAGCTTCTCAAATGTGAGGCCTTGCTTCTTTATCTCGTCTTACATCATAGTGCACTGAATATCTTTGGGTTTTAGACTGTTGGTCAATTAAAAAAACACATTTGTAGACTTCTTTATAGGCTTTAGAAGATTGAGATCAACCTTTTTGTAACTATTTTCTCATCTAAAACAAAAATAATCTTTACACAGATTAATCAATAATGTATATAACTGTTATTAGCAGCTCTACCTTTAATACAATGCTGCATTAAACAACACAACCACAAAGTCAAGTTTTGTAAAGTAAAGTAAACATTTTGTGTGTAGACATTAACTGGACATTCAAAGTAAAGTATTTATACCAGGTATCTGCATAACATGGTTCAAGTGCAGTGGTTAAAAGTACAATCACTCAAGTACTGTATACAAAGTATCATTTTGAGGTACTTGAGTATTCCCATTCTGTGCTACTCTATACTGCTACTCTGCCAATATTGGATTTTTTTACTCCACTACATTTATCTGACATTAGCTTCTAGTTACATTGCAGATATTATTCTGAATTAATATAATAATAATAATAATAATAATATTTTAATTTGGGTAATTTAAGTACATTTTGATGCTAATACTTATATACTGTTGCTTACGTGGGATTTGGAATGCAGGACTTTTACTTGTAATAGTGTATTTTTACACTTTTACACTGTTATTGCTGCTCAGGACCAGCAACAACATTTAAAATGCCTTACATCTTAATGCATCGGTGATAATCATCAAATATGATAAAGGGGCCATTATGCTGGAAAATAAGTACCTTTACTTTAGACACATTTGGTGATAGTACTTCTGCAGCCTATTAGAATGCAGGACTTTCATTAATAATGAAGTATCTTTCTCTGTGGTACTATTTATGCGTTATTTATTAAATAAAAGATCTGAGCACTTCTTCCAACACTGGTCAAGTGTTTCTGTTTTTCTGGACACTCAGTTTAAGGCAATTAAGAGCATTTTCTACCGTGTTCCCATAGGAATCAATGGGTTTGCTTGTTTGTCTGCATATCTGTATGGGAATATACACTAAGGGTGCAAGGTCCCTTTAAGAAATCTATAGCAACGACCCCAAAATGTACATAATGCGTTAAGAAAACGGGGCTTCAACCGGGGCCTCATCACACAGACGAGGCCCCTAACATCGGGTCTCTCATCAGACACCGTTAAATCGTGACGTTACCGTCCTCTTCAGCGCTAACTGACAACAACCATAGCGCTACGTGCGCTCGGTGTGTGCTCACCGCTCTGCAGCCCAAATATGTGCAACCTAAGCACAAGTTACAAAATGCAAGGCGATTAAAATCCACATTTCAAACGCAGAGTGAAGGTAGCGACTTTTCATTTAGCGATGTATCCGCACAACAGCACCGATGCCGTCGATGATGCTGCCGCTGCCCACCCCTTCATCGCGCACATCCCTAACACATCATGGTGGATTACGTTATCAAACAAAGAAAGAAGACGGAGAGAGGCTACGTACCCAAAAGACGAAGGAGTAAACGATGAGCAGCGTTTTAAGGCAGGTGATGACCGGTTTAGTCTCCATTGTGGAGCGTGCGCTAGACCCCACTGTGCTTCTGAGGGAGTGGGAGAAAAAACACGTCTCTGGCGAAGTGTCGCGGTGCAACCGTGCGCTGATGCAGCCACACAGCGTCACCGGAGACGCGCAGCACGTTACATTATCATCCGGTTATTTAGTGCGGAGCGATAGCAGCGGCTATTGCAGAGAAGAATCAATAATACAAGTTAAGGCACTGGACGTGATTTAATGCGAGGTAATGCGCTAAAAATACTATATTATTATTATCTGATAGGTATTTATTTTGACGTAATGTTTGTGTTAATTACATGATGGAACGTAACGAGGTACTGATAGGTACAATTGTGAGATGCTAACTGAACATTTAAAGTCAAGTATTTAAAGCAGGCATTTTCTGTAGCACAGTCGTATTAGAATTACATAACATATACATAAATACAGAGACTTAAATACACACATACATAGGATTGCATGTTTTATAAGCAAAAGCCTTTTATCACCAAGTACTTATTATGCAGTATTACTAGGTCTTCTCACATGAAAACACTCAAAGTATAAGAACCTAAAATTGTACTAAGTACAATAACAGAGTATACATTCACATATACAGTACATATATATACATTTAAAGTAATCCTCCCACAGTGTAACACAAAGTTTGAATTCTAACCCCGAAAAGATAAACCTAATTCTTATGAGTGCTTACTGACCCGTCCCATCCAGGTCTCGCTGGTCCCGAGGGCCAAGTCTCCGTCCCCTGTAAGCATGTTAAAAAAACACACGCACCACTTTACACACTCAAACTCTGCATCCACCTCTCTCACCTGTTGGAGTCCTGGTTCTCCACCACCTTCAGGCCCTGGAGGACGTCTTCACCACGTCCCTGGAGCCCACGCTGCAGTGAGATCACATGGAGTCCTGAAAGGAGGTCTAGAGAACTCCAGGAGTCACTGACATGATTACAGGTAAAACACATCCAGATTCATCAAAGGACAAGCGGTCAAGAGGGGTTGATTATTTGAGCACATGGAAGAGTTCGGTGTACCATTTGTCGTACATTTGAAAAGTAGTAAGAGGGTAAAGACATTTCAAATGTACTTCTGTTGACCTAGAAAAAAGTGTCCGAGTGCTACAGAAGAAACACAGAACAATAAAGGAAGTATGACAGAGTGCATCTCACAAAGTAAAGGGTGCAGTGTACAGGTTTCTATTTCTAACACACTGAGTCCCTCAATTACTCTATAGCCAGACAACTGATCATAAGAATAAACTATTTTGTGAGTTTCAAGTATTTTTAATGTCTCGTAACCCATGTCACTGGTTTATCCAAAATAATATCAGATAATCCCAACTCAAGGTCTTTTCTTCCCTGAGCTGTTAACACCGCCACATGGGCTTCATGGACTCTGCTCAGTTGTCATGGAGATGTAGCGGCGATGATGTCATCCGTAGCGCTTTTAAGACTCGGAGTAATTCAGAGATCCAATAAGAACCTGAGTAACTAATCACTTCATTTGGAGGGCGCGAGGTTTCACTGTATCCTTTAATAAACATTCCACGGGTCCAGCGGCCATGTCGTTTTAGAATGGCTACATTTGTTTGTTTTAACACAACTAAAATCAAAAAACAAATATTAAAACCAAGAAAGAAAAAAAGAAAACAAACAAACACATAACCAGACACTATAACACAAAACATCGTGGTTCTTCAAGTGTGTTCAGTCAGTAGTAGGTACATTGAAGGAATTCAAAGTGCTGAAACATAAAGCTCGCTAAGACAAAGAAACAACAGCGCATCACGACGCCTCAACCACAGTGATGATCACCGTCACCATGGCTTCAACTCTACTGAGAGGTTCCACTACAGCTTTTGCAGGTTTTACTGGATAACTTAGAATTTACAATTTAGTGTTTGTGAGGAAAAGTTTTTTTATGTGGGACGATGTCCTGTTGAAGGTCCTCTGTTGTTTTGGTTGTAGTAAGATTTTCCAATTATTTCAGGTCTCCTAATACAAATACTTGTGACTGCTGGTTTCTGACAGCAGGGTGTGAGACTTGCTGCGAAATTATTCTTTTTACTCTCGTTACATTTTTTGAATGAAACTCGCCCACAAATGGGGAAATAAACGGTACTCTTAATCCCAATTTTAGGGTTGTTGATTATCCAAATGATCAAATCTCACCAACGCTCACCTACTTGTAAACAGGTGGCGTTCATCGAATTGAAACAGGAAAGCAAAGTTTGGGTTGAGGATAGGAATACGCAAATGTTCCTGCACGAGACATGTAAGTGAAACGCTCCCTGTGTGGGTATGAGGCTACATTTTACATTAAAACGTCCCCTTTTCTTCCTTGGGTCGATTGATAGTCTCTACACGGACAATTGTGTGGAAGCAACAATGAAGGGGGGGGTTTGAAAGGGCAGCCACTGAAAGTTCTCATCACGCTCTCTCTCTCAAAGTCTTCTGATGTATAATCTTGATCCCTGATGCGCTGCCAGGTTCACACACTTGAGTTCACTGCGCTCCGTGACTCCCAGAGCCCTCTTCTTCGAGGCTTTCATCATTTTCAAAGTCCTCCCTCTGATATTCTGGTCCCTCTGGGGTCTGAGCGGTACCGTTCTCTACACTGACCCAAACTCAGCCATCCAGGATTCGTACTTTTGCAGGTCGGCGGCGGAGACGGACTTGGAGATCTTCTTGAGCGTGAGGGTGAAGTCCTCCATGGTCACGGGCATCTGCAGCTCGTCTTTGGACAGAGCTCGGATCTCCTCGGGGCTCAGGCCTTGGATTCGACGACGCATCGCCATCATAGACGCATCCCTGAAGTAAAGACAGGAGCAGAGGACGGTTAGCGGTGTTCAAACACGCATATACACAACACCTCTGTTTTATTTAAATACGCTCCCTAAAACACACTTTGTGATTTCCTAGTTAAAGAGTTTTACTCTCGTCAAAATGGATGGAGTCTCTGCTGTGATCACTAAGCAACAGCTGGCTGAAATCCTCACACTCGCACACACACACACACACACACACACACACCCAAGGTCAACGAAACAAAGCAAGCCACAGATGAGCAGAGACAAACTTGAACAACATGGCATACTTGTCATTCCAAGCAGAGCAGTAGAAAGGACTGAAGCAAGGACAGGCTGGTGAAGAGAAGTCTTCAACTATTAGAAATAACGTTCAGAAATATAACCAGTGCATACTTTATAATAAGCGTTGGTGTATCTGTTTACATCTCGGTGCGGGTCACCAGCTACTATTGCTGCTTTTGAATGTGTATCTGAGCTTGTGTCGTTTTGGGATGGATTTAAGAGTGTGATGATAAAATCTTTGCAGATACAGAGAGCTGGTTAGTGATAGACAATAAGGGAAGTGATGCTTTGTTCACAGCCACATGTAAATACCGGCTCATGAAGACACGTTATCTGTCTCTCTCACGCACACACAACACACACTCTATGGCTGCTCTTTTAATGTCAAAATCAGAATGGCTGTTGTGCACACACTGTTTGAATACAGTATGTGTAACCTCTATAGTCACACCTCAGCTCATGACGTTACATCTATATTCTAGGCTGTAGTATTTCCATATATGATTTACAAGATCCCATTTCTGTGCATTCAAAGCTGACGTTTAATGTCTCCCAGTTAGATCAACACAGGAGAGAAAAGCCTCATCACTGCTTATATATGACAACATCACCTGGAGGATCGTCTCTACAGGGTTTAGCAGAGCAGTTTTATTTACAAGTAAAAATCCAGTTGGAAAAAAACAAACTTGCACTTTTGTTTGTAGGGTGCGTTCACAGCTACACGGTTTAGTTCGGTTAAAACTAACTCGGCTCCGTTTGCTTTGTTTGTACGGTTGGTTTGGGCTGATGTGAAATCTGTCAATGGAACCCTGGAGCGGACCAAACATCTGAACCGAGACCGCCTGAAGAGGTGGGTCAGTAAAATAAATCCATCTGCTGATGGTGTAATCTGCTCAGGAAGTGATCTTTTAACTGATCTGTATCAGGCCATGTACAAAACCTATTTATGCAAATCAACAGGTTTGCATGTCAGCGCCGGTATTTTCCCTGTTTAAAAGCTGTGCTTATATCCGACTCTGTGTACTTTGTCAGTTCATTAAGTCTATTGTCCATTAAGTCCAAGTGTTGACAGCGATCCCACAGCCATCAGCCCTGAGTCATTACTGTACAGACGCCTGGTGTCCGTGTGCTCCCTGACGTTCACACCATCATCTGTGAGCACGTGAAGGGGCTTTGGAACAGTGTTGTCTCTACCTGTTGGTCATTATTCATCATCATCATCATTGGATCGATTTACAGTCTAATAACACCAATACTGCTAATCATCAGTTATTTCTACGTGAGGTCTTTGTGACTCTAAATATAAATATCCTCATCAGAAGCATTAAAGTGCTGCATGAACTTCTGTCATGTCCCCTTGAGAGTCCTGATGATGCAGGATGACGATCACCAGAACTGTCCAATCACACAACTTCATGTTAACTCCTCTTGGTTCATTCGTAAAACGTCAGTGTGAACAGGAACCAAAGCAGAACTAAAATGCAACAGTGTTTAGTCTTTCCCTTTGGTCCAGACCAAATGAACCGGACTACAGGTGTGAAATCCTCCTTAGAGAGTTAACTTGAGACTCTTCAGGTCTCTGCCGCGACATAAGAATGTTATTTTAACAGGAAGTGATGGAAATGAAGGATGAACTCATTAGCAATTCCTGGATTGTATTATAATTTCGCATACGTGCACACACAACCACACACACCTGCAGACGTTGGTGATGTCTGCTCCGGAGTAGCCCTCAATCCTCTCAGCGATGAGGTCCAGGTCCACGTCAGCAGCCACATCCACCTCTCTTAGGTTGATCTTTAGAAGCTCAACACGACCGCTAGCTACACACACACACACACACACACACACACACACACACACACACACACACACACACACACACACACACACACACACACACACACACACACACACACACACACACACACACACACACACACACACACACACACACACACACAGATATTAGGATTTATTGTGTCCAGCCTCGGTTAGACCACTACGGTGACCATCGCTCTAGTTTGTTGTGCAGTTAGCAGTGATGTAATCAGGACCAACTAAACCGAGACCAAGTCATGAGCTAGACCAGTTTATCGAGACCGAGACAAGACCAAGACCTTGAGGGGTTGAGACCAAGTCAAGACTGAGACCAGCGAGTCCCAGCTCTGTTTTTTTAGGGAGCCAATTTTATTGACATTTCCTCCCAGACAGCTGCAACTTCTTCTCCTGTGTCCCGCGTTCACTCTCTGGGAGTGGGTGTGAAGGGGGGCGGGGATGCGTGACCGTCATCAACAGTAAGAAAATGTGTTATTGTTGCAAGTTATTGGTTACATTTGAAGCAGGAAGTTTGACATCCTAACACACACAACAAACACTTCAGACAATAGAGTACTATCCCACGAGTTGTGGTCGAGACCAGTCTATAAACAAACGAGACGAGACCTTCAAAACGTGGTCTCGAGACTCGAAACTGATCTACCACAACAGCGGCAGTTAGCCTGTGGGTGGTGAGGTCACCTGTGGGCAGGGGGATGTAGATCCTCTTCTCCAGACGCCGTCGTAACGCCTCGTCGATGTCCCAGGGGAAGTTGGTGGCGGCGAGGACCATCACCATCTTAGAGGGGTCATCGTTATCCAGAGCCCCCCCCACGCCTGGTCACCAAAGCACACACAAGGAAACGCATGTTACCATTCGTGTGACAGTGAATGTGTTTCGGTTTAATACTGCGCTTTACACAGCTCTATTTTATGTTGAACTCATTCAGTTTTCATATCAACATGTGCCAAATGCCAAAAGAAAACAGGTCATTTCTTTTTCTTGAATGAACTCCAGAGAAAACCACATCAGAAACCTTTTCATAGCTTCACCTTCTCTGCTCCACTCACCATCCATCTGAACTAGAAGCTCGGACTTGACCCTGCGGCTGGCCTCATGTTCATCAGACGTTCCCCTCCTGCCACAGATGGAGTCTACCTCGTCTATGAAGATGGTTGTCGGTGCATAAAAGCGGGCCTGAGAAAGGAAAATAGTTCAGGAGACCCGTCCTCTGCAATATAACAAAACATTTTGATCTTCTGTCTGATATTGAGACCAAATACATGCACGGGAAGTTACCATTTCGAACAGCAGGCGAACAAGTTTCTCTGACTCGCCCCTGTATTTGGAGGTGAGGGTGGAGGAGGACACGTTGAAGAAAGTAGTCCCACATTCTGTGGCCACAGCTTTGGCTAACATGGTCTTCCCCGTCCCGGGAGGGCCGACCATTAACACGCCCTGAAACAAAATGTGACACGCATAATAAACAGACAGCACACTGATGCAAAGCTCCTCTGTAAACACCAGGACTGCTACTGCCGCTCTGATGTCTGACATTCATGCTTCTGGTTTATGTCTGTTGCTATGGAGATTACATAAAAAAAGTACCAGTGACACAGGCCATAACACTATGTGTAATTGTCCTCTCTGCTGCCTCAGAATCCACAGCTACTTTACCTTCATCCTTTGTCCTATAATAAAGTATTAATCCTTCATTTTACCGCACTTTCAGTTATATGAGGAAAGGCTCCAGCTAACGAAGTAAAGAGATCAATTATACACGCATGTATCAGACAAATGAAAGGCGCTGTTCTGCTGTAAAACATAACTAAACGTTTAAGTATTGAGCCTCACATGGCGGGGCCTGAGGGGCAAGAGGACAAGAGGCCTCACATGATGAAGCTCAACAGAGGCCGGGACAGAAGAGAACTCCCAGTCATGTCGCTACTGAGAGGCAGCGTGACTGAGCGGCCCATTTAATGAAATATGTTACTGATGCAAACCATGTAAGCATTAAGGATGTGTGATTACCTGAGCAAGAGAACGGCGGGCTGTTGCACCAGAGTCGACTGTAGCTTAGTTTGTGCGCAGTGCAGGACTTATACTAAATCTTTGTTGCACCGTATGAAGTTAGTTATTACGTAGAGTTAAGACAGATTATAAAATGTACATCTCCCGTATTCATTATTTACCGTTGTCATAGCAGATGTGATCAGATGTGATTGATAATCGTTGAATCACTAATGAGATAACAAACAGGTGGGAAAACAAATCATTTTCACCAAATACCTCAATATTGAAGCAATATTGTAGGGCTGATTTTAGAGGAGTAATCATCAGTAATGTGGTTTTAACGACTAAGTGGGTGAAGGCAATTAATAGGAAGGCTAGAACAGTCTGGTAAGTTCAGAAAATGACATCACTTTACTGTAATGCAGCCTTTAAAACTCGGAAAACACACGCTGACCTCTTTTCATTAAACATCTCTTGTAGGTGTTTTACTTACTTACTTTCTTTTTTTTCTTTGAAAGATTGTATTTTGTATTTTTTGTTACTACGTTGCAGTTCGTGTTGACTTCACACTCTATCTTTGTGTTTACCTTTCGTTCAGCCGCAGGACTCAAAACATGACCTGCGTGTGACAATATTTTACTGTAAGCCAATACGGCTGCATGTGAAAAGGCCGTTAGCTGAGCAGAATCTACATTTATTTTATCTTTGAGCGCAGAACAATGTGAACTGCTCACTGGTAAAAAACGTGTGTGTGTGCGTGTGTGGGTGTATGTGTACCTTCCAGGGGCGGCGGATGCCCTTGAAGAAGTCGGGCATCCACATGGGCAACACCACCGCTTCCCTCAGCAGCTTCTTAGCGTCTTCCAGGTCAGCAATGTCCTCCCTACAGATCATCCAGAGAACTCAGTCAGCAGTGCAAAGAAACAAACAAAAACACACTGCCCTGACAGCAGAGCGTGTAAAGGAGTGTGGAAGAAACAGTGAATGCTACCACACCAGTGCACGTTGGGGTTGCGGGACACAATATCTCTCTCCAGTGAGTCCACCAGGTCGCTGTCATATCCCGTGCCATCAAACTTCCTCTGCTCTCCTTCCGCTGATGCATCTCCTACCCCTTTCTTCCCCTGATGAAGACAAAAGGAAGGGTCACAAGATTTATAAAAACAGGTGTTTTGACTCGTTTCTTAAGTATCAAACTCATCCGTCTATCGGTCCATTTGACTCTGACCTTATCGTCTTTGGCCTTCGGGCCTCGGGCGTCTTTGGAACCCTGCCGGTCTGGTTTGGGGTTGGCCTGACCGCGGCCTCCTGGACCCGCCCCTCGATGCTGCAGACCAGGCGAGTCCTTCCTCTGCTGCTTCGCCGCACTGTTGGGGCGCTTCACCACAATCACATTCCTACAGAGACACGGGAATACAGCTGTACACATGAGTGATAGTAGGACACATCTGCAGATAGAAACATCAAAGATCATTTGCGAGGAACGAGGAACTAGTGGTAATATCATAGCGAGCCGATCTCCTCACAACCTGCTCCGCTGCTTCTCTGTGGAGATAAAGCTTGATATGTGCACTTTAACAACCAGACGGTAAAAAAAAAAAGCGAGTCACATTGTGCCGGTGGAGATGAAACAGATTATGCAAAATATGTCTCTTTGTAGTTCAAAGTGCTTCCTTATGAAGGCGTTTTGTTCTACAGACTCTCTGGGTAGCGTCAACAACAGTCAGTTCTGCCAGAAGGTAAAGAAGTCCCCTGGATCAGCGCCTGAGCAGGTGGCTGAAATAAAGCAACCAAAGTACCAACACACTGACATCATGTTCCCAGTTCTTTAATCCCACATAGAATAAAATAAGAAGCGGCAAACAGACAGACAGACAGTGTGGAGGAACTTTTTCAGCTTTCAGTGCATATTATTATACAGAATTAATGGTCGTACATGTGCTTCTTGGAGATGTATTGATATTATCCTGAATGAAAGGGTTTCACGTGTATGTGACAATAAAATGGTAACGTCTTAGTATTTCAGTTAGCTTTAGTGTATTTATAAAATAATATACATATACAAATCAGATGGGGCCAGACAGTGGGCATTTATTTCAAATGTTCTTCTCTTCAAGAACACAGTGTGACGCTAAATAAATGCTGCTCTGTGATTTTAAAGAAATATTTTGTTTTTGCTATCAGACACATTAGAAACATCACCATGAGTCTCAACTTAAGTAGAAAAAAAGATCCAAGCGATTCTATTTTGTAGAGGTGAGCCCTGCCCGAAGCCCACAAAGGCTTTGGGTCAAAGATGTAACTTCCACACACACACACACACACACACACACACACACACACACACACACACACACACACACACACACACACACACACACACACACACACACACACACACACACCTGTGCTCTGCAGGGGTGGGAGGGGGCCACACCGCTGGATCCTCGGGCCTCTCCTCCCATTGAGGGGCGAGAACGTCAGCCGGCTTCTCCGACTTAAATCTCTCGAGCGTTCCCATGATGCCTTTCACCTGCTCACACTCCTCAGTTAGTTCCTGCCTGACCTGGTCACAAAGCAGAGTGTTGTATCAGCACTGCACCACAGAACACCCTACTGAACATTACAGCAGCTGTAAAACAACACAGGGTTTAGAGTGAAGCTCGAATGTCCAGCATTCAATAAAGAATTAACAAAAAGTGTAATAACTGGTGTAAGGGTGGCGTTGGTGAACTCACCTGTTGCCATTTGACTTTGAGTGCAGGGTCTCTGAGCGACTGGCAGTGCTTATGGATCTGCTGAATGACGCCTTGGTAGTACACAATGGAGGAGTCATAGTTCCCCAGCAGAGCATACTCACGACCCTTCTTGGCGTTGTCACATATCTCTGCCAGATTCATGCTGAATAGCAGCTAGAAGGCGAGGGAGAGGACAAGACATGCGGGTTCAGTGCATCACCGAGTACTGTGAGACAATGGGTTGGCTAATGCTGCCCAGTAAAACCATTTTACCATTTGTCATTCAAAACCACATTTTCAACAATGTGCTCGATGACCTCATTATTAATCGCGCGTTACTTATTTACAGGACGGTGCAGCTCGGAAGTCAGATGCCTGTCGGACATAAGAGACCTGCTAGCAAACACCCGGCAAAGCATGTCGGTGAAGCTAGCTGATATCAGAGACTGTGATTTTAAATTACCAGTCTTTTTTTATCGCAGACAGTTCACCTTCGTTTCAATTAAGGCACTATTTAAAAAAGCTTCTTTTCTACATCCTTATACATTTCCGATGTTAGCTTTTGCTAGCTTGCTGCTAGGCCACAGACAGAAAACAAAACAAATCGTGTGGCAATAAATAACGTAAACGCTACTTAATCCTCCCAGTATGGGTTAAATGTGCGTGTAGACAAAAGCAACCTAAAGGATATTCTTAAACTACATTCAGAACGTGAAGATAATTCACAAACCTGCATGAAAAGCTCTTTTTTGTTGTTCTTTTCTAATCAGAGGTCCAGTGTTGAGGAGTGTTACCATGGCCGCAGAGAGACGCCGCGTGAGGAATACAGGCGGCTCGATTACTGTGCTGCATTCACGGACTCGTTGCAAGGTGGTAAATATGACACCCTACTAAGTGATCAGCGATCAAGGTTGACATTACTCTACCAAAGCCTCGCATACAAATGTGTTGTATTGATGTAGTACGGAGTTTGATCTCGTTTCGGATATTGCATTAGTTTTCATATTCCATTAATAACATTAACAGTTAGCGTACGTTGAACTAGATAATTGGCTAGTTTACAGGATTTATCGAACACATCATCGAAGCTAGACCTATGCAAACGTTGACCATTAGTCGTCGCTAAAAAGCAATCAAATATTGCAAACTGGGATGAAGGCATAGGATGGAGCTGAGGCAACTGTCTCTTCAGGCCGTTCTGGAGCTTTCAATCAATCATATCACATGATCTTCATCAGCAGATGATTGCAGATGTTCACATTTCCTTGTTTTTTTTAACACCTCAAGGATTTTTTTGTCCATGTTGGCTGACTTTTTACTGTCTTTCAGGCTTTATAAACAACCAATACAATAAAATACAGTCATTTATTGTATCCTTGGTTATGTGTAAGTATTTATGAGTACATTATGAGCCTGAGACGACAGCTGCATCATCACACTAAACAACACCGACACACCAGAAGCCTCAAACATTTTAAATCATCCCAATGAAACTACTTTTATTGATTTGCAGCGTAACATTGTCACAGATCTCCATACTTTTAGAAAGTGTTTGCATTATTGTACACATGCAAAAAAAAAAGTATCCGTTGGTTGTGATTTTATCTCATATCATCAATACCTTGCATACGGCAGAACAATTTCCAAAGACAGCCGAGCATGTGTTCACTCATGCTTTTCAAGTGAACCACGTGGATTTGAATTTCGTCCCAAAAGACAGCTACATTTTGTCATTGGGGAACTCTAACAGGAGAACTGTGTGGGCGGATGAGCTGACACAAAGCTGGTTATGTTCATATTTATATTTCAGAAACACATTCAGCAACAGCACCAAAACTCATGCAGCATTTATTCCTTTAAATAACTGAAATATCACTTTAAGACATAACTTAAAAATGATTGCACGGTTTTCTTCACAGTTTCAATTCACCTCATTGGTCCGCTTCTTTACAATGAAATCGGTTTTGTCTCTTAATTCACTGTCTGCGTTGAAAACTGTGGATAAGCTGTAGTGCTACTGGACAGCTGATTGCATATGATTTGTCTACGTGTTAAAGTGCACTCTGTTCTTTGACTCAAAGTGATTTTATGTGCAGTCACAAATATTTGGCATACCCCCCATTTCCATTCATGCTTTTCAATGAAATGTTAAATTATTTTTGTGCAAACGCATAGGCCCCCACTGTCACAAGCTGTGCCTCGCAGCAGGCAGGCAAAAGTGTAAAACCGTTTCATTCTTTTCTATCTCATGATCATAAGAGGCCTTTCTGTGTTCAGCCTCAGGCTTTCCTGCAGCACCGTTATCGATCCAGGAGGCTGTGATGACCTGCACGCTCTTGAGTAACATCCACACAGGATGCAGGTGACCTCAGCACTGACAAGTCGCCGCTTCCTGCTCTCTCTGGTCCCACAGCCGCCCGACGCCGCCCTCACTCGGCTGCTTCAGTCGCAGCGGTTTGTGGCTCTTCAGTCTGTAAGCCAGAGTCAGAAAGATGGCGTCCACGTGCTCCTTCTCAGCGGGTTCCTTGGCCGAGGTCTCGAACAGCGGGAAGTTGTAGCTGTCGGCGAGGCACTGCGCCGCCGTGGTGGGGACCTCCCGGCGGTCCCTCAGGTCGCACTTGTTGCCCACCATAATGCGGGGCACCAGGGGCCCCACGCAGTGCCGGCTGCACTCCTCGATCCAGTCGGGGACGCTCTCAAAGGAGGAGAGGCTGGTCACGTCGTACACAAAGATGACGGCGTGGACGCTGCGGTAGTAGTGCTCCACCATGCTCTTCCTGAAACGCTCCTGACCCGCCGTGTCCCAGATCTGCAGCTGGCAACGGAAAAACATATTAATATGACTGAAAAATAATTCCTAAAGAGTAAGGCCGGAAAAGAAGAAAGCTAAACATGTGTTAGTCCATCTCACAACACATATGGGCACACTACTGTTACTGTCACATATGGAAAGGGCTCAGTCAATTCTTAAGCATTGTAGTGTTTTAACAAATGATGCATTTGTTGAGAGTGGGACTATTTTCTGCAACAGATTAACACAAATGTGGTACATTATTGAGTATGATGTATGTGGGATTGACTAAAAAAAAACCTACTGTGTGGTAGTGAAGGGAACCTGGTCACCTAGTGCAACATTGTGAGCTCAATGGTGCGTTTGTATTAGTTTTTGATCTAACAATAAAAGGCCTATAGCACAGCTATAGCACAGCTATAGCACAGGCTGTACAGACTACTGTGAGTGGCTTTTTCACAGAAGTTAAGGTAGCAAAAGCACAGGTGTATATAATGAAATGAATGATGGCTGGACATTTTCTTGATTTCATGTGCTGCCACTAGATATCTTTCTTTTGTTAAATACTGTTGTAATATGAGGGAACAATGTGTCTAGCAGATTAAAGGGTTAAAATCGTGTTTTTAGGTATTTTAAAATGTCCTCAGAGATGTATTTCACAGTGATTATGTATCTTATTGGGAGATGTATTTTACAGGATTTATGTATCGTATTGGCAGATGTAACGGTTGTTAGGCCTTTTGTTTTGTATAGCTGCACTCCCCAAGCACAGCCTGTAAATACCTGTAAATAAAACAGACCTCAGGTCAGACTGCGTCCACTTATGAACCGTAGCTCAGGCAGCTGGCCGCTTTAATGTTGTAGATAAATGCAGGTGTGTATGTTTGTGTTTTTTACATCCATTAAATGGATGCATGTGTGACCGTCTGTTGGTCCCACCTACCTTGATACTCTCGCCGTCGAGCTCCAGCGTCCTCTCTCGGAAATCGACCCCGATCGTCGCCTCCGGGTTTTTCAGGAAAGTGCCCCCGCAGAATCTGTACGTCAAACACGTCTTCCCCACGTTCGAGTCCCCGATGACTATTATCTTGAAGATCCGAGCTGGCGCGGTGTCATGGTCGCGGTGCGAGGGGAGCTCCGAGGAGTCACTTTGACCGAAAACGGTGTCAAATTCCCCAGGTTTGTGTTCTATTGCCATCGCTCATCTTCTCGCGGTCTGGATGTGAGCGGCACTGAAACCTCGCGAGAGAAAACGTCACTTGAGTCACATTTCAACTTTATTGAGAGAAATAAAGAAACCCAAAAATCTACGTCTTTGGTTTCCACACATATCTCACTCTTCTCTTGAATGAGTTTACCAAAAAATCTAAAAGTAACAGGTTCTTAAAATGATACAGAAATATATTTGAGGAAACAAATTAATTGCCTTCCTATTCTCAAGTTAAAAAAAAAGATATTCGTTGTAAATTCTATTTTGATACTCAATGATTGATCTTTCATTTAATTAATCAATGTTACTTATTTCGTTTGTTGTGAATTAATGAATGACGTTTTATTGTAATATATAAATTTGTGTTCATACTGTATTTATTTGATTTATTTTGATTTTGTTATGACAAACAAACACAAAAAAACATTTATGTGCCACTTCCTGTCAGTTAGCAAACTGTCAGATTCAGTTTCTGAATAAATAATAGTCTGTAATACACATCAAATGAGGCTTTTGTTTTCCCCGCTTTATTGCATGCTGTGAAATATTCAGAAAACAGAACTTTGTTAAAACTCTCTAATGAAATCTAAATGTGAAACTTCAGATGCTCTCATCTTCATCCATCCCCCTGTAGCCTTCAGTGTCAACATGTAGTGGCAGTATAAATACTTTTATACTACAATACTTCTGAAAAATGTACTGTGTTTTTATGAGTCATACACAACCTTGTTAAATACATTTTTGGAGAAAAAAAAAAGACAAATTCTCCTCTGCGTTGTGTTTGTCGTGTTTATTTGACACAAAACAGTTTTATAATCCAGACCATGTGTTACCATTGACAATCACCCCTTCACACACATGCACAAAACTTAAAAATGTAACACTTCCATTATCCAGCATATAAAAAGGGACAACAATGAGAACTGCACACATTTACCAGTTTATTAGGAACCGCTAGCAGAACCTAACTCAGCCTCATACAACAGCCCTGGAACTAATCCAACCTCTGAAGGTTAGAGTTGTATTAACTGTTTTACACACGTGGTGATTCAGCTTGATGGTGATTTTGGAGGCTGTAGTGGACATTGTTGCACCAGACTGAGAGGTGATTCTAATATTTTGTCTTCTATCGATGCGAGCAGACACATTATAAACCGGTCTAATAAACTGGTAAGTGAGTGTGTGGGGAGGACGATGGCTTTGCAACAGTTCCACTACATGCAGACAAAACGTCCTCAAATTCAAACGGATCATCAGGACAAATCAAAACACTCAAAAAACACTTTGTGGAACATTTGGATTCCTGATTGAAAAATAAACGTTAAGTTAAACATCATCGACAAGAAAATGCATACGTAGGATCCATAAAATAGTTTGAAATAAATGTAATAAAATGTATAATTTGTGTTCACTCAAACCACCTAATTTCTACTACATTAAAAAAAGTAAATAAATCATGGCATACGGGCTTTTGCTGAAGCCTAAACCTGAGTGAGCGTACAAAACATTGGCTTCAGTAGTTTTCACAACACTGGCTGTGTGAGTGTGTGTGACGTCTTGATGTGCATCGACAACATAAAAAATAAAAAAGGACAGGAAGTTTTTAAAGCCCTGTAAATGACTCGTGTTAGAAGTCATAAACGTGAGGCACTTGAGCTGCCGGATGTCCAAAAAAAGTCACAGTCACGATTCTGCACCAATCATAATTTATTCACGCTAAATAAAATCTATATTTCAGTCACAAACGTGCGTCTTTATACAGCACATCCCAAGCCCCGCCCGAGCATCACAGGGGCCCTCCACCAATTAAACACGTCAAAGTCAATGTGCTAGTCATGGGCAGTACGACTCAGCCTGTGTAAACACTTACCTACAAAGGATTGTGTAGCTCTGGAGG
The DNA here is from genome assembly GCF_910591455.1 of Pholis gunnellus. Classification (NCBI taxonomy): domain Eukaryota; kingdom Metazoa; phylum Chordata; class Actinopteri; order Perciformes; family Pholidae; genus Pholis; species Pholis gunnellus. The sequence continues at coordinate 3,738,471 of NC_136539.1, forward strand.
AGCATCGTCAAGTAAAAGCAATTTGCATTATGGCAGTGGTTCCAAAACTTTATCCCCCTTAAGAAATAGATTATATTGTACTATATTAACTCAAGAGCAAGATAGACATCTTTGTATTTTGTATTGTACCGATGTGTTTGCATGTTTTTCTAACCTTGTACTGTTAAATGTCATTTTGCTTCCTACGTCAATCTCTGCAGCCTTGACAGAATCAGAGGAATCTTAAATTGTTCCTCTGGGTTTGTGCATCTACACTGCAAAGGCTCATTTTGGAAACCACTGCATGATGGGAAATGTAGGATGACCTTAAGGACAAACCCTCAGAATAAAACCACCTCTACTGCTTTGATTTTTGAAAGTGCAATGCTACATCTCTGGAGTAACCATTCACTCTGCTGTTCTTATTACTGTGCTACATTATGACTGTGGGCGGAGCTTATTCTGTCTTTTGTTTGTCTGAAACAAACTCCCCTCCCTCTCTCCTTCGGTGAATGCTCATTAGCCGGACAGGAGACGAGAAAGACGTCCATGCGAAGTCGAGATTTTGACGGATCAGTGCTTCTACTGTAAAAGGCCGGCTTCTGTGACCTCTCCTGGCAGACGGAAGGAACCCTGTTCAATCCGAGAAATCCTAAATAAGTTAAACTTTTCTTTGACGCAGCGACTACCAGTTCTCGTCCGAGAAAGAGCTGGAGCTGCCGGAGTCAGAGTCGGCGTCCGTCAGCCCGTCGAAGTCCCAGTCGGCGCTGGAGCCGCTGTCGTCGTCCTCCTCTGTCGAGAAGCTGTGTGCGGAGCCCAGGCACGCCGGGTACACACGCGTCGAAACGCACACAGGCCCCAGGGTGGACACATACACCGCCATGATGTTCTTCCAGGCGTCCCGGGCGGGGTCGTACTCGTGGATGAGGACCCTGTTCTTGTTGTGCTGCAGCAGAGTCTGCGTGAGGAGGAGCAGCTTGCTGTTGTGCTGGATCACCTGGTAATTCAGAGCGCGGCTGTCGATGGGTATGTCGCCCAGCCTCTTCCACTCCCCTCTGGCGGGGCTGTAGGCCTTCACCACCGGGATGTCGCACACGCACACGATCTGGTCCTGATACACGCAGGCCTTGTGCAGCTTGTCCCTCCTCAGCGAGCCGCAGTGGCGCCAGCGGTTCCTCTTGGCGTCGTAGCAGAGCATCCTCCGTTTGTTCACCACGTACAGGTGGTCGTTCAGCGCCACCACCTGCATTTTGCCCAAAGAGTGAGGCAGAGGGGCCACAAACGTCCACTGGTCCCTCTGGACGCTGTAGCACTCCACCTCCTTCAGTCTGGCGTCCGTCACGGGATTCCGTCCTCCCAGGAGGTACACGTGGCCATTGAGGTAACCCATCCCGGAGTGTATCCTCCCCAGTGGCCTCTCCGCCAGCTCCTGCCAGCTGTTGAGCACTGGGTTGTGCAGCCAGAAGTGCTTCGAGAGGTGAGAGGCCAGGTACAAGTTGTTATCAGGCGCGGCACAGGCGATCAGGGACTCCATGGTGGAGCGCTTGTAATCCTGACTGCTGAGGTCCTCTAAAGGAGGAGCCATGAAATACAGGTCCTCCGAGTAAGGGTCGCAGCACATGATGTTGTCGTTGGGTAGGCCGAAGAAGAGGATCATCTCTTTCGCGCTCACGCCCACCCTGTGTTTTGGCGCGTCCAGAGCCGCGGGCGTCCCGCAGCAGTCCTCGGCCGAGCCGTTGTAGAAAGACGCGAGGTATTTCTCAATCAGAGGCCTGGCCATGAGGCCCTCCAGGTAACACTTGTCCCTCTCCGTGAACAAGTTCCAGCGCACGCACTTCAGCGCCAGCAGCGCGTCCTCCCGTCTCAGCGGCGCGTTCGCCTCTATCCACTGCAGGGCGGCAGAGCACACCTTCCTCTCGCAGTCCACGTCCAAGGTGTCCAGGGACAACATCTCCTTCAGCTGCGTCAGATCCAGCTCGCAGAGCTCCCCTCCGCTGCACACCTGGCCAAAGTTCCTGGCTATGAAGGCTTGCGCGTTCTCCTTCAGTCCAGGGTTGTCGTACGTGTCGGCGAATTTGAGGATCCCCACGCAGTTGGAGAGGTCCAGCCTCCTCGTCATGAAGCCGGAGCAGGCTTTCCTGATGTACTCCAGCTGGAGCATGTTGGCCGCCGCGTACAGCCGCTGGACGTTGCCCTCCGTGATGGTCACCCTGCCCGTGTAACAGTAGTCGATGATGACGGACATGGACTCGGGGTCCACGCCGCGGATGACCACCCTCTCCTGCACGCTCTCGTTTAACCCCCCGGTGAACATGCTTTTGAAGTAAGGGCTGGCGGCGGCGAGGACGTTGCGGCTACACAGGAAAAGTGGGTCAATGTCACCTCCGGCCGAACCCCCGCTGTGCTCCAGCGACTCCTCGTCACACTCGACCCGGATAGTAACGTCCCCGAGCAGCCGGCAGTCGTACAGTGACTTCAGCTCGTCCATCAAACCCCGCGCGTGATTGACGTCCTCCAACACCTCGGGACCGCCGAAGCAACCCAGCGCCGAAGCCATTGCTGCAACTTCGGGCGAGCAATTTGCTATTTCACGTCGGCGAAAAGTGTCAAATAACCCGCTGCCATGCGGTTGACATACTCAACAGCGCGAAAGAGTCCGTGCGCTGACAACCACACATCCGTTTATACGAGAAAATCAAACGGGTGGTGAGAAAAATAGCCTACATTACCAGCTGAACGGTCGCCCGTGTGTCTCGGAGAGCCGACAGTTCTCAGCCTCCAACCGGTCATAATGTCGCGTTTACATCAGAGATGAACCACATAGTATTCACCGAGTCGCCGTGACATTTGTCTTTGATTTTTCCAGTCAACGCTGATATCTGTTTTGGGTGAAGGAGACGGCCAGGCTCTAGTGTCAAACGGTCTGGGGGTTGGAGCCATGTAGAAGTCCATGGTGGAAACTACATTATCCGGGAGAAGTTGCCAAAATAAAAGCCCATTTCGTGTATGTGTTGCACAGGGTTTTCTTTGTTTCTATACATATCCAATTCAAAAAGTCATTGAATGATTATCATACTAGAAAGCAACGTTTGTCACTTTCCACTAATACATTTAGTCTTTTTAACCCAATATTTTCTTTTTTTTATATCTTACTTTGAAAGTCATCTTACTCGGCTTCCGCTCTGGCTGCTCGTCACACAACCTTGCTAAGAACAGCTTCGCCGTTCTGATTGGTTTGTCTAACTGGGTCGATAAATGTTTGGTTCATTGATGCAGGTCAGATGCATAATAATAACAATAACAACAACAATAATAACAATTATTAGTATTATTAAAACTACTGCTACTACTACTACTACTACTACTACTAATAATAATAATAATAATAATAAAAATGCTCACTAATTAACACCCTATTTCTTGCTTCACTATGTAGGCTACAATGATAATAATACCCCTTTACTGTCAGATGTTCGTTTAAGCAGACTGAGTGTTGACTATCGATAGATGCACATAAACCTCCTCTCTATAGAGTAACTAATAACATTAGCCATCCAATACTATCCAGTGTTCTTGGCCCTTTCATACACACCTGCATGACTTGTAGCAGAGACAGTTCAGAAAGAGCATCTTTGCTTGTAGCCAATATAAAGTAGCAACCACACCACAACCTTAATTAACCAGTAAACAGTAAAAGTTTACTTGCATATTGTATGTCTGTTGTCCTTTGCTGTTTATATCTAAATATAGTTTTCATATAGTTTTAAGTTTGCTTTTCTATCTGTTTTAAATTGGATTGTTGTCTTATGTCTATATTTCTGTCCGTATGCATGTTCATTTCTCATTCTGATTCTGTAATGTGGGCTTTTTGAACCGGTCACAACTGTATGTGCCTGCTACTAAAGGGATTAGTCGATTAATTCAGTCAGCAATAATTTAAACCGCTGATTAATCATTTCAGTCATCATGCAAAAATATCAAACATGTCCTGCTTGCTGCTTCTCAGATTTGAGAACTTACTACCTTTCTCTCTTTTTGTTTATCACTGCAAATTAAAAAGTTTTCGGTTTTGTACTGTTCCTCAGAAAAAACAAGTAATTTGAAGAGTTTAATATAAAAAAGGACATTTTTTATAGAATAAAAGTAATTAAAGATGGAAAGTATATCAAAGCTTTAGTTTTCTTACAAGACAAAACGTGTCATGACTATATATACATGGCATGCTTCTCATTAGTTTCCTCAGTGACATGCAGTACATTTATTTCAGATTACACTGTGCAGTATAGCCCATTTGTAAAAACAGCCACAGCTGTGTGCACGTTCCCCCAGCTTCAAGTGACTCTGCGGTTGAGTTGGTTGATCCTGCGCAGTGCGTCTTGGTTGTGGATGGTCTTGTGGACTGTGATGAGGAAGGGGAAGGCCGAGGGCAACTCGACCCTCTTGCTCAGCTTCTGGTGGCCCCAGTGGAGGCAGCGCAGCCTCTCTGCCAGGTCCCGTCTGCCCGCCCGCTCCAGCCCATCCTGCAGCAGCTTGGTCTTATTGGGCTTGTCCCATGACCTCTCATACCTGTGAAGCAAGATGGACGCCTGAGCGGAGCTGCAACGATCAGGCGATCAACAGAAAAAAAATAACCACCAAATATTTTAATAATCGATTCATCGTTCATGCAAAAATGACACAAAACACTGTTTCCAGCCTCTCAAATATGAAGATTGCCTGCTTTTATATCTTATTAAAATTAATATCTTTGGGGTTTGGACTGACAAAACAAGACATTTTCAAGACATCCCCTTGGACTGGGATGGACATTTTTCAGTATTTTCTGCCTTTTTCTTGATCAAATTCGATTAATCGAGCAAATAATTGTCAGATTAATGAAAATAATCCTTAGTCGCAGCCCTACACCTGAGAAACATTTGAGCCCAAGGAAGGGTCCAGCATACAGTCGATGATAGATATAGTGCTAATATCTTATAACTCATAATAAAATATGACATGAGAAGTCCTGATCACCTATATGATCAATTCCTGTCGCGTTTAGGTACGATTTGAAACAAACAGAATACCCTCCTGGTTATAATATCAATTATCTCAGGAAACACCTGTGTACGTTGAAGTATTAAGTTAGCATAATGAGACTTTAATATACAATATCTGCACACTCTAAAGTGACTAAATCTTACCACAACGTCAAGTCACACACACACACACACACTGTACCAGCTTTCCAACATGGTTCTAGCCTGGACGCTCCTCTCAGAAGATTTGGTGCGGAACCGGCCGATCTCGGTTCTGTTGAAGCCAAGCTCATACGCCAGAAATGTCCACTCAAAACCAAGCTGCCTGGACATCTCCTGCAGTGTCTTCAGGTTGATGACGGCATCCTAAAAATTGCACAACAAAAAAGACAAAATGCAAAATCCCCTGAAGATAATGCCTTTAAAAAAAAGGATGCGTTTACTGTAATTAAGGTGTCAACGATAATCTGATTTAAGGTACATGAATGTGAAAATAGTCAAAACAGATTACATGTACCTCTTGTGCTTTGTTGGGCATTATTTCAAATTCCAGAAGGTCAGCAGAGCAAGGCACACGCTGAATAACTGTCTTCATAAACCTAATTTAAAAAAGGGATCTTTTGAAAAAGAATAAGTCTGCACAAATATTAGCGGTTGCTGTATAATAAACAATACATTTACCGTCCCAAATTCCAAATAGCAGTTCCTTCACCCTACGGTATGCCAAACATGAGCGTGGTTTGAGCGTTACTGGGGAGATTCATCATCAACACACTACACTCTGTTAAACATTAGTACCTTTAGCTCCAGGATCCCCTGTGGAGCCAACAATTGCCAGGTCAAAACAGTCAGACCAGTCTCTCCAAGTAAACCTGTGTTTCTGCCCCGTAATCAGAGTGAAAGTTTCCCGTTATATTTTACAGAACTCAGTAAAGCTCATCAGTAACTGGACTAGATTGGATTTCTGTATTTTTAATTGGGCATCTTGCCCCATTAAGTCAGACCGTTTAGAGAAACTGGTGACAAATGTTCTGATTTCAGTCAAAAATGATAAGGCGATGCTTTTTTTAAACCATTGTTTTTAACATAAATTAATCCTTTTAAAAAAGCCAAAAACTCGCTCACACTCTCATAAATTACATTGCTGACTAATAATATGACAGTATGTCATCTTGTCGCTGTCAACAGTAACAATGCCATCTACAGTTGGTAAGGAATACATTTCTTCTCATACTTTAAACCCTCAAGTGAAGACAGACTTGAAATATGTTTTTTGAAAGATTTTTATTCACTTGAAAAATTCACATCCTCTTTAAAGTCTTGCCATCCATAAAAAGCGTCAGGGCTCTTTGTGCAATATCATTGCAGCGATTATGTTTGTCGAAGAGCATTCAAAATCTCAGCTCTTATGTAAACAATAAGGGAAATAATAATAAGGATAACGTGTGCACACTTACTTTAACCAAGGTCATACTTCACTTAGGAAACACTATAATGTGTTAATCAGAGCTCTGATCAAAAGTGCTGCGAGGTCCAGCCAATAAATATAATATGAAATACACTACTTTTCAACAGGCACAGGATGTAACAAAATCCCAGGTTCAACTTCATATCCGACACCACGGTCTGACAAAAATCAATAGTTGCTAAATTAGTCGTATGAAATCATTAAAAGCATGTACAAAAGCGTGGGCTGTCTTTTCCCTAAGCTTCACTGTAACCATCCACGAAAAAAACACATATCAAAGAAGATCCAGTTCACACGGAACAACAGATTATCAGAATATTGCCAGGTTGTTCCAATGTGTGTCAGTCTGTGTTTCAGCAGGTAGTAATGTGAAGGTCCAGCCTGCTGGACCCGCACTGTTCTCAGTCCTTCAAGTGAAGAGTAGCGGCCTTTACAAATGCTAACAGTCACTCTCTCTTGGGTCACAGCCCAAGACCGGGCCGTCCTGACGGCAACGCTTGAAATCAGTGCGTCGCCCTGGGATCCCTCCTCAGCTTCCGTCTGATTTGGGTTCAGTAGCAGCCGTCTTTCCAGCTGCCGTCCCTCAGGGCCGTCAGGGCGGCCAGGCTCTTTGGAGGAGTCAGCAAACTGTAGACGGAGAGAAAGGAGTCCATTAAAAAAGACTGATGAGAGGACGCAGGATGAAGTTCGACCTTTAACTACCAATCAGTATAATATCTAAACACCTGCGCTGTGTCCCAACTCCATACATATTTATCATTTGGTCTATAAAACATAAGTAAACAATATAAAAAGCCCATCTCAATATAACAAGATGAGATTGTTAAATATCTTGTTTTGGTCGAACAATAGCTCGAAACCACCACAATATTAAATTTACTATAATTTAAGTCCAAGAAAAGTTTTCTTTTTGATTAGTTTTCCTCTCATCAATTCATTGATTGATTGACCAATTATACAGAATGTACTATATATGCTATATATGATCTTTATAGTGAACTATTTCTGCAGTAAGCAAGAAATTAACATTGAACATTGAACATAGTCAACCCTTTTCATGCTGACAGAAAATAATACAAAATGCAATGTCGGACGTCAATCGGACTGCAACTTTATGTCACTTAAACTTAACTTAACTTAACTTAACTAAACAAAGAAACAGAAAAGTTATTTATCTATGGTGTTGCTGGAGCTGTTTTGCCACAACAAGAACATCTTTTCAGCTGTGAGTAGCTTCCAGGCAGAAAACTCCGGCTCTGAAAAGTGAAGCCAATGTGGAAGTGCTTTAAACTTCAACTCACTTCAATGTATTCCCTCAGTAAACATTGTAAACATTAGTTTATGCTCTCGATCGCTAGTTTCAAGCCTTCTTCAATACAGCATGATGTTCATTTAGTGTCAGATTTAGAGGCAAATAGAACATAAACAAGGTTATGCTTTAGGGCGGGGCGACCTTGTGATTGACAGGCCGCCACCAGAGACGTATACGGCGTCTCTACGTCACTCCTCCACAAATATGGTCACTTACATTCACTGGTTGCAAAAAGCCAAGATGGCGACGGCTGTAAACTAAGATGCCAAAGGCCAAAACTCAATGCTTCAAGACGGCAGTCCACAAACCAATGGGTGACGTCACGAGGACTACCTGAATGGTAATGGACTGTACTTGTACAGCGCGTTTCTAGTCTTTCGACCACTCAAAGCGCTTTAACGCTACATGTCATTCACCCATTCACAACCATTCATACACTGATGGAAGGGCTACCATGCAAGGTGCCTTGTTTTGAATGAGTAGGCACCATGGGTTTCGGGACGCAGCTTTGAACCCAGTTTCAAAGCGCATTATGCTTCCAAGTTTTACCGTACGGATTGAGATATGTCAAACCTGCGTGTGGGCTGGCTGATCTTGCTTGCACGTGGAACTCCACTCGTTCCCACAAAGGAGGCTGGGCGAGGGAGCGAGCTGCGGGTGACGGCCGGCTGATTGCCGCCGACTTTCAGGGGCTGCAGCATCAAACTGCTGCTCGGTTTGAGGGGCTGAGGCGGTCCCGCGCTGCCGGGTATGGAGTGTAGACTGATGGAGGTGGACAGGGAGGTGGAGGTGGGGCCCTGCTGCACCGTGGGGCTCACGTAGGCCGTGGCTTTTAGCGGGTGTCGGGGAGTGGTGGGGAAGTTGCCCACGCTCTGGACCCGCTGGGTGAGCTGGCCTGGGGAGGGAACTGAAGCACAGCAGGAGAGCAAGTTAGATGACAGTAAGTCGAATATCGGTAGTGGGATGGCATTTACTGCATTTTAAACTTTGCGACTGCTTTCAGAAAACATACGCTCATGAATAGAAATGAGCCGTGCGCGGTTCATTTCTATTCATGTGTTTGAAGCAAAAAGATCTTACTGGAGGACTGGAGTCGTGCAAGCCCACTGGAGGAGTCAAAACTCTGGCTGCTCCGCAGGGAAGATATCGTTGGCAAGGAGGAGGGGCCGTGGGAGGGTGGGTTGACAGGGGAAGCCAGGCATGGAATGCTGGGAACACTGGGCATGCTGGGAGATCGGAGCAGGTTGGGCATGCTTCTCCGTAGCTTGTCTATGCAACCAGATGAGACATTGTAGGTGTCGGCCAAAGCGTGGGAACTTTTTACTTATTGCTCAACATTAAAGGAACAGTTCTAGTTTGATAAGTCACTGCTTCTAGCCAATACATTACCCTGCACATAACCTCCTGTAAAGGCCCAACTTGTCATTTTTACAATTTGCTTTTGTACAAATTAAACAAAACAAAAAAGATTTAATCTAATGTTAATAAGTGAGATTTGAAGGTGCTGATAGCCTGGATTTTGTAAGCTTTGGACAGAACCATGCTAGCTGTTTCCACTCTGTTTACAGTCAATATGCTAAGCTAAGCTAACCTGCTGCTGACTGTAGCCTCCTACTTACTGTACAGACATGAGTGGTATACATTTTTTCATCTAATTCTCTGTCACAAAAAAGAAATCAAATTTTCGGAAATTCTAAAGTATTCCTCTTATTCCTTCTGACGCAATTAAATCTCAATATGACATCTGTCATGTAATTGATAGAACAGAGTACAGAACACACCGACACACTGACCCTAACTGAGGATGCAGGTAATTCTGTATTTGGGACACTTGAAAAAAATCAAGTTCAGCTTCAAAAAGTGGACGTGGTATTGGTGAAACACTCACCTGTGCTATTCCTGTATACTGAATGTGTTTCCATGGTCAGACTGAGGGGTCCAGAGTACTGGGAGAGTCCGCTGAGTGAGAACTGAGGTGCGATTGAGCTGCGTCTGCAGTCTCTGATACTGGAGAAGGTGTGAGAGTGTGGCAGGCCACCCCGCTGCATAGAGCCGAACAGTCGAGGCTGGGGAGGCGGGAGCTGGTCGTAACCCTCGTCCTCCTCCTCGTCCTCCTCCTCAAGATCCATCTCGCTGCGCCGGAGGGAGTGCAAGGAGAAGCTGGATCTGCGCTGGCCGGCTGTTGCGGTGTGCGAGGTAGAGGCGTAGTCCTGTCGGAGGCCTACAGGGTGACAGATCGATGCTTTTATCCGTGGAAAACATGAACCTGAACCTCATTTACTATATGATGCTTTTCATTCTGCAAGGCGCCGAGAGACCAGACTGATACGTTTACTCTGAAATCATCTGCATAATTTAACAAAAAGATATTACTGTCAAATCAAGTTCAACTGATCCAAGGTCAAACATGTATCTGAGCCATACATCAGTAATGCAACACAGTGATCAATTTCACTCCCTTCAGAATGCTATGCAGCAGTGTTAAAGGGACTGTTCACCCCAAAATACAAAATTCATGTTTTTCTCTTCAATATAATGGTGCTATATGGAAAAGCATATTTCTTTGGCGCTTTAAGCACCACAAGCTGCCCTATAGTCCCATTATATTAGAGAGATGGCAGACGTCTCGACGGCCGATATCTCCAGAGCTACGCAACTCAATCTATACTCAGTGTGCGAAATAAGGAGTCGGGGAGTCTGAGACCTCTTGATTTGACACTTGAGAGACCCTGAAAGCCTCAATTTAAAAATTTCGGGGAGTCTCTAAAATCTACAAGACAATTATTTGTCACTAAGGTGTATTTTTAAAAGCTTACTAATGGCCAGCAGTTTTCATTATTCAAAACTGCAAAACTGAAAAGTGAGTGTGGAAGACGATTTACACGGTAAATGCCACAGTTAGCCAGAGACGCAACATGTTTACACGAAGCAAGCCTGTCTTTGCGTCAGTTTGTGGACCTAAATAGACCCCCTGTGGGCAAATTTGATCCAGTGCCTTTCCTGTGAACCTGGATTAAAGCAGGACGTTGCCTCCTCTCTTCTTGCACCCTATGGAACTATAGAAGACAATATAAGACTGTAGAACTATAGAGGATAAACTAGTATTTTTGATTTAGGGGTGAACTGTCCCTTTAATCAAGATACAAAAACAAAAGACTATAGAAAAGCAGTCATCAAGAGGCAACTGTAAATTTAATAAAAACAAGATGTGGACAAACTTGTTTGTTATGAAGTAGTTTCCTATTAGGAAAGCCAACTTCTCAGCTCTAAAGAAGGCCAAACTGTAGGCTGTTTTTCACGGAGGGTATATTTTTGATCCGCAAGACATTTCAACAGTCGACTCACTCTCCTCCTGAAGTCGTGCCATGACCTCCACGTCCGTCATGTCCTGCAGTTTGTAGCTCATAGAGATGGAGTCGTCCTCCAGCTCTGACACACCCACCTCACTGTCCACGGAAGACTGGGGGCTGATTGCCGCGTGTCGGCGGCCCACGTCTAAAAACACACAGGGGAGCCACATCTATACCACCAGGATACTTTGCTTGATTGCATGTGGGACAACAGAGTGCTAAAACTGCAATGAATGGCAGAGCGGGGAAGACATATTGTCAGTGAGGTCTTACTGTGGAGGGTGGAGTTTGATAGGAAGGTGGGCGCTCTGTCACTGAGGCTGGCCCTGAGAGGCTGGAGGAAAGACTGAGCGCATGATGGCAATGGAGCTAGGGAAACACAGAAAAAGAGGGAGAAGATTCAATCGTTAACATGCTAATCAAAGCTCAACTCACTGACATCTGTGTTCATATAAAATATGGATGTTTTTTTTTTTTCTGGTGGAGTTTGAGCTTGCTTGTCTCCATCTGTCCAAGGAAATGACCAGATAATCTCCTCCCCGGGAATCTGCTGTAATCTGATTGTAAACTGCAAGTAACAGGTTGTTTAAGAATCTGGGTTATGTTCACACAGAGAGCTCCAAAAGTATTTTGGAAGCAACACGCACTTTTGGCTCTGTATTCTTATTACTTTGGATTAAAGGCGAGAGTTGGTAGTTATGTATGAAGTGTAATAGACTTTACATTTTATGCCAAAATGTTAGCTAATAAACCCTAATTTGCACATCCAATGATTTGGTTGTTTGCTATTTCTGAGCACTGTATGAGGACAGAAGAAAAGCAGGCTTGAGTCCCCACATTGGCAGGATCAAAGTGGGTGGGGAAAATGAAAAAGCAGCACTGTTCAGAAGCCAAACAGATCAGATTGTGGTTGTACTGGGCAGTTTCCAGGTGTAACTGTGTGACTGTGGAGAGGAGGTCAACAGCCATACTAGGGGCTGTGTGAGGCTGCACAAAGGCACAGCAGTGCTTTGAGCTAAACGCTAACATGCTCAAGTCTAACAAGTAATGTGTCTCATTATCACCATCTTAGTTTAGCATGTTAGCATGCTAATGTTTGCAAAATGTTGTGCCAATCCATCAAATAGCCATCGAGACATTTAACTTAAAACCAATCGTGCATATCTAATGGCAGCATTAAGGTAAAAGTCAGGAGATACACTAAAGTTATTAAGATACACCATCTGGGGACCATGAATTTGGTTCCAATAAGATGATAAGAAACCGTTTAGTACTAAGCTACTGACCTAAAGGATCCATCGGTTATAATGAAACATGGAACTGACAGTTCACTATCAATCAGCTGATCAATTCATTGAGTGTTAGCAGGAGGTATATGCCTGTGTAGTATCTGTCTGTGTTACCTGGGGCCACGGTTGGTGCAGCAGGTTTCGTGTAAGGCAGCACGGGGCAGCTGAGGGTGGACAGTCCCTCTATGCAGCTGTATGGACGGACCGAGGAGAGTCCTCGCCACCGCTTAGCTGGACACAAGATTGTAGCGAGGGACACATTAGACTGATTGCTTTACCTCGTAACACACACATACAAACCCCACACACATGGAGGACATCGATTCGATTCGGAGATACTCTCCGAAAATGTTAATCTGCTTTTTACAGATCAGTATTGATGTTTTAAATGATCGGGTCACGGCTCGGACAGACGAGGCTGATACGGTAAGACGAGGTTTAGCTTAACACTGCGGCTTATTGGGCTAAACTGCAGATCTTTTTTTTTTTTGGAGGGATCTTAGGATAAGCAGGGATTGTGCATGTAGGCTAGATCGCATTCCCAAAATAGATTTGGGGGTGTGGAGGTTACATTTATACTGCTTCAGATGTTTCCTTCTTTATGAATTCCATGGTACACACTGTCATAACATATACGTTATTAATGTTTATAAGCTGTAACTTATGGCTTTAATAATGATTAAAACATAATCAATTAGGTTTAAAGATTAATAATAAACCACTCATGTGGAAAGCTTGACACCAATTGATTTTGGGTTGCCAGGCTCAAATATTGTCCTTACGAATGGCTTAATAACTATCTATTAATAAATGACAATTAGTCCCAATGCCTCATTAAAAGTGGTATTCTTCTTTTACATGAATCAATGCTGGCCAGCAGATTTGAATGACATGACTGACATTAGATGATGTGTGTTCCATGTGTCAACACTGAGTCCCCCCACACACACACACACACACTGATTGGTAGTCAGAGAGGCACACCACTCCGGACAGAGCGGTGCATTTTGGCATTCCTGACGCAATTAGGCTCAACTGCTAATGGACGAAACTAGCATTCACTGCAGGTTACCCAAAACAACAGCTCCTGGAGCTCGGAGACAAGGATGTATTCATGACCCAGAGGAGGAGAGCCAACCTCCACTGAATGCAGCTTCTAGAGAAAGAAGAGGACCCTGAGCCGCACACAAACACACACACACACACTAATGAACATCCAAACAGAAACTAACAAATCCGTGCTATTGAATAACAGTCTGGACACAAAGTGAGGGTGAATATAGAAAATCTAAGCACACACACACACACACACACGGGCAAGTTCACACAGCATATATTCATGCATGCAACAGTAAAGAGTCTCTTGTGTTTGAGCTGCGAGTGCCGAGCAAATCAGCCTCAAAACCCCAGTTAATGTAAGCAAGGTTTCTATGGCAACCATGTCCCCGTGCGAGAGTGTAGAAACAGTGAAGCCTCGAATCCCAAAAACTGTGTCAAGCAGCAAATGTCATTCAGTAGCTCACTAGAAGGGATTTTGAAGTATCCTGGTTATGTGTTATGTGCGTATGAAAATCATATTGTCGTATCCAGGTCTGCCGTGAGCGCAGGTGCGTCCTCAGCTTGAGTTATGAAAACACAAGGATAAAATGATGTAACAACGGTCTACATGATGAAATGGAAAAGCCGTAATGTAGTATCTTAACTTAACTGATGAGTAGATGGAGAAGCTTAATCCAGCTAAAAAATCCTCATCATCTTCAACAGTCGAGGCGACTCAGTTTATCAGGACGTGTCAGATTTGTGTCATGTGGATGAGCCAAAGACGACAAGACGGCGGACGCACCCTCAGCAAACTGTATTATGTTACAACCATGTATACGAGGGGCTGAATTAGCCAGGTTTCTACTATGTTACTTGTAAATGTTCCAGGATATTCTAAATATGAGCAACACCAGCTAGCAGCCATTAGCTTAGCTTAGCATAAATTCTCAAAACAGCGGAAAGCAGCTGTTGCCTTGCTCTGTCAGATGGCAACAAAATCTACCAACCAGCACCTCTAAAGCCCCAAAAACCAAAGTGTAAACAGGAGAATTTGGGGTTTTAAGGGCAGTTATGTGGACTGTTTATTGGCTGGGGAGCAGTGTCGTCCTGGACTCTCCGCTAGTCTTTATGCTAAGCTAAGCAACCAGCTGCTGGCTCCAGCTACATTTTGAACTACAGACACGAGATTGCTATCAATCTTCTCATTTAACTCTCAGCAAGAAAAGAGAATGAGCATATTTGTGAAAATGAATACATGACTATTTCAAAAAAACATGAATTTTAATTTAATATTATTTTTTCTTTTGAAATGTTTCAAAGATGTAAGATACAGTATGTAAAACCACTTGTTGGTGGTGCAGTGTAATGTGATACTACAGCTTCATAATCCCATCTGCTCTGTTTTCTACTTCACACAGTGTAATGCCATCCAAGAGCACAGCACGAGTTCCTCCAAATGGAAGTGTTCTTTATATATCAGCAGAGTAACAAATAATTGTTCTCTGGCGATACTGAAATGTGTAAATGGGAGACCTTCCAGCTACCACAGAAAATAATCACTCTGTGGGAAGTCGGCTGAGGTACTTAAAAACCCATAAATTCAAAGAGAGCGAGTTAAATGGTTAGAAGCGATCGAGCGGTGTGCAGGGAAACGCTCCCACGGCTCGGGAGCTGAAATCCTGTTGCACGTGGAGACGTTTCGTGGGTCAGAGCTTATGATCGCATGTCAGCAGCCGGAGGGACAGATGTCCAGATGCGGCCGCAGTTGAAGGCCGTTAATCTGAGTGATAAATACCTTGGTCCAGCCTGTGGCAGAGGGTCATCTTGGCCAGCTCCACCTCGGGCCCCGGGTGGTCCAGTACCTGCCTGCACCACTGGAGAGGGCTGAGGACACTCTTGCCCCACAGCTTGGCTTTGGGACTCACGTAAAGCCTGCGACGACACAGCACAACCCACAATTCAGTCCTGACACCTTTACAGCGAAGCTCATATTGTTACTGTCTGGAGAGAACTGAGGGTAAATAAACTAGAGGCTGCTTTATTGTGCAGCCTAGAGATCTGTAGGGGCACATTTTACTGTGGCAATATTTCTCAGACGAAGGCAGAGCATGACTTTGCAAAGGTAAAACCTGTGGCTGAGTAAAGGGAGCGATTTTCATAAAATCCAAATGTCAACACACCGTAAAAGATCAACATTTCCACAAAAAGCAATTGGCATTTTACTGGCTACAACACAAACTGTGAAAGCAGCAGTGTATAATAAAAATTAAAATGGTGACAGCCTCATTGGGTGCAGTGATTTATAGGATGTGAGTATGTGAGTAGTGAGACACAGGATGATAGTATCTCTTCCCCCTGTGGGCTGTAGATGCTTGAAGCACAGAAACAATCAGTCAATGAACAGATTAGTTCATCAACACAGGATTAATCAGAAATTTGGATAATAGATTCATAATTTCAGTCATTTTTTTAACCAAAAATGCCAAATATTCTCTATAATTCCTCGTCATAAATGACAGTGAACTGATAATTGTGGGGTTTAGGTTCGAAAAATGAATTGAAGATGCCACCTTGGCATTATACTACACATTTTTCACAACATCCTGTCTTTTTACACAACAAATGGTTAAATAATTAAATAAGAAAAAAATGAAAAAACGACTGAAAATAATTGCTCGTTGCAGTGCTACATACTTGTATCGTGGCCACACAAAAACCAAAAGAAACGGAAACTGGATGTTATCAGCGACTTGCTATCAGTTGAAAGTATCTGACCGCTGAACAAAGAGCATAAAAACATCTGATTCTGAAATGACATTAAAATGACAAGAATATAAAACAAATCAATAAACTAAATATGTAGCTGTGTGTGACTTTGATACACTGGAATGACAGATTCCTAAAAAATAGGGCCGGGCGATAATTCAACATGATAACGTATCATCTTTCATATCGTGATGAAATCATACATCAAGATATCGTGATACACAACCACATCGTCTAAATGGAATATAACAAGCACACACTAACTTACATTTCTAAGACAATCTGAATTGATGAGAATGAATTTGTATTTGTGTGCATGCATGTAAACAAAGTCAATGTAGAGCTGGACATTTGTATTGATATTTTCTCTATAATTTCACAACTGTTCTTTTCATTTTGCCCCAAAGTTCTTAATTACATTAAGCAATATGTAGTGCTTTTCAGCTGTATGAAAGAAAAGACTATTTATTTATTGAAGTACCAGAAACAAATATTTTTTTATATAAATATATTCATGTTATATATCTATAACACTACATAGTTGTAGTTATATATACTAGAACTCTCTCTCTCTCTATATATATATATATATATTGAGATATATTGAGATATATTGAGATATGAAATGTATTGTCTTGATATGCGTCATCTACAAACGAAGCAGAACTGACTTTCACTCGACAACTAGGCCACGGTGTACACTGACCCGGGGTCAGTTAGTCACGCTAAATGGAGTCACTGGTGCTGCATTCAGCCGTGTGCTACATTTTCCCCATCATCTCATCGGATACATAAAGCCACAGAGACGGTTCAGTAGTCAGTGTGTCAGTGTGTGTGAGCTGCCTCAGAGTCAGCGGATAACAGCGCTTCAAAGCGGCGCAGCCTCGGGCTGAACACTCTGCACAAAGCCGAGCTGTTTGTTCACAAGCTGAAGCGGGTCATTGTTTCTAATTTCATCCCGGTGCTGTCTTACGCTGAGAAGACACCTATGCTGCACACACAGTGCATTCTGGGATGCCCACTTGCTCGTGTTAGTTTTTGTTCTTATTTTTTTTACGTCCTGTTAAAAAAAAGTCCCCCTATGAGCCGGAGTCTGTAAGTGTCTTCCTCCAGGAGAGGAATCAATAATGTAATCGATGAGAGGATACATGGCAGGGGAGCGTTACATATGATGTACAAAATAAATGTGGCTAGTTGGCAATCTTGTGGCCTGTGAGGCAAATATGATGGTCAGAGAACAACAGGGATTTTTAACTGTAATTTCACATATAGCCTATGTTTGTGGCTGCGATGGAGTGGTCGATACAAACAGAGCGGTTACCAGCTATCGGGCTCTCCGACGGGGAGCGCGGCGTCGAGGTCCAAAATATCAACCTCATCCATAACGGTCGCGGTGGCTCCGGCGGCGGCGCCGTCCTCCCCAGCGGCGGCGGCTGCGCCAGGAGACACCGAGCTCGGCTGAAAATACGCGAACGGCTCCTCCGTCGCTCCGCGGGCTCCGGGGGGACAGGGATGCGACTGTGTCGGGCTCGAAATGCCATATTTGCCGGGGACGTAGTCACTCGCACACGCTGTACCGCCGAGCAGACACGACAACGAGGTCTGGAGATGAGGAGGGCCGACGGAGCAATTGTTTACAGCGTTCGCTCTGGTCCGCAGTTGTTCGTTTTGCCTCTCCAATTTTCGGACCAATTCCTGCAGCTTCAGCACCTCCAGCTCCGCGTTGGTGATTTTGTTGTTGCCGTTGACGTCTGCCATCATCTGCGGGTTCAACACCTCTGCTTCCATTTGGTAAAGAGCACATTGAGAAGGGGCAGAAGAAGCACGGCCTGCCTGCAGAGGGTCCTCTTCAATTCAGAGAGGGTGTCCAGATTCCCCCGTTGAAAGCTACTACTACACTCACACACGCTCACACACGCTCACACACACTCACACACACTCGTACACACACAACACAATGATGCTGCCGCTGCCGCTGCTGGGATGATTGTACAGCCTCCATCTCATTGGTCAGCAGCTTGGTGTTCAACTCCCATCACACCACTGCTGAGGAAGTGTTTATTATGGACACACTAACACACAGAGTATTAAAGTGTACCTTGCATTTATTATCTTTTTTAATTGTATGTCTTATATGTATGTCTTTTTACAGTTTTTGATATAATTGTGAGTAGCATGTCCCACCAACATTATCCCCCACCCCAGAGACCAACGAGAAAGTCTCTAGAACGTTTTGCATAGTCGGATTACTTTTAACATTTTTTAAAAATTGAATGGTTTAGTTGTATTTTCGCCCTAAATGCACATCTAAATGCACTTTCACGGACATTTACATTACAGTCATTTAGCAGACGCTTTTATCCAAAGCGACTTACAATAAGTGTATTCAACATAGGTATTCAGGAGAACTACTCGTCACCAGAAGTCATAAGTACATCTCCTTTGTTAAACAAGCATCTAAGAGCATAACCCAGAGCCAAAGTTCAGTGCAGAAACAAACTAGTATGAATACAATAAGAGCTGAGCGGAAGGCTCAGGGTAGCACTTCTTGAAGAGGTGAGTTTTCAACCTGCGCCGAAAGATGGGCAGCGACTCTGCTGTCCTGACGTCAGTGGGAAGTTTATTCCACCACTGTGGGGCCAGGACAGAAATAAGCCGTGACCGGGTCGATCGGCCGCTGGGACCTCTGAGCGACGGGGCAACCAATCACCCCGAAGCAGCAGAGCGAAGTGGTCGGGCGGGGGTGTAGGGCTTGACCATGGCCTAGGTACAGCTATCAAGACACTTGGTCAAAGCAAGAACAAATTACTTATCAAATTCAAGGTGAGTCAGAAGTTCAGTTGTTCCTCCAGAAGATGAATACATGGAGTAATATAAAAATGTTTTCATTTACTCAACTAGCCAGAAGGTAGTTTACCTTATTGCATCTAAAACAGGGCAACATAACACCAAATGAACAGACACATTTTTAGATACAGATATATTGGTTGTCTTTATTGCACACAGAAAAAGCCCCCGGCCCTAAATATTGCAATATCTCCTTTCATATCACACAATCCCCACAGAGTCAGCAGACCTGAGAGAATATCATAAGTGCTATCTCAAATTAGTGAAAAGGGTTAGATATAGAGACAGTAATATCATGACGTCAACAGCACAGTTACAGTTAGCTGCAATAGTATTTCAAATGTATTTTCATAATGTAACTGTCATCTTTCAAAACACCCAGATAAAGCTTTGTCAGCTTGTAAAAACATACAGGAGAACCTGCGTCACCCAAAACACACTGATCAACAGCAATCCATTTGATCTTAAAGCACACGTGCTTCCTCTCCAGTGAGGGCTTGGGAGAAACTCAGCGGCTCCATTTATCTGTGGGAAAAAAAAGAATAATAATACCCGATTAACATCTTTTTTCATCAAAGAAAATAAACAAACACATATAAACCTTTGACATTCCTCATTCAACAATTATTTTTTATTTCATTTTATTCATTTTTTACCTCTGGTGACCTCAAAGCAGTTCTCACAGTGCACCATGCGTTTGTAGAGCCACATGCTGTCCCCAGCTTTCATATGAGCCAGCGAGCCATTACACACCTCGCACTGCCGAGACACAAACACACACTCACATGGGGAAAGAGGTGCATGCTGAGCAGTCGGCTGCACATTTATCAGACAGCAATAGTTTCTTGTTGCTTTGCAAATCAAATACTCCGAACACCCACATAGCTGTTTCCAATATGGCTGATTGGGCCTCTTGTCAGGTGTAAATTGGGTGAAATAATGCAGGGAATTACCACAAACTCTACATACTAATTAGGAATGAACAGAAGATGTTTTGACATGTGACATTAGGAAAAGCCCAGGTGTAAAGATACAAAGTAATGATGATAGAGAAACAATTGTTTTACTCTGTGATATTGCTACTTTTACTCAAATAAAGCATCTCAATGCTTCTTCTTCAAACACTGATTGTTGCAGACTTTCATGGAATGAGAGACTAAAGTAATCTGCTCACCTTAAAGCAGGAAGCGTGGCAGTTGATTTTCATGTCATCCAGGACCATCTTGGCGTCACCAGTGAAGGGTTTACGGCAGTAGGTGCACAGGTCTTTCTCAAGCACCGCCCTGCGTGGGACAGAAAAAAACAACATCATTTATTATAAGTTCATTCCTGACCTTGGAAACAGGAGTTTGGCAGAAACAAGTCTGAGCTCATGCTCCACACTATATTAACCTAAAACTGTAGTGAAAAGCCTTTTCCCTCCAGCGCCACCAGCAGGTTTATAATTTTGGCTTTTAGTGAAATACCATGACAACTATTGGACGGATTGGGACAGAATGTGACACAAACATTTATGGTTCCCAGACGAGGAATCCTAAAGACTTTGGGGATCCCCTCATGTTTCCTCTAGCGCCACCATGAGATTAACATTTGAGAAATGTCTCAACCACTGGGTGGATTGTCATGAAGTGAATTGCAATAACTCTGGTGGTCCTTTAACCTTTCACGTAGCACCACCATCATAACAAAAAATTCCAATTGTGTGCGTTACTTTGGTTTATCACCAAATACTGACAGAACTAATTCCCATCAGCCTTGGTTATATTTGTGCTAATTCGCTAATGTTAGCATGCTAAACTACGGCATTGTAAACATTTGACCTCTCAGCATGTTAGGACTGTTGTCATTGTGAGCATGTTGCACTTTATCCTACCTCTCAGGAGCTGCATACGCACTCTTCGTGGAGGATGAGTAGATTTGATCAGTGTCATCCGACCTGCTGTGAGAGTTCAACAGATATCAGTTTCTACAAGAGTCTTGCTTTACTCTCATATAATATCAAACCAAGCTGTGTTTAATGTCATGGAATACCTGTTGCTCCTGTAGGACTTTGAGGTGTAGGAGGAGGGACTGGTGATGCTGCTGTAATCATAACTACACAAAGACAAAATAACCACATATGACAGGATATTTTGAATATTTCTCACTTACTGCAAACTCAGAGAAATGGAAAGCAAAGAAATCATTATGCGAGAGCTTAGCTTGGTCTGCTTCCTACCTGGAGTCTGGTCTGGGGTAAGAGTAGCTTTTACGGTCGCTGCTGTAGTCGTCACTGCGTGTGCAAACACAGAACAGAGGCACGTTTTAATCCGGTTGTACAGACAAGAGGTGTGTTTTTGAGTGTGAGAGACGATAGAGAAATGATCACCTTGGGGTGGTGCTGATGGTGTAGGAGCTGGTGCGGGTGGAGGGAAGATCATCGGTGTACGAGCTGTAGCTGTGTGTCAAAGATGCATGAATGAGATATGGTCGCAACTGAACAATGCTTCTATTTATGTATTTATTGGGTTCTTTGAATTATAAGTCAGACATTACATCATAATTCAGATATTACAATATTATTGTTGTTGTATCAATTTTCTTAATAAAACTAATAATAATTCTTAATTTAATACCTGCAAATCTAATGCAATTCCCATCAGCCTCAGCTGTACTTCGTACTGTTAGCATGCTAGCACACTAAATTGTGATGGTGAACATGGTGAACATTTTACCTGCTTAACATCATTATGTTAGCGTTGTTATTCTGAGCATGTTAGCATGCTGACCTGTGCTAAAGTACAGCGTCACAGAGCCGCGAGTCTGGTTTTAGAATCCACGTCTTTTAAAAATGTGTTGGCCTTTTAAAAATATGTTTTTTAGTCACTGTAGGCTAAATGAAAAAAATGCTCTTGATTAAATATAGTATTTTATGTATCAGTCTATAAAATCTGTAGGTAGTTAAAATGACCATTACCACCTAATCTAGAGTGGCTTAAAGATTATATTATATAGTTCTTCAGATGGCATCAACTCCATCTTATCCCACTTGAGCAGTCAGCATGTTTACCTGGTGGTTCTGGTGGAGGATGGCGATGACAGACCTGAGCTTTCAACTCTAAATGGCACAAAAGACAATGTCAGAAGAAATATATAACTATATTGTACGGAACCAAAAAAACGCAGTCTCGGCTGTTCAAATCCAGCACTCACCCTCTGCTGCTCTCCAATGTGATGATCTCTCTCGTGGTGATGGTGGTGCTGCTGCTGCTGCTGCTGAGAAAATGACGACGTGATCATTTTAAATGACAGGATAGTTAAATGGTTGTGTGTTTTGAGAAGAATTATTCACTGAGACATCTCACCTGAGAGAAGGAGATCGGTCAGATACAGATGTAATGGATCGAGGCAGGAGGGTGCCATACAGGTCATCCTCAGCCCTGCAAAGCAACAATATGATAAATAAAAGGCATAAGTGCATTAAGTACATTTATTAATATATATATTGATGAAAGTTTATCTTACGTAGAGGAAGTCCTTGTTTTGGTTGTAGTTTTAATGCCATTTCTGGAAAAAAAAAAAAAGATGAGATATTTTCACCTGACTGATTTAATGTCAGGGTTACTGTGTGAAAATATTCCTCATCACAGAATATTATTATTGATTTACTGTCGTTATTTTATATATATATCCATCCATCCATCCATCCATTTTCCTCCGCTTATCCGGGGTCGGGTCGCGGTGGCAGCAGGCCAAGCAGGCTGCCACCTGCTATATTTATATATATATATATATATATATATATATATATATATATAGGCTTTCTAGGCTTAATGAAGGAAAATATCACCTGTCTGTGGACGAGTAATCCGCCTTGCCAGATGAAGGGATGAGTGACGTGAAGAGTTTGTCCTCCGGACTGCACAGAAACACAGGTTACATGCAAGCGATGTATAGATTAGTGTATTAAATTGAGAAAGGGTGCTTTTTTTTTTTGCTTGTGAATTCAACTTTTCTTTTCTTAGAGGAATATCTTGTAATTTGTTCTTTCAAAAGTGACATAGTCTCACTTGCTAAATACAAATAAAACACAAATATTGGTCAGATAATATTCATAATATAATATAATATAAAATAATAAATATAAAAAATAGTCATGATTATATCATTACCATTACAGCCACAAAGCCAGTCAGTGACCTTCAGCCCCAAGCCTATTGGTATGATTTCAGTTGTGAAGAACAGGCTCAATCATTTTCCTTAATCAGCTGGGCACTGTAGTTTTTAGCAAACATTACTCAAACAGGAGTAAAGGGCTCATTTGTTGTGGACTATTTTCCGTGGCGGACTAATACACATTTGGTGCTCTGCTGAATGTTTACAGCAGCAGGGAGGTGTTTGTGGGATTGACTCAAAATACAGTACAACGCCCATGTTCTTCATAATGATAAGGATCACTGAAGCTAGTTAATAGTATTGTAGTATAATAATAATAAATAGTTAATTGTCTGTGATGGGATATGTTGGCACACACAACCTCCCCTGCATTGTACCCAGTATGGGAAGAAACTCACTCAGTGCTGCTTTTCACCATCACCTTCTCAGTCTCGAAGACGGTTGTTTTGCTGTAAAGAAGAAAATATACCTCATTACAGAATATCATTAACGATCGTGCGGCGTCATGATCAATATAATTCATTTTAAAGGCTTTGCTGAATGAAAATATCACCTGTCTGTGGGTGAGGAATCACCCTTGATAGCCGAGGGGATGAGAGTGTCGTACAGTTTGTTCTCAGCGCTGCACAGAAATACGGGTTAGATTGTAAGTGATGCATAGATTTAAATTGTCCTGTTATTCAGTACCAGGTATTGTAGTCATGTCAGATATCTGCCCATGTCTCACTCTTTACTGCTGGAAACAGAAGTCTCAGTCTCTTTGGTGGTTTTGGTAGGTGAGTAGCTTGAGTACAGTGGCCTGTGTGAAAAGACATTAAAATCAGTTTATTAGTACATTTACTCAAGTAATGTAGGTAAGTACAATTTTGAGGCACTTGTACAAGACTCGTTGGAGATGGATTAAGAAAAAACATTTAAAACGTTGGACTGGTTTATAAAACACAATGATTTGTTAAATATTAAACCAGTGTGTCACAGAATTTTGAATATAAGAGGCCCAAACAGGTAAATGTATCATATATGTATATATAATATTTGTACTGGTGCTTTTACTGAAGTGAAGGTTCTGAGTACTTCTTCCACCATATAGCAGTATATATTCTTTACCCTTTGCTTGAAGACTTGACGCGCTCAGTGAACGTCGTGGTGGGACTTTTAATCACAGTGGAGCTGCAAGAAAACACAGCCGTCATTAACACCGACACAGACTCAACGTGCGATAAGATGATCCACATTAACGCTGCGACGTTCTCTACCTAACAGTCTGGGAGGTGGTGATGGTGGTCTCACTGGTGCCGTCCCTGGACACCGAAGTGGTTCTGGTGCTGAAGGAAGAGCAATACAAAATAAATTCAATACGGAGTTGTATTTTACCTTGTCGGTTGAATTGGAACTATTAGTCACGTACCTTGTCTTAGGTTCCTCTGTGACAGTCGTCTTGGACGTGGTGATTGCGCTGTGACACGATAAATGCAAAAATCACACATTATATTTATGCCTCTCTGTTGATTTTTTGCTTTGTGTGTGTAAAAGACTGGAGCTTTACACACCTGCTGGGATAATCTGACTTCAGGGTTGAGTATGTGCTGCAACAAAGAGGCAGGTTGTTCAGAGGATTTGGTATAAAGAAAAAGAAGAAGCTGTATTGTACAATTAGTTGTGTTATTATGAAAATGTACCTCTTGGTGTAGGAAGATGTAGTCGGGCTGGTAGGGAGGGTGCTGCTGTTAGAGGAGAGGCTGTATTTAGCCACAGTTACTGCTTAAAGTTATTGAAAGTGCCTTTGACTTGGAGGAGGGCTGGAGCGCCAACAAATTGTTTGTGTGTCTACAGAGGAAAGGAACTAGAATAAATACTGTACCAACCCGCTGCTCAGCTCATCCTGACTTCCGCTGAATCTGCAATGACAGAAATTTACAATCAAATGTTCTGCTTTTTTAAAATAACTGCTAACATGATGTTTATTTGAAAAATAAACATCCATTTCTGCATCAATATAAAAAGATAACATAAAGTCATACTTCTTGGAGAGAGACTGCACAGATGTTGACCTGCTTGTAGTTTTGGTGGTTTTTACTTCTTTACTGTCTGGACTGTGAGCAAAAAACAAAGAAATGAAGGATTAACGTCTCAGTCGCCACATTTAGTTATCGGAGTAATAACAAAATGATGTTCTAGATCTTATAGGAGTTGAAATGTTTGTCTTACTCAACACTAGTTTCACTGCGCTGGCCCAGAATACTTTTGCCAAAGTTTGGGTCTCGGCTGAAGGATGAAAAAAGGATCTAATTAATTCACTCAGAGATGACTCAGCACTCTGGCTTACCAAAAGGAATGCAGAAGGAAGCTTTATTTATTTTTTTACACACACCCAACAGTTCTGACACATCCTACGTGTGTGTTTTCCAGTGGAGAACATTGTAGAACATTGTATCTGATTATGTATACGTGACTCACTCGACGTCTTCGTCCTCATCGTCCACTTTTTTGATCCAGCTGCCGTCCTTTAGGAGGGAGCTGACCTTGCCTGCAAACACGAGACAAGAGAATGTTGAGCCTGTTGAATATGTCGCTATCTGTTTTTTAATCACTTTTCATCTATTTTACTCATTTTGTGTTGTTTTAAAAATAACATTTGTATTTCTCCTGTGTTATTCTCGACTTGTTTTCCTGTTTACATTGGTACTGTCTTGTTATCAGCTCATCAGTCATGTGTAATTATGCACTTTGACACCTAAGGTGCTATAAAAGTTTCATTGATGAACTGATATGACACTGTTGCACACATTTAAAGATTTAAATATTTTATTTGTCACATGCTCAAACAGTGTGTGCAGTGAAATGTGGGGTGACATACTCTTCGAAAGACTAATAAATAATAATGATTAGGAAAAAAAGGTTAAAAAAAGATTTGGAGCTTAAAATAATATAAAAAGGATAAAATCTCAACGATTAAAAAAAATCTATAAATGATATCAGTATTGTAAAATTCTATGAGCGTCATATGACAAATGTAACCTTTGAATATTGACAAAACATGGAATTTCACATTCATTTTTTGGGGGGCATTTTATTATTTGATATAATTCTATACTTACCAGTTGAAAACCTGCTCATTTTGTAACTTCACCTGTAAGTGTGAGAGAACAAGGAGGGACTTCATCACATAATGGAACTACACATCACATGCACCAGGTGGTACTGTGGGCTGACACCTTTCATATACAGCGCATGACGTCTCACCTGAGATCACTACACCAGGTTAGGCAGCAATGCTGTTCTGTATGTATTTGTGTCATATTCATTTCCTCCCCGGGTCAGTTTTGTGAACATGTCATGCTGGATTTGTCCCTGTGTCTGGCGTAAGTATCAACTAAAGTTCTGCCCAACCCCAGACTCCCTGATCAAGCCCTTAAACTGGTTTGTCTTGATCTGTACCCACATGAAGACACGCCTTCCCCAAACACACAATTGTCAGCTAAACAGAGGGGCGTAGCGGTGACATTAGTTATGAATGATAAAGATTGTGCCATTTTGACTATACATGCACACTCTGGCACGCACACTTCTATATCATGGAGCCCTGAGGCAAATATCTACATCTGTGAGGGAAGTTATAACAGTAAATGCATTGTGTCTCTAATTATTAGTCACATAATCTACTGTGTGATGACTGCTACTAGCGCATACGATATTTATGGTGTGTGTGACATTGTTTGATAGGTCCATGTAAGGTATGCCGTGTGGTAAAGAGCTTAAACCGAGCTTGTCCCGGAGTTTTCTGAACCGTCGAGATTATTAAACTCTAGAAAAATCAAATCTTTTGAGCAGAATCTCTTATCTCAGTGTCTAATCTTTAGTGAGCCTTGTAAAAGTGGAAGATTTACAGTTCGAGCTCTCGAAGATTACACAGTAATAATCCATGATGTACTGTCCGGTAACACAATGCTTCTGAAATCATGACTAAATCAGTGTGGCTCATGTTAAGCCGTAAGAGTTAACAGCAATCTTAGACATGAAATCAAGTATGTGTGTTTGGTGTATCCCCAATATCAGCACGACATGCATTTCATTCCTCAAAGTAAAGTCACTCAAAAAGTAACTAAAAGTACATCATTAGATAATTGAACTAATATTTCTATTTATTCAGGACTTTTGCATTTTTGTCTCAAACAGCTCTGTATCACACTTGAAGTCATTTCTAAGCACTTAAAACTAATCTGAAATGTCAGTACACGAACATATTAGTGTAAAGTGACAAAGTATTTGGAAATAGACAGGGTACCTACCTCCTCTGTGACTCGATGGACGGAGGAATTAAAACTCTCACAACAGCTTAGGTCTTCAACACCTGTTTGGTACTCAGATTTGCAGTGCAATCACACCCTGATTACTCCTTCTGCTTTAAACCTGAAGGGAGGAGATTCCAAGGACACCCATGGGTGTGGCTAAAGACAACAATCAAACTAGCTCTCACTCTACATTTTTCTCTTTCCGTCATCACCGGCTCAGCCTTAATAATAATAATTGTTTCCACTGTCTGTTCAGGGTTGAAAATGGAATTGGGTGGAGTGCTGAAGGACCTGCATTACAACTTATGTGGCAAGGAAGCAGAGCTGCAATGTGGGTGTGGGAGCTTGTGCTTCTTTGACTGTCTATAGCTTTGAAATGAATGGAATTTGATTGAATGGAGACACTGTTTAATAGTAGTCTCCTGTTTGAGAGATTTTATATTTTGATGTTCACTGTGACATAATGCCAGTAGAACTCTAATATATAATGACCTTTGGTCTACATATATGACTGACCTGCCTTGAGAATAAAAAAAGGCCTCCTCTGAAAGTCTTACCCTGCTGTATGACTGCGTATTAATATATCTTTTTAATACAATACCTGGCTGACAGTGGACTTTGCTCTTTACACATGTATGCTGATAAAAGTACTGGAAGAAAAGGTGGTTTCAACTTGGTTTTCAAGCACAGGTAAACAGATAAATCATTACTCACTACTGGGTCTGATAAATGAACTACTAACACCTTTGGTCCGGTCATAAAGGTAACAGGGTGGGATACTGATACCTGAGCAAGCCTCACCACAGTCACTCAAAGTTCGACTGAAACTTCAACCAAATGGCATCTAACATCATGTATAATTCCATCGATTGAGAGCGAGCCACCTGAGGAGCCCTCTAAAGGGGGACCTGAGTTCATTTCTTCATGACAGCTATGGGATATTTAAGTTTGTCTGATGCATAGCAGTGGAAAATCATCAGGATGACTCATAAAACGTGTAAGCGTCAATCAGACTTGAACTGTAAATGCCATACTGTCTGTTACTGTGAGCTTCATTGTGAGGTGTGCCGTGTTTTGAACGATCAAAGGTATGAATTGTGCATAGCATGCAGGGGTGTGACGGCATGATACTGAGGTTAACCCCTCCTAGTCACAATGATAGCACGAGAGGAATGCAGACTATCTGCACCGATCGAGCTGCTGCGCCAAATGTTTAATAGAAAGACGGATCTGTGTGGACAAGCCCAACTGAATAGCACATTAAAAAGCATTCGCAATAAACTCAACCGTGTTCACTTCAGTCTAACTGAGCTGGCAACACACTCAGCTGATTTAAGACATAGAAATGAACTTTAAGTAGCAACTTAACCACAATCAAACTCAAAATTTGTTTTTTTGGTATCAATATCATTAAGAAATAGCTGGAAAGCCCTAGAATGAATCCCTGCACTCAACAATAATCTGCCCTCTTTATGGCTGCATAAATGAAAGTGGAGAGCGGCTGACACTGGGTGGCGCTAGAGCTACAATGATGGAAATGGCAATGTTGGTTGTGCAACTCTAAAATAGATGAATCTCACAAGCTGTCCAAGGTAACAGACATCCTGATCATTTTACAGTCAGTTAGTCAAAGCAGCAGAAATGAGTGCAACCTGATCTGTTACAGGGAATATGAGAAGGTCAAGATGTAACATTAAAGAAAACGCATTTCCAAATAGAAAACAATAACTCTGCTCTTACTCATGAACATCATCACTCGCATGCAGTAAGTTGTGTTGCATCAGGACGACTGACGACACTGGCACACTTTCATATCATTCCAACAACCCATCTAGATTTTCTTTCGCATCCCGCATCACTTCCCTGATGTGTGTGTATACACCAACTGGGTTTCATCTCCACCGGTTCATCTCATGCTTGTGACACTTCTGCCTGATCTATAGCATCATCTCGGCCTAGATACCCCCTCCCCTCCTCCCTCCATTTGTCCTAACAGGACAGAGCCGAGATAACCGGGCAGCCCTTTGAATGTGGCTTCACAATCAAACACCAAATCTTTTTTTATAGCCTTCTACCTAAAGACAACTAAGAAAGGAGGGCCAACAAATGTCACACGCTGCTTTTCACTTCCAATATTTCAAACAGAAATCCTAATATGACAATCCCTAAATTTCACAACAGTACAGAAGAGTCAGTTGTCATCACTGATACATGCTGGCACTCTGATACTGCGCATGATAATCTCCCAATGCTTCCTGGGTTGCTATGAGGGGGAGACAGTAGACCGACCCCTCGCATGTCATTGGGCCGCTGCGCTGCCTGGCAGCCAATAAAGCAGCACCAGGGCCTTTGTAAATCTCTTTCTCTATTTTCCTCAACCTCCCTCTCTCTCTCAGTTATGCATGCACATCCACATGTACATACATCTCTACCACCATAAAAAAGACGACATTAAATTGGACTTTGACATTAGGGAGATTCAGTAAAGAGTTTGGGAAATATGCTTCCCAGACACATGCTAAATCAGTCAAGTCAGTTTTATTTACATAGCCAAATAACACAAATTGTCTTAAAGGGGTTTTATAATCTGTGAAGCAAACAACATCATTTTTCCTTGCACTATCGATTCAGATAAAATTAAATCTCCTCCAAAAACCATCTGACAGAAAAGAAATTGAACAAACGTCAGAAAGAGCGACAGAGGGGGCATCCCTCTCCGAGGATGGATAAACGTGCAACTGATGTCGTGTGTGGCCTACAGACTAGACCAACATAATACTATTACAGCATCAGGATGACATAACTATAGATAGACTGTACACATGAAGTAAATGGATCACACATGTACTTATCCGGATATATTATGTTCATTTCTATGACATGTGCACTGCCTGCAGCAGTTTTCTGTGTTTACCTTTGCATTGCAGTGTGTAATCGGCCTTTACTGCCATACTGACTGACGTTACCCCACACAGTGTCTCCCAGTTTCCCCCTTTGCAGCATTCCTGCTCCAACTCCTCCTGTGAGAAGGTAAAAAACACAGTATTATCACTAGGCCTATAATGTGCATGTTGCACTCCTGAGGCACTTCCGTATTCCCATGTAATTTTTAGGCATAGATAAAACACAGATTGCATCTGCTGTCTTGCCAACAGTGAGCCACATCATGCAGCCTATATTCATAAAAATGTGCACATTTTGCTGTAGGTAGATAGAGCCATGCTCAGTGAAGAGGACCACTGTACAACTAAGATTTAATAAAAGTCGGCTGCAGGCCTTGTGCAAACTAATGAGTTGTTTAAGAAGGCTTGTCTGAGATCAAATGGCAACATTTTACAGTTACAGTGTTCACTGGAGGGGGAAGTACTGTGCACAACACTAACAGTGTACATGGTTCCAGCTTATATTCATTATGGAACAGTATGACTGCATAGTATAATAGCAGAGAGGAACTTACGAGCTAAGAAGTCAAAGCAGTATAAACAAAATGCAAAACTGTTCAAAGGTCAAACCGGAGCGTCAGTGCTTTTGTTTGAGGCGGACATCGTAACATTTAATCGGTTTTAAAAGTATCCCAGTGTGCCGATTTTAAGATCAAACTGGGAGGGGCCTTGGATGGACCGCTGCAAATTAAATGTCCACTTTCCAACTGTGCATACTGTGCAATACAGCTCGTATGGTTTCTATATTCTCACATCTCGCTATATGCTCACTTCCACGGTTGTCGTGGTTTTGTGTTTTGAATAAAGAACTGCAGATTAGAATATGTATGTACAGGGAGGTTTATTGATTAAATAAATCGGTGATAGCATCGCCCGGCTTTAGTCGCATGAAAATATCCCGGCATGCTAGCGACGCAACACTCAGCCAGGGAGGGGAGGGATGATGGAGCTAAGATGGCAGCCCAACTGAGGGTGCTGCCTCTCTGGGGTCAAGAACATACTCAAGGAACTAATAAAACCCGATCACGACAAGGCGACTCGTGGAAATTAATGGTTCCGTTTCTGCAATTTGTCAAGAAAAATGCTATGGCTTGAGAAGATATATTTACGGGAGACGAGCACCGTGGTGACGCCGTGGCCGGGATCGGAAGACCGAACGTTGTAGTTGCACCACCAGATCGGCTACAATTTGCTCTTATAATAACTGGGGACCGTGGATGCTAATTGTGGTATTTCTGCAACTTGGAGCGGACAAATAATGTGACGCGTGGAGGATTTAATGACAATTGGATTGCATCGGATGGCTATATATTATCTAGCTGTGGTATCTTTTGTGTGATATATGCATTGTTCTCCAAAACGATGATGTGTGCTGCTGCGGCAGCGGCCGCCGGTGGAGGGATTCTACCTTCCTCATCGCCGTCGATGGGGTTGGGTGTCAGGGTCATTTCTGGAGCAGGAGCCGAGCTCTCCACCATCGGTTCGGGAATGGGTTCTTGTCCGACACCCGGAGCCCAGTCGGATTGTCGGACTCGGTACCAGCTTTTACTCTCAGGGCGAGCTCTGGCCGAAAGATACAGGCGGATTTATACCACCGCTATCAATGATAAAGAGCAAGGGATAAATCAAGGAAGGTGAGTGGCTAACGTGAAGAAATATAGATATCGCAGAGGCTGGTCTGTCATTTGTGGGGCTAACTGGGCTAACGTAAGCTAACATTAACCCTTGCTTAGCGGCACGTCAGTTAACTACAGCTACACATAAATGGACATTTTTTCATGGTTCTTGGGCTTGTCGGACTTTTGTCACATAAGTCACTGTTTTACCTACAATGAATATGCCAGGGGCTACATCATTTAGGTGCATCCTCTTGCAGGGGGGCAGCTTGCTAAGTAGCATTTTGCCAATTGACTTCCTTAGCGTACGGAGCTAAGCTAACGTTAGTTCACCCTTGCTCGAGTGGTTTGCACCCTTGGTGCTTTTGGACATTGTGTGTCGCTAAACATAGACATATTGTCACTGAAATATGAAAAGTCAATACCAACTTCGGCAATTACGACACGAAGAAATACTCTATTGGCAATATCCAAAACAAGCTGGTAGGCTAACTGTCAAAACAGCAATTTTGTTTTGAGCAAAAGCCAGCTAGCGTTTAACGTAAACAAATGTACTTGCTAGTTAATAGCCTACTCTTAATTTGTTGCTTAACATGTTTAACTAGTGACTGCTTGCGTTGT
Source organism: Pholis gunnellus (assembly GCF_910591455.1). Taxonomy (NCBI): domain Eukaryota; kingdom Metazoa; phylum Chordata; class Actinopteri; order Perciformes; family Pholidae; genus Pholis; species Pholis gunnellus. The sequence continues at coordinate 3,771,167 of NC_136539.1, forward strand.
CCATCATATTTTACGTTACTTCATAATTTAATATAATTTGATGTAAGGGAGCTGTGTGTGTGTATCTAGGCCCAACGGCGTCACTGTTTCGATTGCTAGCTAACGTTTACTGACGTTGAGGAGCATCAGCTCTCATCTAAACCTAAACCTGGAGCTGACAATGACCAGATATAACGTTACATTCAAACTATTAATACACACACCGCGTTATTATTACATACAGTTGACACAAAATGGCCCTAAAACGTTCAACATTGTAGCCCAATGGGTGACGATGTGTTGGGAGGTGGATGAACTCATTGCTTTTCTACCATAAGCGGGTAATACAGTTACGTCATCCTGTCAGTCAGTCAGGTTGTAGACTAGAGGAGCTTGATCATTGCAGCATCCTCCCTCACAAACCCAATTGTTGTTCTCAACCCCTCCCCATGTACACTCCTTTAGGCTTGGGTCAATACACTGCTCAAGGGTCTAACATTATGCTGTTTTCATAACCAGCTCCTGATTTATAGGTCTGTACAAGTGAGCAAAAAACAAATAATAATCAGGGGTTCAAGCTATTTCTGATGTTATTTTGAACAACCCTCTTATATGTCACAAGTCTTTCTTCATTTATCTGATAGTGAAAGATGTTCCGTACATAAGGTGCAGATTGCACTTGGAGATATATATATATATATGCAAGCTTTAGGGAACTGCTTTGGAATCCTTCTGAAAGCAAGGGCCAGATAGTCGCTTCTCTCTTATGGATTTGTTGATATTTAGCTACTATTGTAAACATCAGATGGACTTTTTTGTCAGCTGTCTTTGGTATAGGGTTTGTTTGGTATTTTCAATGAGTAATAGTAACCCAGGCTGTCACTGTATGCTCAAATGGCTGAATGATCTGAAGCTACCTTGATAAGCTATTAGAAATCAATATTCAGTTTCGCTCTTGAGTAATTGAATTAAGCTATACATTAGTTTTTTTAAACTCCAGCCCTGACAGTAGACCTACAGTACCGTTACAGATCAATAGTGCAACAAAAAACCATTGAATCTTGTTAAGTGAGAAGTGCACAGAGTGACTATATCAATACTTAAAGAAAAGCCTTTTTAAGATGAATTGCTTTTCTCTATTTAGTAGAGTGTAGTAACAATGATTACTAATTCATGCTCTGCCTTTCCTTTTTCAGTAGTCTTTCTATTTTCGGTCCCTAGCACTTGTCATTGTCAGCCTGATTTGTAAGTGAAATGAATCATAAGAAGCCAATGTAAAACACAGATGTTCGAGAGAGTTTGAAAACAACAAAAATGTAGTTTCTTCAGAAGCAAACGTCTGCTTGCTTCGGGTGTTTTTCAAGAGAAGTAACACTGAATCTAATGACACCTGCTACACAGTCTGATGGTGTGACGGGGGGGATACTGCACTTCGAATGGCACAAACTTTGCCAGCTGCATAAGATGTAGGCTGAAAGTGAAAGTGAGATTATCAGTAAAGACACAGATTTTACCAGCTATTCCAAACAAGTGAAAGTAATGACTTTTTTTTCTGGCTTAAAGAATGTGTTAACAACAAGTAGCTTTACCTCCCGCTCTCCTCACATCATCATATATGCATTAAAGCTTGTGATAAGATCTAAAAAAACGCTATGCTATGTGTTTGAGTGTCGCCATTGCCTAGGCACACAGGATATTTTGCAATACTGAGGATCGCTTTATACTTTCAGGGGAAAGAAGGCGTTGAGTAAGAAGAAACTGAAAAGGCGACAGAAGGTCAAGTCAAAAGTCAAATCAAGAACAAAGGTAAGATATGCACGATTGTCTAACTAATTGTTACACAATATTACACTTGTTCTTCTGTGTAATGTGACTCGCTGTATTTTTATTTGTGTATTAATAATGCATACGTATGTTCAGAATGGCTTTTTTTTTTAAACCATTACAAAATAACCCAAATGATGTACACCCCTCGAAGAAAACACAATTCCATCGCTGCAGTGTTAAATCACAAAGCGGTGCAATATTTATTACTGGGCCATAGTCATGCCTAACATTCTCAGGACTACTTGCATTTTAATTAAATATCTACATGTAGTATTTAGCATTTTCTCTTTATATTAATAAAAATAACATGACTGACAGTTTTACTTTGCAACTGTCGCAGCCTCGGGTATGCACCGATACCTGCTCACAGCTGGTTTGACTCTGTACTGAATCAAATGAACAGGTTGAGGATGAAGATAAAGATTCGGTTAGAAGGTGTTCGGTTAGAAGGCAGAAACATTGGTGTCATCGGCGGCTGGTCAGGTGCCAGGAAGCCCATCCACACACGGAGCCGGAGAGGTGGATAGGCAGAGTGAGACACATGGGAGCGGCCCCGGCCTGTGCATGATGGCCTGTTGCCGAGCGACCTAATGTGTTTCCCATCTCCACGGCAACTGTTGCTTGCCTCCATCTCCTTCGTCCAAAGAGGAAACCTAGTCTGTATCAGCACCACATAAAAGCACAAATAAAGATCCTAAAAACAGACTTAAAACAAACGGCAAATTGCATCAAATTACCAGTGGATCATCACATTTCATGAATATATCTGAATTTTTTTATTATTATATTGACTCATTTCCTTGCTATTCTTCTCTGAGAAAGAAAGAGAAGCCTGCTCTGTGGCTGGGCTGTAATATTGTTAGCCAGTGTTTGGATTTAATTTCATTACAGACACTTGGCAGGCAAAGGCAACAGAGACTAATGTGATCGTAGCAGAGATGGACTGAGGCTCAAGCGCTGTGTCATCGTTCACCGCAAAACTATTCCAGGCAGCAAATTCAACGTGGAGTGGGCTAGTTCTCTTCAGGTCGACTTGTTCAGTGAGTGGATGTCCTGGAGGATCTTCTATGGAGACAGAGAACGGACAACACTGGCAGGCAGGCAGGCAGGCAGGCATAAAGACGTGGGCAGTTCCACAGGCAGTCATACTGTGTTTGTATGTGGTGTTGTGCTTACTCTCTCTCTCTGTCGCTCCTCTCACACCGGCATCGTCAGACAAGAGTGTGGTTTGAAAGAGCCTCTTCTTTCCCCCTCTGTCTGCTTCTGTGCTCATAAACATGGGGAAGTGGAATCTGAACAAAACGCGGAGCGTAAACACTCATCATCCTAATGAAGAGGCTGATGTAACGTCTTGTGTACGAGCAGATGTGTGATGTGATCTTTCAAAAACTGCAATTATGGTAACTACTTAATGGTGCACAATTATATATGCAATAGGACAGCGTCAGAAAACGATGTAATATATATGTAATCAAAATAGCATAATCTATCAAATCTACCTGGCAGCAGTGGTGCACTTCTGCCATTCTATTTTTTATTTTTATTTTTCAAAATCTGAGCTGTTAGTGTGGCCAAGTTTGCGACTTTCCTGCTAGATTTAGCTACTTTTGAGCTAGTGTTGCCGGCTGCTTTCATTGGGCTACCTTTTACTGTTGGATCATTTTGAACATCCACGAGTACCTCGCTGGTTTCTCAAGATTACCAACCCTAGCTTTAATATACGAGTCGTTCATCCCAGCACGAAGCCCCCCGAAGCTCTGGAGTTCTTAATTACATGAGAAAAATACTTTTCATTTGTCAAGTATTTCATTCCCACAGCAGTATACACAATCATGTGGGTATTTCATATGGACTATTCATTTACTGAATGACCAGAAAACATGCTGAATCGGGATCATTTAATTGACTCGCATAAAAAAAATACCTAAGTAATTGAATTGAACGAAAACAGCATCCCCTACAAATGACATGCATATGCAACTGCTAAAGCCTGCGAATGCAGAATAGCTGCATATGAACACAATGTGTTTCAGAGGCTGAATTGAATATGATGTAGTAGTAGTAAGAGCCATATATGGTGTTGGAAATACCCAGAAATACAAATGTTATTCTCTGTGTATGCATTGGGTGGCGCTGTATTAATATCTTGGCTGCAGGTATATAGCTACTGAAATCACTGCCGTTGTCAGGTGTTCTACCCCGGAAGGGCAAAAGGTTTTGACCGCTTTTGCGGTAACCGTTTTGTTGTCTTTTTGCAAATGGAGCGTTTGATTGTCGGTGGAAACAAATGAACTGGTTTTATCAGCAAATAATCTGACTCTCATCCTATAAAACTGGTCTGTGGATGTTAACGCAGCGCACCTCAATGGTAACGGAAGGTACCTCATGCTTCCAACCAGCGTCAACACGGTCACTCCAAACGCCTCAGTAGCTTACAGGACTAGACTGGGCTCCTTTAACAGTACTCATAACCCATGGTGCAAGTATACATGGGTACAATGAGAGGGATGGTTCAGAGAACAGTGGTGTAGGGCAAAATAAATGGGCCATTCAGAATTGATCAAAAAAAGATGGCATAACAACAAAAATAATGATTGATTATTGATTTATTTTATGATTTAATGATTCTCCTGTTGATAAATGCATATTTCCCATCTGATATGGTGGTGCAAAGTAACAATAGTGAGCTTGAGCCACTGCTTTGGAAGACACCACTTTTCTTCATCTTTTTCCGTATAGGCAGCAGTGTGGAGTGTGTGTCTGTCTTAAGTGCAGCCGGGGACTCTATACCAGCCTTCTCCAAAGCTTTTAGATGGCCATTAAATCATCAGCACAGACAGAAACACAAAAGAATCCATCAGATGACCGGCGTGTTTGGGTTTATGGGTTGGTGCTGTCACAAAGTGAGAACAAACCACAAAACATCAGCAGGTCGTCGGGCTTTGTATCGCTGCGTAGGTCTTTGCCGGTGTGCATCATGACATCACTTAAAGGAGCCTCTTTCAGTGAAACGTTTCTGACGGTTTGTTCCGTTTTCTAGTGTAAACCTGTCAAACAACACTTGGCAGCTTCATGCTCTGTTTGCATGAAGATGTGACCTATCAGATGTAGTGGAACATATCTGAAATAGCTCACTCTAATCATAAACATCAATCGCAAACTAACTGGAGGCCTACAGCCGAACATAAGTGGGTGTATAGCAGACATGGAGGGTCTATTGAGTGATGCTGTCAAGTTGCATTGTGGGAATAGTTTACTGATGATACAGGTCCTTGAGAATCTATACATTTTACTGGACTGAACAGACCAGAATCTGATAATTAAGATTCACTTCTGTGTATTTTTGTGGGTCAGCGAAATGCATTGATTGTTTTACAGCCGCTCCTTTTGTAATGACTGTGTATGGGACTGTGTGTGTGTATGTGTGTGTGTGTCTGTCTGTGTCAGCGTCACAGGATCCTGCAATACAGATGGTGACCATGACGTCAAATTTAGCTCACAGCCCAGACAGTGCTGTTCCTGGAGGATTGATCTATACTGTACACACGCATACAGATGTGCACTATTTACGAGCATTTCCCACAGGTCATCCGCACAATTATTAAAATGAAAGCAGCTATAACTTTAATCCGACCGTATCATTTTAGGTATATTCACATAATTTATTGCATTATTACAAATATAATCTAAATGAATTAAACATATCATGGCACCAGGAGACAACAGTTAGATTTCCTTGTGTTTAACGTTTTATTTGTGGCCATAGTGGGTTCCAACTCTGTGTTTCAGATTAGTGTTTGGTTTATTGCAGATGCTGCCTTTACCTTTTTAAGATTTCACCACTTTAGCAATTCTGCTTCCTTTTAATACATAACAAAGACTCTTACATAAATGTATATTAAAATACAATAGTATCATATTTGATCTCATGAATATCAGGTTAAATAAAAAGGAACCATCAACTGTTTTAACTGCTTTCAAGCAATGGAGGCAACCAAAATATTGCATTCATAAAGCTGTTAGACTTAGTGGGGTGCCTCTTTGTTCTTATGGGCCCAAAACGCTACGCTTCCTATATCAAACGCCCAGCTATATCATGCTGTACTTTGGTCTCTACTCCACCCTTTTGTTTTGCCAACATGTCCTAAGAAACCCTTCTTCTCTTTCTTGCTTCATGGGTTTGGGTTTTATGGGTTTTTGGCATCTTTAGGTTTTAAATCGTCTGAAGTTCTCTCTCAAGGCAAAGTGAATGCTGGCCGGTCACGAATGCTTCTCTAGCAGCAAGACAGGAGAGCAGTGGACAGTACCGTCCTCCCCGCCAGTCTGAGCCGAGAATGAATGACCTTTCTCCCCAAATAGATGACATCACCCTCTGTGATTGGGATGCCAGAAGCGCAACACTGCAAGAGAGGCCCGATCGATCAATAGGATTCTCTAGAGGTTGCCTCAGGACAGTAGTTAACGGTGCTTTGGTGGGATAGAGAAAGCTCATCGATGGGTTCCTTTATCAGCACTGTGGAGGGTAGCGCCTCTGATCACGGCTGTTTGGATGTAAGGGATTAAGCTTTGTTGTGATGATTTTAATGTGAATCTTGCCTTTTGGCTTATATCAAGGAATACAAATACAACAACACCACTAACTAAACCTGCCAAAATGAGCATTGAACTGGCTTGAACAGATTTTCCCTCGACAACAATGTATCACATGACAAAGTGTGAAAGCAATGTGCAAAGGGAGCGCTTGTAGAGATGGACCTAATTTGAATTTGCCCAGAATCCTGTATTTGTCTCATTTGTTCACAGTCTGAGCAAAATGATTTACCTTCTTTTTTTTAGAGCCTCGATTAGGACGAGGAGCCACCCCAAACAAAACCCTTTTAATGAAGGGAGGATCTCCTAAATATAGCTACAGATTAGCTAATATTTCCCATTATGATTCATCGGTTGTCATTCCACCCTTGTCTTTTCAGCTGTTTCATTTTCATTCTATTGCCTTTTTTAAATAATAAATATCTTTTTAAAGCTTTGGTAATCTTTTTTTTTTTGCCCTGCACTGGTTATGTAAAATGTTGGGTAAGCCATTTTGTAACAGGGAAGGCTGTGTTGAGCTGATCTTGAAATGGGTAAACACTCGCCCAGCCCACTGTGTACAAAAGGGAGCTTCCCGAGGAGTCGAAGCAAAAGCGAGGATTCATTTCATACCACAAAGGTGTCACTGACTAGACGTGGAGACACAACTGACGGTGTAAAGACCGACACTCCCAAAATATTGGTGTTATATAACTTTGTTCAGTCAAACGTAACAGCTAACATCTGCCTGGAGTCCCGTAGGTTTAGGAACCTCAGAGGACTTTTCATGTAGAGCCAGATGAGAAATCACCCCACTTATCGTGGTCAGTGGGCACTACTGGCTTTGGTTAGGCGCGTCTTTAGTGGACGAGCACTGAAATTGCCTCTTAAGCAACTGCATGAGTCACGAGCAGTCGAGAGACACAACCCAAAACGAACGATTTCAAGCTGCCTGTCCACGTTAAACAATGTCAACCGCCTATGTTTATACATGCTAAAGCCCATGCTTCGTACAACATCATGATCAGCTCCATGGAGATCTGATTAAAACATGCTTACTGCTCTGTCAATATCCAGTCACTGCTTTTGCCTCACTTTGTTTCATATCGTTTTAAATTGTGTCTTAAAGGTGATTTAAAAAAAGTCAAATTTCAATATGATGATTTTAAAGCTACTGTGAGGAAATTTTAACTGGTTATGAAATGGTGTCAATTTAATACCGATGCCTCCATATGACCTCCATATATGAACGAGACCATCAGACAGAAGACTGTCCATTCATTGGTGCCACCAGTTCGGATTCAGTGCGAAATCATGCAGGTTCACTGGCTCTGGCAGAGACCCGCGGACCGAGAGCCCATAGCCCGGCAGTACTGCTGGACCCGCTGGAGGGCAGGGAGGCACGGGAGAACCTGGCCTGAGCGTAGCGGACTGTCAGACGCCTCCTGCAGTAAAATTAGATGTTTTCTAAAGGGGCTCTGGTGCTCGGAAACACTTTAGTCCACAGGGACCGCCAAATTCATCACAAAATGAAAGTAACTTGAAGGACATTTTTAGTGGCCCGAGGGAACCAAACATCAGGTTTAAACACAACAGGCTGACTCTTTACAATTATACATACTCCTAATCAATAAACATTTCTGTTTATAAATGATTATTTTGTGTGCTTAAATAGCTTATCGTCACACCAAAGTGGATCAAATCTGCTGATCATCCTCACTCTTTCCTTTTTTTCCTCCACAGGCCGAGAGTCTAGATGGAGCCCTCTGCGTGCCGGACATCAAGCTGCACAGCAACCCATCTGCTTTCAATGTCTACTGCAACGTGCGGCACTGTGTGCTGGACTGGCAGCAGAGAGAGGCCTCCCTAGTGCTGGCCTCCAGGAGCTCGGTGCAGAGCGGCGACTCCGACAGCGAGGAGGAGGAAGAGTACCGCGAGCCGGCCGTGAAGCTGCCAAAGGTATGAGCAGCGGGGCAGTGTTGGCGACTGATGTGTTGGTGGCGGCGCTCGGTGTCAAGGCGAGAGCCAGGATGTGCCCTTTTATCTTAGGGGTACAACAGTCCTTAATCTCCCGGGGCTGGTATGTAGGACTCATTATTAGTCACTTTACAAGAGGTCTGACACCCTGTTTCTGTGAGGATTACAGCCTCTGCTCTGATTCCCCCAGCTCCCTCTTCTACTGTGAGCCTGCCGGTTTATCTGTCTCACTCATCATCAGAGCTGTCAGCTTCCTACTAAAAGTTGTTGGAGCACCAATTAATGGACATGCAAGGCGACACATTTATATTTTTTATAGTTTAGCTGTATTATTGATGCTTTGATGATAAATAGTCTATCTACAGAAATAACAATGTGCTGGGTATTTTTTTCCAAAGGAAAAGTCGTGAAGTAAATTAGTGCTTCAAGGGAAAAAATCCTTAGGCTTAGTGAAATAGCGCTTTAAAAAAAAAATGTAGACACCAAATAATAAATTGTGCGGTTGAGTCTTATGGGCTACCACGATAAAGGTAATATATTTTTTTAACTAATCGAACTGTAATGATGAATTGCTCGCTGCAAACTGGGGCTGCTTTCTCTTTCTTTCTTTCCTTCTTTCTTTCTTTCTTTCTTTCCTTCCTTCCTCCCACCCTCCCTCCCTCCCTCCCTCCCTCGTGTGTGTGCTGGCCAGAGGTAATACGCAATTACAGCTTTCCAATTCGATGACGTTAATTGTTTTAGGATTGCTTGTGTAGTGTCCACCTTCAGTTGCACTTGCAAAATCAATATTAGGATTGTGTTATAAATCAGAATTGTCACTTTTTAAGCACACAATGAATACCATTGATGCCAGCGCTAAAACCGCGTGTTGGTGCGGGCGGGACCAATTCATCAGTTTCACATCATGATAATTTGCAAAACAAAACTGGGGCACATTTGCAAGTCCCCACTGTTGTCTCCAACAGTGGGGATGTCGAGCTGCTCTACTGAAACCAGCGCTAAGCCTAAAGGCAGATGTCCGGTTGCATATCGGATTTAAAGACAGAGGAGAGCTGGAAATAAGCAAAGTTATTTTTAAGATGTGCTAAATTGATATTGTGGAAATACCACAAGAGACTGTTGAGTTGCATTTAATTGGTTGACTGCTGGAGTGTGTTCATGTTAAATAAGAAGTACATAAATGGAACTGCTTTGGGATTAATTCTTAAGCATTCATATTTTTAATAATGCATCAGGTTGGAGGGTTCCTCGTAGAATTCACAGCCTTAATTCTCTGAGAATCTCTTTGATATCCAAGCTAAACTGTTACTGAAATAAAGTGGCGGGCCGTGCATTTTATACCTGGGCCTTCTGTGCTGTTCTACTACACTTAAGCCATCTCCTAATAACCTCATTATGACACCACAGCTTCTAGGGGTGTAACAAGTGTTCCTATTAAACTGTTCGGTACGAGGCTTACGAACCAAACAATATGTTTGAATAATACTAGTGCATTTGGAAAATGCAGAAGCTTAAATTGTGGGAAATATGTTTTCGGTGGACTACGCTCACGTAGGAGACAACGGGCTGTGTGATCTTTTGAACCTGGAACAATAACCAAAAACAGCTGAGGCCCCGCACCGTGTGTTCAGGGAGGCTAAGCTAAACTAGCTTAGCGGGGAAACAACAGCCCGAACGGATTCAATTGTCCGGACAAAAACCCCGTGCGTGACGGGATGATTCGTAATTAACGGACAATGCAAATAGTCCAAATCAATGTAATTAACACAATGACAAGAACCACTCGCATATATTTATATGGCAACAAATCAACCCAGCAGTGCTAGAGCACGAGCCATTCAAATATTATTCATAAAAACGACACGATAGACACATGAACACAGTAGTAACGCTACTGCAGATGTAAAAAGACAAAAGCAGTTCACTTCCCAAAGCTGCCTTCACTTAAAGACAAAGTCCATCCTCCTTTCTTTGATAACAAAGTCAGTAACTCCCAAATCCTTTTTCCTCCTCCTTCAGCCATTGAGTGTTAAAAAAACAAAGCTAGGTAAAAAAAAAAAGAATCCACACCAAGCAAAACGCTAAAAATGTCATAACTTCTCTTACATATATTTCAACCTGAACTCTTACTAAACACTAAGATCTGCTAGCTAGCTTTCTGTTTGACAAAAGTCACGCTGGCCTGCTGACCAATCACGGCGCACGTTAATGCAGACGTACTTAGGAGGCTACCTCGGTGCCAGTGGCACGTCAAAGAATACGCCCAACATCTCAAACTAAAGATCTGATTGGTTGAAGACTATGACAATCAACAATATCGTCCCCATTCACTTTAATCTGCAAAGTCTACCTAGAGGACCTCGGGCCTCTCTCCTTACCTAGAGAAATAGGGGCTGAATCTGATTGGATATTAGCTCTCCTCAAAACAAGCTGTGCTGGAAGCAGAACAACGGAGGAAGACGAGAGCTGTGCAATGAGAAAATGAGCTAATGGGGAAAAAAATTATAATACATGTAGTGTATTTGTGAAAAATTATTAAATTATAAAATAGCTATAACTTTGTGATTCTGTTTAGGCCAGCAGAGAAGGCTTAGCTGGCCCTGACGGCCCACCGCTGCTGCAATATCCCTGTTTGAGATGAAATCAAATCAAATTGTGAAATCGACTCTAATTGGGAACTTGTGAATCACAATCGAACTGATTCAGGAAATCAGTCCTATTTAAAACCCGTTCCCTTTAAAAAGCTCACTCCAACAGGACTAACCGTCCTACAGTGCCACAGTATTTCAATAGTGATATAATAACTGTGTGTGTGCAATGTGTGTCAGAGAATTCTATATTGATTTTGTCTTGTGTTGTGTGCTCGCTGCACATACTGGACTGGTTTAACTTACAGTCGTCATTGTGTTAACTGGAAAGGCTGTTCCTATTTCATCCAGACAAATTTCAATGGCTACTGATGTATGTCAGGGTGATTTAATTTGACGGAGTGCCTGAAAGCCTTGAAAACGTATTTCACTTACATACATTTAACAAGCTTAAAGATCAGGAATATCTATCGCGTATGTGTTCATCGATATCTATTCAATTTTTGGCGTTTGGTATTGTTTTGTCATAACTTTTCCACTTGGCATTATCTTATTTATTGTTTCTGTTTTATTGCACTTTTGTTCCAAGTTCTTCAGTGAGATTGGAGGGAAACATTGGAGCATAGTTTGATTCACTAACGAGCCACACTGATCCTTTTCTAGGCCAAACTCCTTCTCCAGCCTGCCTTCTCCCGTGGGTCTGTTACACAAAATGTTAGTAGTGGATGTTGAAGCCAGCAGTAGTAACTGTACATACTTGGGACCCTAGCTTAATGTAGGTTGTTTTCCTGTAGGATGATGACATGTCATTAGAAGAAAACATCCACCTCAAGCCTCTTTCTTCATCAGTTCTGTTTTATTTAGCAGATCAAAAGATTGTTTTCTACATGTATGCAGAATGTCGGTGTGTTTCATCCTCATTTTGCTGTTTAAAGCCTGCTACTCTAGCAAGACTCAGGCTTTGGTTCGACATCGCGGTGTTCTTTAGCTCACAATGTGCTTCTTTCTGTGTGTGCGGTGCAGATCATTGGCATCGGGCTGTGTGGGGTGTTTGAGCTGATAAAAGAGACTCGGTTCTCTCACCCCTCGCTGTGCCTGCGGAGCCTGCAGGCCTTGTTGGACATGCTGCAGGGACAGCAGCCCGAGGGCTTTCAGACCGAGCCTCCTGATGTGCTGGGTAAGGCGGAGATTCAAATTTGTGACGCTTCAAATGTTTCGTTGACCCTGTCAAAGATATGTTGTTGCAACCTAAAGGTCATTTTGAGACTGTAGTTAGTTGTTGTTTTGCAATTTGTGTGTTTTAGCCTGATTTACACACAGCACTCTGATTTACACACAGTTTTTTTTCTCTTTTCACTGACGTCTAACCTGCCCTCCACCTGTGCGCCTCCCTCAGAGTCTCTTTTCCAGTTGTTGTTGGAGACCACGGTCCGGAGCACGGGGCCCAACGACCCGACGGGACAGGCCATCACCGCTCTGTCCTGCGCCTGCCTCTTCAGCCTGGTGGTGGCCTGGGGAGACACCGGCAAAATCCTGCAGGCCGTCTCTGCCATCCTCACCAACAACGGCAGCCAAGCCTGCCAGACGATACAGGTAATCAACCAATTTTGATTAATCAGACAAGAGTTTGTCAATAGGACTGTGTTCTCCCATCTTTATTTCTGCACCTCTGGCGTTCATATGAAAACCAACATGATGAAAGAAGATACCTGTGAGTCAGTCCAAACTGTGCTTGGCTTAGCATCTGTGTCAACATCTTACTTTTGTACTGATCACCTGTTCAGATCGCTATTTTGCGTTGAACAGATATTTTTACCTTGCAAGAAGAATTCCAGGTGTTCCTGATGCTTGTATTCGATGAACCACACAGCTGGAATGACAATGGACCTCATGCAAGAACCTTTTTGTGTTCTTATCTTAACTGTCTGTGCCATGTCAGATTTAACACTTCTAACTTTAGATAACTGTGTAAATGACCAACGTAAACGTGATGAACGCCACCTGTGCGTTCGTGAGAATTGTGAATTAGCATAATGAACGCCCCAATAATACCATATAAGGCTACGCATCCTGCAGCATATAACTTTTATTGAAGTCCTACTTTCAGAGATCCATAAAGGAAAGTCCATCATTTTACATAGCAGAATTAAAGGACCTTAATGGCGAGGAATGTGGCAAAATAACGAGTGCTGTTAATGCTGTGTGGTTCCGTAATGGTTCCATTTGAAAAAGGTGTCGCCACAGCAAGGTAATGATAACTGCAACAAGAGGATGTCAAATCATTTAGCATATTGATATAGTAGTGTTTTACTATAGCATGAATAGCCAATTTAAATGAACGGTGACACTGTTAGGCTATGTGAATACATATACAATTCAAACGGGATTATGTCAACATAATGATGTAATTTAAGTGTAATTTATAAGGTTTTCAAACTGAAAATGGCTTCAAAGTAATGAAATATACAATCCATTGGTAAAAACGTAAAGTTTGGATAACAGCAGACTAATGTCACATGACTTCTGTAACAGGTCTGGACGCCTCATACATTGTGTTTGTACCTGTTAGAAAATTCAAAATAGGAGAAAACCAGCGAACGAGGCTCCTTGCGCTTTTCTCACATCCCGGATTAAATTTAACTGAATTACCTTTTGTCATGTCTAAACCAGCTCCACTGGGAAATGTGCACATCTCTATTATCCATTCAAGTTCAGATCACCACAGTACACTGTAGAAGGCTGAAATAACCTCTGGCTCCGCCATGCACTTCCTCTGAGCAGAGAGACTCAGCGCAGTCTCTGGACGGCACAAATTGAGTTTTAGAAAATGTCAGGCCGCTCTGACTCTACCCTGCACAGCATTCTGACGCCAATTTAATCTCTAGCTTGTCCTCTTTGTTTCATACTCAGTTTATTTTGTTATATCAAAACCGCTTTTCTAAGATTTTAGGAGTACTTTATTTTTGTCGGAATGCTTTATGTCCATAAAAATGTTTCACCCTTTATCTGCATACTGATAAAATTACTACGCCTGACCGAGGCTGCAGAGAGCCTCACACATTTATCCCCCACAGACTGGACTGTGAATCATCACAATGGCAGGCGGGCAGGCGTGCGGGTGGGAAATGTGGGCTTATGTGCTGTACGTGTCGGTGTGTTCATGTTTGTTTGCACGTGTGTGAACTGTGAGACCAGCGGTGTGTGTTTTTTATAAAGGATGTGAGAAATGTGTTTATGTGAAAACGCAGAGCAAAGGGAGCAAATATGAATGGATTTGACTCAGTCGGCAGCAAAGCCGCCTGTTGTGTGGTCTGCCCCACAAAACACACCCCATGATGTCCCATTAGAGGTTGGCACTTCTGACTAATGTCCACCCCCTCTCCTTTATCTCTCCAATCTCACCAGGTGCCCACCATACTCAATGCCCTACAGAGGAGTGTACAGGCAGTCCTGGTGGGAAAGATCCAGATCCAGGACTGGTTCGGGAACGGCATCAAGCGAGCCGCCCTCATGAACAAGTGGACCCTGAAGGAGGTGGCCATCGACGAGGACGAGCGCTGCCTTCTGCAGACCGATGGCTCCTTCCTGTACTTGCTCTGCAAGGACGGACTCTACAAAGTGGGCTCTGGATACAGTGGCACCGTCAGGGTACGGGACACTCGAAGCTGCATGTCGCGAACTGTAATGTGACAACCACAGTGTCTCCTAAGTTTGAGAGAATTCTCTTTATTCTTAAAAGACATAAACTGTGGATTATAAACTGTGGATTATTTTGAGAAAAATGAATCCAATCATAAGGAGGACTGCTGTTCTTGGCTTGGGAAAAGATTTTAGAGATACATGGGTTAGCAACTATATACTCTGTCGCCAGTTTATTAGGTACACCAGGCTGAAACTAATGCACTCTATTCCAGCTGTAAATCCTAAATTCATGAAGGTTATAATCAGTTTTTTGCATGTGTTGATTTGACTTAATGGACGTTTTGGAGGATGTAGTTTGTGTTGCTGTTGAACTGTATTTATACTGACAGGTGTTTTTCCAACCTATTTATATAAATAAAGCTAAATAACACCGTTACTAGGCAGCCATAACTTTGCTTTGTAACACAATACTCTTACTTTAAAGAGGGCGATGACTTTAATTCGTGCTAAATAATTTATTTTTATTTTTAACATTAAAGGTATGTCAGTGTCTGTGGTCGTCTGCTCATGTGTTGTTATCGATGCCTCACAGGGCCACGTGTACAACTCCACGTCTCGTACCAGGAACCGGAAGGACAAGAGGTCATGGCTGGGCTTTGCTCAGGTTGGTAGTGGAGCTTTTATCGAGATGCTCCGCACATAAGTGGCTTTGAAAAAGGCAACAAGTTCTGATCAAATTTGACTTCACCTCCACGTGACTTAATTAATGTTGGTTATTTGTAGCCGGTGCTAAGTTTGGTGTTGGTCCCGTGAATCTTAAGAACTGTAAACTGTGTTTTTATGAATCCTGGTTTTGTTAAAGTACAGTATCATCTTCATCGTTATCAACAATATGTGTAAGCAAGCTGTAAGGCCTCAGTTAGAAATAGTCCTTACTGACGGTTGATCAGCAGTGTTTCTTTTGTGTCTTCAGGGGTACCTGTTGTATCGGGACACAAGTAACCACACGATGACGGCCATCAAGATCAACCCTGAGACTCTGGAGCATGAAGGGACTGTCACCATGCCAGGTTAGAAGAAAAACACTTTTTTTCGGCTTGTTTGCACTAAGAAAACACGCTTCATTGGACTTAAGTTATCTAAATTCCAACTAACAAGATACAATTGACTTTGCTTCTCTCTGCAGGTCAACATTCAGATGGACAGAACATCATCTTCACAGACGGAGAGTACATCAACCAGATAGCAGCCTGCAAAGACGTACGTCTAATGTTCCTGCTCTTCATCACCATGACAATAACATGCATCATCTTTCTGAGGCACTTTAAAAGAACAACGTTTTCAATGTGAAATTGAATCGGTATCAGTTGGGGGAAGTTTACATGTGTAATTGAACCCTGCACTGCCCATGTCCGCTGGTACCACGGTGGAAGGAGCTGACTTTATTATTCACTGTAGTATTGTTAGATTCCATGTCAGAGGTCCGGCCTGTGAGTCGCGTCTGGAAAAAGTCTTGAATAGTCATTGACTTGCCCCCCCGAGTCTAGACGGCAGGCGTCGGGTCACGTCACTGTCTGTAGTGGTTCCGTCAGCTTTCCTGAGTCCTTTCTATTAACACTGATGTGTAATATTCTTTCACGATTTTACACTACTTTCATGTTTTAACCTTCATCACATAGCCACAGGCTAACATTACCGTTTACAAAAGCAATTTGTTGGTCTGAAACTTTAAAGAGGACTTTTATTTGTGTCCCACTTTTCAAAACGCTTTACACATCAAACAATACAGAATCAATAAATCATAAAACTTTCCATCAGAAACAATACAATCAAAGAACAAGGTTGGATAATTATACAGAGAGATAATATGATACAAGTTTAGTAAATCAAATGATGAAATAATGATCCAATCATTAAATATGTAGTAGTTTTGTATCGATGTTTTAGTGGGAATGAACCTCGCGTATAACAACAAAATTTGCCGGAAAAATAGGCCTGAGGTTGCGGTTAGGTCCTTGAGGCTGAGATGCAAAGATTGACGCATAAGGTATCTGTTGCGTTAGACGTGCGGGTGACAAACAAATCTCGTCAGCAGTTGTCCGTACTAAACGAAATGCAGAGACCATATGTTTACGGTGCCATTCATCGATAACATACACATACACACGAGTGCTATCCAACCCTTTCCTGCTCTTCAATTGTCACCGTTTTCATCTTGTGCAACTCTGTGAGCTTTCATTCAATGCGCGTTCCCCTCATTGTTGGTCAAAATAAGGTAGCTGTTTCTCTCGCGCTGCCCCGTGAAGCATCTGTCACTTCCCCTGCCATAGAGGCCTCGGCCTCACTTGCTCTCAGCTGATCACCAGCTGTGCCACTGGGGGGGAGGGGGTGTAGCTGTGTCCGTGTGTGATGCCTATATGTGGGTGTGGCACCAGATGTGGGTATTCTCCAGAGAGCTTAATCTCTCGAGCAGTTATCTGCATAAGCACTATGTAATGTGAGTGGGGGAGGGGAAGATGTGGAATCCATATAGCTGCCGTCGCAGTTAGCCTGATAGTAGTCTCTAGGCTAATCAAAGGAATGGGGATATTGTATGCGGGGGGGAGGAGGAGGAGGAGGGGGGGGGGAGTTCTCAGAAGCTGCATGCATTTAAAAAAAATTCTGAGCAGCCAGCAAATGCAACCACAGTGGAGACCACTTAACGGTTGAGGAAAACCACATGATTCACACAACGAGGGGGTTTCAGATTGCTGGGAAGACGGAGGAAGAGGGTGATGTGGGTGAACTATTGGAGGTCAAGGAGATAGGAAGAAGGTAACATGTAGGGAGCGAGGAAAAGTCAATGGGTATACTGGCCAGAGGATAGAGGCGCTTTATTTAATGATGTGAGTGGCACATGTGCTCTGCTCGGCAGGAATCAAAGCATAATAGATGGGTGCGTCATCATTACCACACTGTGGAAACCACACCATTCCCACGCTACCCTTTTCTTACACCTCTGTTGCTCTCAATTATTTCCTTGTTGTGTTCCTCCCTTTACCCCCCCCCCCCCCCCCCCCCCCCCCCTCGTAAATTGCCCCCCTTCAGCCACGAACCCTACAGTCTGACTAGCCCACATCTCTGGCAGCTGCATCATCTGTTTGCCCTGCATTGAGTCCGAGGCTGCATCCACACTGCTACGTTTTTAAAACGCACAGCTTTTGCTACGCCAATTCCTCGCGTCCATCCTACCCCGGCGCTTCAGAAACCCTAAAAACAGAGACGTTTGAAAACACTGGCAAAGCCGTTTTAGTTTGAAAACTCCAGAGTTGCTTTTTTAAAAATCTGGACGTGCAGAAAAGAAGACCTCTGAAAACGATGACTAGGACACCCACGTTTGCCCCGACGCGTCCTTCCCTGACCTGTCACGTGATCCTTCTGTGGAAGAAAACAAATGACATCAGCCTCGCCCTAGCAGTGGTTCAGTTCAACATGGATAACGAATTACAAGTGTTGTGAGTTGTGGATCGATGGTGTTATTAGGATAAATGGAGCACAAGTTGACGGACTTATCCATGACTCCAGTAAGGAGTGTGCCTATCCAACGCATATGTAGTGAATGACCTCATTCCCCACTAAAGTCATGCAGTCAAGTGTTTCATGTCCTCAGGGTGTCCCCATCACACATTAGTGTGATTTAAAGAAATATGCTTATTTGCACTAAATATTCATATTTAGTGTACATTCATGTGAGTAACATACATGGCAAGAAAAGAAATGAGCAATTTATTTCTCAAAAGTTTGAAAGTTTTTAACCTTTAAGAGCTTGATTTGCTCAAATTCAGGGAGCTGAAGTGGGGATATGTTTTCATTAAGGGACTTCCTGTTTCCTAAAATTGTTAGCTGGACTCTTAAGTGCCACACTGTAGCAACATTGAGTCATGAAACTGAACCGTGTTTCATCAACTCCTGCAGGATGGTTTCGTGGTGCGGATCTATACCATGAGCTCAGACCCGGCCCTGCAGCAGGAACTGCAGCTGAAGCTGGCAAGGAAATGTCTGCACGCCTGCGGCATCTCTCTGTTCGACCTGGAGAAGGATCTGCACATCATCAGTGAGTGATGAAAATATACTTATATCTGTGTAAGGCTGTGGGTTTGGGATTTTTTTATATGCATACTTATACCTGCTAAAGACAAGGTTGCAAATGTGTCAGAAATAGTTCGAAACACATTGAATAAAAAAAAAGAAGAAGAAGAAAAAAACCCGATTCCTTCCAACCTTGTCTCATTGTGTATTTGTGTCTAAATGTTGTCCCAGGCACAGGCTTTGATGAAGAGGCAGCGTTGCTTGGAGCGGGCAGGGAGTTTGCTTTGATGAAAACCGCCTCAGGAAAGGTGAGTGTTAAAAATTCTATCTGCCTAAATAGTTAAACAAAGAAAACGACCGTTGGAACAGATTGAACCGTTGAGCTTAACAGCTCTCGTCTTGCTAATGACACTTTAGAGGGGGAACGTAGTGAAAAAGCTCTAAATGAATTGTGTTTCTGCATCCGTTCCCTTCCTTCTTTCGTCACACTGGCCACATGAAGCTCATCGTATAAAACGAACATTCCCTTTGGCTCATAACATCTGCATGCAGTTAGCTGCAGTCAGATTTTCCTAGGTCAGGCTGCACTAAACTAAAGCACAACAATAAGACATCTCTTCTTGTTTTGGATATATTTGGTGGCCCTTTTAAATATAACCCAATGAGGGAGCTGTATTTCTTTTTTTGGGAGATGTCTCGTGGTCTAAGTATTGTTTATTGTGCTCTGGACCCAGTCCTCGTTAGTTTTTATGTGCATGTTTAGCCGATACAGTGACCTCGCTGCTTGAGTAAATGGAAGTATTTCACCCAGCTAAGCAGTAGCTCTGACCGATAGCCATGGCCCACTGCAAGTGAAGCTTTCTATGTTTATGAATTTATATAGGAGTAGAAACACCAACATGAAATAAGTATTAACACATTTAAATGAATGTAGAATAAACATTATAGACGTTAGGTTTTTGGGGTCTGGGTAAAGAGGAACGCTTTAGAAACCGGACGTTCTTAAAAAAAAATCTACATTTGAGTTGATATTATGCAACCCAATTCAAATTGTTTACAGGATATTCCATCGTTGTTTTTTATACTACATTTTATACTTGGCACTTGTCTTTACAGCGCATGTAGAAAGGAAGTAGAGCAGTCCACGAATATGTTTTGGAGAATAATGCAACAAACACCTTTTGTGCATGCTCGTTGGTCGCGTGCCAGCTGTGGAGGTTCACACTATGCCGCCACGCGCGAGTATAAACAAAGCTTAAGACTGCAGCCGGTCATGGAGCAGGAGGCCCGATCACTGTAGGCAGTGGCTGGGCCGACTGAGATAAGTCCCGTTTCTTTTAGACGAGCATGCTAGCTATGCAGTTTGTTGAGGTGTGTCTGTGCTGTAGGTGTGGTGAAGTGGGCCCCGTCTGTAGATAGCAGGCCAGGGCAGTCGCCTGTTGCACCTTTCTGTGTCTGTGTGGAGGCCTAATCTCACCGCACACTTTATCTGCAGATTACCGTAACCCAGGAGCAGCTGATTTGCATCTTGGCACAAAATTCACTCATCGTTAGGGTTGGAAATGATGCCATTATGACATTTGGTGTAAAGGAAAGAGTCAAAGGCCCAGTGTTTATTAACACGCTACTGTGTGTTCTTCATATTATCATAAAGTGAATGCCAGATGATTTGAGTTATCATTATTGAGTTAAAAAAAAATCCTCTCCAGCAGCAGCATTTGTAAACGTAGCACCACAATGTATACCTGCTGTGTTGTTTGGATACTGTACACATGGGCTCAGGCCGAAAGTAACAGTGTACCAAAAAAACAGAGGGTCCTCATTCATTTCACTAAGAACCCTGTGTTGGTACTGAGACTGTCCCCAATGCTTTGAAGCTTGCCCCGTTAACTGAAGTCCAAATCAGTATTCCATACACAGTCTTTTTTTTCTTTCTTGTGTTATGCCTACAGGTTTGCGACAGCCTGTGTCCGAGGCATTCTGTTTTCGGGTTGTCTGTACGTCCGTCCGTTCGTCTGATACGTTCTCGAGGACGCGATATCTCTCGCTCAAACGTCCACCTGGACTTGGGGATGATCTGATCTGATTTTGTTAGTCAAAAATCATTCCTCTCAACTCGCGTAACACGTTTTTGGCCATAACGCAATAATTCCTATGCTAATTATAATTTCACACATTTGTCTAAAATCATTTGTTTTCATTTTTATGCATTTCTAAAAAAAAACTTGTAGCCCACGAAATAAGAAATAATAATCCTACACTATTCATTACGCATCAATATGAATTATTATGAGTAATTCTCAGACAGGTGTGTGTGGGTGCTGAGAGACCCAAGTAAATGGATAGACAGTCTCAACAAAGCCAGGTCTCTTATTTTATGTTGACATATTATGGCTACAGTATTTGTTTATGGGTCTACATGGGAGGAAATTAGTTTTTATGGACTAGCAACCATTGTCATTCATATGATGTAATTATTTCTCATTTTGTTTTCATTTTTGTTTCAATAAAAAGGAAAATCTTTGATGTCCAAATTTTGTCCTCAGCTCTCGTTAGACAATAATTGCAAAATAAAGTACAATATGAGTAAATAACGACCAGTAGTTTGACAGCTTGTGTTGTCATCGTTGACAACTCCCACCGCTGTTTTAATGCACCGGCCTCACCAGGGCTCAATGAGGCAATGGCAGCAAGTTATGACTCTGATTCTAGCAATCATAAATCTTATTTTTGTTACCGACTGACTCCCTGAGTTAAGAGTGAGGGGCAGCTGATGGCTAGAATTGTGTTGGGGACAGCCCATGTTGATGCAGCAGGGATGTCGGCTGTCCCAATTGAAGATTCTGGGCCATCTGCCAAAAAAAATTCACCCAGATTAAACCTTTGACACGGCATAGTGCAAACAAATGGATATACTGTAGATCCAAAAATAACCGCTGTAAGAAAACAATTTGTTCCTGAACTTCTTTTCTCATCTTCTCCTTGCAGATTTACTACACCGGAAAGTACCAGAGCCTGGGCATAAAGCAGGGTGGCCCTTCAGCAGGGAAATGGGTGGAACTGCCCGTTACAAAGTCTCCCAAAATCATTCAGTTCTCGGTTGGCCACGATGGCTCTCACGCACTGCTGGTGGCCGAAGACGGAAGCGTGTTCTTTACAGGCTCTGCCAGCAAGGGAGAGGACGGAGAGTCCAGTAAGACAATTTCAAACTTTGGGCAAACCTTTAAAAATTCATTTTATTATTAAGCGCTGAATCAAAGCCCCCTCAGTTGAACTCCTGACGTTGATGTTGTTTTTTCCTTGCAGCTAAAAGCCGCAGACAGCCCAAGCCCTACAAGCCCAAGAAGATGATCAAATTAGAGACCAAGACAGCGGTGCAAACAGCGTGTAACAACGGCAGCAGCAGCATCGTCACCAAGGACGGAGAGCTCTACATGTTTGGCAAAGATGCTATTTACAGTGACAGCACTTGTGAGTTGACTGGGACAACCTGAGATATTTCAGTAGTTTCTTTGATAACGACTTTTTAGAAAGATCTTAATATATTTCTCAGTTTCTCGCGCTCTTTATAATCATTACTTTCTCGTCTGCAGGCCAGGTGACTGACCTGAAAGGTCAGTCTGTAACTCATGTTGCCATGGGCAAGGCCCATACCTGTGTTCTGACCAAGAGTGGTGAAGTGTGGACATTTGGGGTGAACAACAAGGGCCAGTGTGGCAGAGACACTGGATCCATGAGCCAGGCAGGGAAAGGTGAACAGATGGACAGACACACACAAACAAATCCAAACGACAACATACTGTATATTGTGTCTTACATAAACGCACATTGTCTTTGTACAGCGCTCAATCTGATGTCTTTCCCGTTTGTGTGTGTGTGTGTTTATTGTAGCGTTCGGTGTGGAGAGCATGGCCACGGCCATGGATGAGGACCTGGAGGACGAGCTGGAAGAGAAGGAAGAGAAGAGCATGATGTGCCAGCCGGGCATGCACAAGTGGAAGCTGGACCAGTGCATGGTGTGCACGGTGTGCGGAGACTGCACCGGCTACGGTGCCAGCTGTGTCAGCAGCGGACGGCCGGACAGAGTACCAGGAGGGTAAGAATGCACAGAAAACTGAAGGTGGTAACTGCAGTATCTGTACAGCACATACATTTAGCAATGTATCATTTACAAATGTGCACATGACCTGGGGGGAGGATCTTCACATTTCTGGCTATATTGTTTCTCATAATGTGAATGTATTTGTTCGTCTGTGTCCTACCAGTATCTGTGGCTGTGGCTCTGGAGAGTCTGGCTGCTCGGCGTGTGGCTGTTGCAAGGCCTGTGCTAGGGAGCTGGATGGTCAAGAGGCCAGACAGAGAGGCATCTTTGACGCAGTGAAGGAGATGATTCCTCTGGACCTGCTACTAGGTATGCTAACTGATTTCTTATATGACTTCATGACCCCCCCCCCTCCCCCCCCCCCCCACCCCCCCCTGTTTTGCTCTCTCATACTTTACTCGCCTGTATCACCACTCGCATTGTTTTTACATTTTGCTCACAAATTTTGATAAATCTGCATGTTAAAATGTCACGCACACATATGCGATGTGATATTCTAAGTGTGCCAGCTATACATCCTTCTGAGCTATGCAAGCGCGCTGCTTACGCCACACACGTCACGCTGCCTGTCGCATTCGCTCCAATGCGCTGTTTCGAGCGCTTGTCGTCGCTCGTCCTTTGTTTGGTTCTCGTGTTGTGCAGAGTCATTGCTTCTCCATGACGTCTTTCCATCATTCATTGACGTGTGTCTTGTTTTGTTCTGCTCTGCTCCGTCTTCCCTCCTCCTCCTCCTCCTCCTGCATCCTGCATCCTGTCTGGGCTGCCTGTACCTGGGTCCTTTTTTTGGGGGGGGTTTTCAGCTGTGCCTGTCCCTCCCCCTCCAGGAGTGAACATCGAGGAGCACATTCAGATCCGCCAGGAAGAGAAGCGACAGAGGATCAACCGCCGGCACAGGCTGGAGGAGGGCAGAGGTATGAATCGGGGCTAAACAGTTTGGGGACTATGTTTAGAGATTTATTTTTTGGGCTTTATGATATACTTTCTACATTAGAGAATAAAGCATAGACACGGGGAGAGTGAGAAGATGGCAGTAGCAGTCAATGAACAGGGGGAAGCTACAAACTCTGTTGCTGTGTGAGCTTGGGTGTTGTGCCTTGGTGACTTCCCCCTTTGCTTGTGTCTTTTATACTTTTTCAGTGTGTGTGTATTTATCATGTGTTCTTTCCCATTTGTGAGCATTGTGCATGCATGTGAAAGTGTCTTTCTCCCCCAGGCCCCCTTGTTTTTCCCGGTCCCATATTTATGAACCAGCGTGAGCAGGCCCTAGCCAGAATAAGACCCCTTCAGGCACTAAGGCATAAGCGGGACAAGCACAAAGGTACTTTGGTCTTCACTAACTCAACGGGTGCAGAGACACCCCTTTTTTGACTCATCTCCCAATCTGGCTGTCCCGCCCACCTCCTCTCTCACTCTCTGACGGCAGGACTCTCATGTCTTCACAATGTGGCCTGTTAGCAAGACGGACTCACTGTGACTCACAGTGGAGAAATGACTGTGAAGCCTTTAGAACCGGGTTAAAGACCGACCTCAGCAGGCTGCTTCCCTTTTGAGTTCAAACATAGGAAAGGGCTGAAGTACAGTAAAGACCCGGTCTGTCCTGCTAATTCATTTTCTTGTTTAACCGTTCTAATCCTCGGAGTAGGATGCCTGCTCTGTCCCGCTGCTGCTGTTTGACCTAAATACAAACCCTGAAATGTACTTGCCATCACTCCCGCAGCGGCTGATTTGCCACTTCACCGGTACAACATTAGCATTGCAAGAGGACCAAAAACAGCGATCACTGGGGACAGCGAGCTTTGATGAACGACGAGCTGAAATGTGTGATGCAGAAGGAAGGAAGCAGGCCTGTTAGCTTTATACTCCATGTTTTTAGATGTGAGGCATCTCATGAAAAAGGCTCAGAATTCGACCACAAATCCATGAACTTGGCATAACGTTAAGCTTTTCAGGCACTGGACCATCACATGTTTATTGTCTGGAGTTACTTTTCTCTAAGCTAACTATTCAACCAACGAACGACTTGTAATTCCAGTCAGACCCACGTTTATGATTCAGCTGAAACGACACAACACAGTTATACAATATATATGCAGTTAATTTGTGTTGGTTGGTTTTGGAAGAGCAGAATCTGGTTGCAACAAACCGTTTCACTTTCCTTTCTAAAGTAACCACAAGGAGGACAGAGGATACACAGGGACGCTTCAAAGTCTCTCTGTAGTATAGTATTCAGGGAAAATATATATTTTAGTTCATAAAAACGTAAGATACTGTATCAGTCATTGCCTGCATAAATCTGACAACCAGCTGGTATCTCTGTCTGTAGCTTGTGCCCGTCTGAGCTGCTGCTGCTGCTGCTTTTCTTGCCGATAGGTGGCGCAGGTTG
The DNA here is from genome assembly GCF_910591455.1 of Pholis gunnellus. NCBI lineage: Eukaryota > Metazoa > Chordata > Actinopteri > Perciformes > Pholidae > Pholis > Pholis gunnellus. Next base: position 3,796,302 of record NC_136539.1, read on the forward strand.
GAGTGGAACTGCAGCTTTGTGCCCTTGTTGATGTAAAAGCATTCATCTCACATAATGTACAATTGGAAACACTTCAAATAGAAACTCATTGTTAAGGACAAACGATTTTATTTTAATTTCTACTGTTATATGTGGAAACAATGTTGTGAAGAAATTGAGGCTGTTTTTTGCAGGATATCTTTCCATTCGCGGAACTATTCATTGTGGTTGATGCACCGTTGTAAGGCTGCCGTAGGTTATATGTCACTCCTCTGAGCATCCTTGGTTTACTCATGAAGAGGGACACTTGCTCCAACCCCCCCCCCCCCCCCACTATACTCCGTCTGTGACCTCCCAATAAACTCTAATTGTGCTTTCGATATCATGAAGAGCACTTCTGTTTTTTTAAACTTACATTGATAGTTGTCACCATGAGATAAACTTTTTAAACCCTCATAAATGTTTGGGCCATGAACCAGTCAAACTTAATTTTACTGTGAGGTAATATTGAAACCTAAAGCTCTTATCTCCTCTGGCTGACCTCAGATATACAGAGGTTTACCACAATGAGCTGCTTCCTGGTCCAAAATGATATTGACTGTCATTGTGTTTACTGTAACGCATGGGACTCTATCCAACTTTGCGCCCAACACACACACACACCACAACTGTGACCTCTTAAGCAGGGCTCAGGGTAAACCAGCCTCCCTCTTCTTCATTGAACACAGACCATTGTTGAGAAGAAAATCTAATTATTTGCTACACAATCAATCTTTACATTTGTAATGGGGCTGGTTGCCAAAAGCCTTTCTGTTACAGAGGTGTTTTTCCCTGCTTTGTATCTCGGCATGCTTCTCCCTTTTCTCCCCGCTTTCTTTTGAGTCCTCTTCTTCCTCCAGCTCTGTTTTCCAGGACTGTGCAGAGACATCCACCTCTGTGGTCTGAAGTTGATACTAAACCCCCCCCCCCCCCTCCGTGTTTTCCTCAAACGTGCTGACTTGGTTTGTTTGCCTCGTAGATGGTAGCAGTGAGCGCGGGGAGAAGGATGCCAGCAAAATCACCACCTACCCCCCCGGGGCCGTGAGATTTGACTGCGAGCTGCGAGCTGTGCAGGTCAGCTGCGGTTTTCACCACTCAGGTAGGATTCGTTTCCCCGCGTGGCTGCTTCTGGTCAGGCACCATTGGATCTCTCTCTGCATTTTACTTCAAGAACATTATTTTGAAAACCTCTGAGCAACAGATGAACACGATTTTCTTTACCTTTTTGAAGTAAAAAAAATGAGTGAATAACCGTCACGATTGTGTTGCTTTACAGTGGTGCTGATGGAGAACGGAGATGTCTACACGTTTGGTTACGGCCAACACGGGCAGCTCGGGCAAGGAGATGTGAACTCCAGGTATTTCTTCTGATACATGTTCATGAGAAAGGAAGGAATTATTCGTAATACATCAAATACAGTTCATTGGGGAATTAGATGCAATATTTCATGTCAATTACACATTAAGCAATGGTAACTAAAAAAATACTACATTACCCATAATTCTACTGACCAGGAAGGGGTAGCGTTAAGTTTGTTGTTGTTAGACAGACATGTGTTGCTACTTGTCTTTGGTATAGCAGGACTACATTTGATAATTCAGCCCAAATGTTCTAGTAAAGATTGAAAAAAATAATAAACTTTTAATTTTGAATTCCATTACAAACATAAGTAAACAAACTGCTGCACTCACGTGGACACACAACCTGAACTAGATGCTTCCACCTGCTAGGGGTTCTCCGACTCTGGTGCAGGCCCTTCCAGGTCCCAGTGTTCAGGTGACAGCAGGCAGTAACCACACAGCCGTTCTCCTCACGGACGGGCAGGTCTTTACATTCGGCAGCTTCTCGGTAAGAGCAACATTCTCGCTTTTTAAGAGGGTGCAGGCTTTTGTTTTTTTACTCGTATGATAGCAGTATTTTAAATGTTCACTGCTTTACAGCTGCTTTGATATAGTTGACCATAAAATGCTCTTCAGAGTGAATATATATACTCCTTGTTCTTTAGAAAGGACAGCTGGGCCGGCCCATCCTGGACATGCCCTACTGGAATGCCAAGCCATCGCCCATGCCCAACATTGGGGCCAAATATGGGCGAAAGGCCACATGGATTGGTGCCAGCGGGGACCAGACTTTCCTGCGGATCGATGAGGCTCTTATCAACTCCCATGTCCTCGCCACTTCAGAGATCTTTGCCAGCAAACACATTATTGGCCTTGTGCCCTCCTCTGTGTCTGAGCCGCCTCCATTTAAATGCTTGCTGATCAACAAAATGGACGGAAGCTGCAGGACCTTCAATGACTCTGAGCAGGAGGACCTGCAGGGATTTGGCCTGTGTCTGGACCCTGTGTATGATGTCGTATGGAGGTCAGTCCAAGGACTATATTAACACTTTTGTTTAGTTGTAGTTGTTGCTAAGCAATGTTTTTATCCCAAGTTTTAACATTTAGTTGAAACGCCCCACAGATAAGATTAACTTGGCCATCCGAGGGGAAAATAAACAAAGACTAAAGAGAATGTGTTACTACCCGGATATTAAGATAAACTTTTTTGGTTAAGTAGTTGAATAAGAGCTCTGAACAAAAAAGAGGTACATTGGTGCATTTTATTTTAAGGGGTCTATACATTTTTCATTTTTCCAATTTTAGTGAAACTTTTTAAAGGTGAGTTTTCTTTTTAAATGAATTTATCCCGCTTTTAGGTTCCTGCCTGCTGCAAAAGAGATGCTGTGCTACAATGCTGTGATAGCTGACGCCAGGATGCCCTCTGCCACAGATCTACAGGCTCGCTGCAGCATCCTCAGTCCGGAGCTTGCTTTGCCCTCAGGATCACATGCCACCACCACTCGCTCTCATGGAGCCCTGCACATCCTCGGTAATCCTCTGCTCTTCAGCCTCGTCTTTGGTCATATGAATCTGTTTTATTAAGGGTCGAATGAATAAGTACACATATGCTACGACACAAGTGATGATGGACAATGCATCTGTGTTTCTCAAAGTAGATGTTAACACTGTCCCAAACCCCACTTTTCTGATTTTTCATGTACTGGACCCTTCGTTGAAATCAGTCATGTGCTTTCAATTCTTGGTAAAATCAATTAGACGGATAGATTTGCTCTTAGATTGTAGCCAAACATGACAAACTGTTATGAATGTGTGCTCATAATCATTCAATGCTAAGAGGAAGTATACTGGGCCATCCGCTTAGGTTGCCTGGATACACTGGCTGCCATGCAAGAGCTGAAGATGGGCGTGGCCAGCACGGAGGAAGAAACCCAGGCAGTGATGAAGGTCTACTCCAAGGAGGACTATAGTGTGGTGAACCGCTTTGAGAGTAAGTGGGCTCTTTGTGCAGGATTCATGGTACATGATGTATGATGCGACAACCTGGGGGATACAGTTGGCTTGTACAGTATATGTTGTGATTATGTCAGAGCTTGGCTAACCCTTTTAATATTTTTTAGTCAAAACTGCCGAGTGAGTGAAACATTAAAAACTCAGATCATCCTCCTCAGTGAACAACCAAAGTGTTTAAGAGGATAAACAGCATCTGTGAGCCTTGCATAGCCTGACTGACTCCATGCGTGATGTCATAGGTCACGGTGGTGGCTGGGGCTACTCAGCCCACTCTGTGGAGGCCATCCGGTTCTGTGCTGATGCAGACATCCTGCTGGGTGGACTGGGTCTGTTCGGCGGACGAGGGGAGTACACTGCCAAGATCAAGGTGGGCCGCCTTGTCACACTTTTTTATTTTTATTTTTTAACGAAGGGACACTTGATTCTTTTTAAACATGTATTTGCAATTCAAAGCTGCAATTTAGAAATTCACCTGCTCTGCCTGCTCTGACAAGACGAGCAAAAACATCACGTTGGTCAATGCAGAATCAATGCAAAGCTAGAATAATTGCATTGTAACAGTCATATAAACCTCCTCAAACCAATAACTGGAGGATAATACACTCAATGGATTAAGTAGAATCCTTGCCTCAAATATATCACAGGTGTTTACAACATACTAACCCAGTCCTGTTGTTGTGCAGCTTTTTGAGCTTGGACCTGACGGGGGTGACCACGAGACAGACGGCGATCTGCTGGCTGAGACCGACGTGCTGGCGTATGACTGTGCTGCCAGGTAAAAAAAAGTTCACGGATTCCTTCGCTTCTCCCAACTATTTTCTTGAAAAGAAACAATTCATGGAAGCAATGCTGGTCTTATCTTTAGGGAGAAGTATGCCATGATGTTTGACGAGCCGGTGCTGCTGCAGCTGGGCTGGTGGTATGTGGCGTGGGCCCGAGTGTCTGGACCCAGCAGTGACTGTGGCTCCCACGGACAGGCTACCATTACTACAGATGATGGGTAAAACTCATTTCACAATGTAGAGGATGCTCCTGCATTTATAAATGCAGACATCTTGAACATTTTACATTTAAGTAGATAATGTTTGAATCACAGCCCTTTCATTTATCTGTTTTTTTTCCCTCTTAAGTGTGGTGTTTCAGTTCAAAAGCTCTAAGAAGTCAAACAACGGTACAGATGTTAATGCGGGTCAAATACCTCAGCTGCTATACAGGCAAGTATAGTTTTTTACACTCTGCTTACAGTGATTCAAGCATTTCTTTGGCTTGTTAAGTACATTATTTTGATTGTTTCTTTGTATTTGAACATCAGGCTTCCATCAAATGATGGCAATGCAGCTAAAGGGAAGCAGCAGACCAGTGAACCAGTCCATATCCTTAAACGCTCATTCGCTCGTACCGTCTCAGTGGTCAGTAACGTCTCTGTTGTTACCTGCTTAATTGTCTTGACAGATGATGTTGTACAGCACTGTGTGACTGTCCCACTCTGTCCCTCTCTGTAGGAGTGTTTTGAGTCTCTGCTGAGTGTCCTTCACTGGAGCTGGACCACCTTGGTTCTGGGTGTGGAGGAGCTGCGAGGGCTAAAGGGCTTCCAGTACACAGCCACCCTGCTGGACCTGGAGAGGCTGCGCTTTGTCGGCACATGCTGCCTCCGCCTGCTCAGGGTCTACATCTGTGAGATCTTCCCCATCGCCGGTAGGAGCACAGACAACTCAGCGGGACTTTGTCTCCGGCAATATAACGGCTCGTTCTTGGAGAAAAGTAAAAACCACAGCGTTGCTACTTTCAAGCTGTTAGTGGCACTGCTGGTTCCCTGCCTTTTTTGAATGACAAAAAAACTGTTGACAATATTCATCCTCATTAATTTTTGAATGAAATACTCAGTGTGCCAATCCTTTTATGTCTGTTGCCTGGATAACATTAAGACTTTTAAAGACTAGGTTGTGTATATATTTCAAAAAGTACACTTCAATTGAACGCTTCATTGTTAGTAAGACCTCACAATGTTTTTCTTTTTCTGTCTGTTCTTTGATTTCTAGCCAGCACCAAAGCTGTGGTGGAGGAGTCCAGCAAGCTGGCAGAGTGCGTGGGAAAGACGCGCAGCCTGCTGAAGAAGATCCTGTCAGAAGGCATGGACAACTGCCTGACCAAGCTGGACAACGACCCCCAGGGCTACCTGTCTCAACCTTTGACCCTGCTGGAAGCTGTGCTGCAGGAGTGCCACAACACCTTCACCGCCTGCTTCCACTCGTTCTACCCGACCCCGGCTCTGCAGTGGGCCTGCCTCTGCGACCTGCTCAACTGCCTGGACCAGGTCAATGACGGCAGAGTAGAAGGAGTTTTTGAATAGGAAACTAGTTACAGTATTATTGTCGTTAGCAATTCATCTGTTTTTTTACCTGATTTATCATTAGTGTGGTGTATACAATGTTGATGCCGTCCTTCAAATTGCTTTTGTTTGTCTAAACGGGTCCTAAACCCAAAGATAATCAGTCTAAAAACATTTTGAGAATATGTAACCATTGAATGTTTGACTTTTTTTTTATACTGACAATTGACTTGAACTATGATAATCAAAAAAGTCAATGAATCATTTACTGTCAATCGACCAATTATTTAAGCTCTAAGGATTGTCGAGAGTGTTTTTAAAATCCAGCAGATGTACTTTTACATCTAGTGAACATTTTAGATATTGAGGTGATGCTCTTATCAAGATGGCCCACCAACGTTTGAAAAACCATAGCTCCCTAACAGTATCGTCTTAGGTTGTTAAAGGAACGTTGTAGAAACATTAAAACAAGGTGATCAAATCTGAGATTCAATCCTGTCCTCCCTCCTCATTTAGGACATTGCCGAGGCCAACTTTCGCACGTCCAGCAGCCGCCTGCTGGCGGCCGTGATGTCGGCTCTGTGCCACACTTCGGTCAAGCTGACATCCATCCTGCCCATAGCGTACGACGGGGAAGTGCTGCTGCGTTCACTGGTCAAACAAGTCAGCACAGAGAACGACTCTGCCCTCGCTCACCGCTTCCCCCTGCTGGTGGCCCACATGGAGAAACTGAGCCATGTGAGTGTTTGCACGTTGTACACGGTGCATCGGGTATCCTCACTTCAAAATGGTGGAGGTGGTCGGTGACCGAGGATAGAGAACGTTCTGTCATGTTTTGATCACGACCACGTCCTGTTCTCATCAAAACCCCTCCGATATCTCTGTGTCAAAACACTAACATCATATTTCGCCCCTTAGACGGAGGAGAACCTGATGGGCATGACCAGTTTCCGGGAGGTTCTGGAGAAGATGCTTGTGATTGTGGTGCTGCCGGTGAGGAAGAGCTTGAGGAAGGAAGTGGAGCTGTTCTCTCCACACCTGGTCTCCAACACCTGCGGTCTGCTGGCCTCCATCGTCTCCGAGCTCACCGCCTCGGCCCTGGGCTCCGAGGTAACTTAACTCACGCTGATATTCACGCACCCTCACAAAGACAAACATGAGGCTTGTTTGTAGGGCATCAGAGCTTAGTTTTGGGAAACATACACCCAAGTCCAGCGTCCTATAAGACAACATGAGACCTGATCTGCTCTCTTTGTGCTCATGTGGTGCTTTTATTTTACCTTTGTTAACCTCTGCATCCAACAGCTGGGATCAAAGTTACATTCAGAATGGTCACAGTGCAGCCTCCTCATTCTTTTCCTTACTTCCTTCCTCGGGCCATGTTGTCCTTTTACTTAAAGCTCTGTTGTGATCGCACTAACCTTTCATAGTGACAGCTTTTTCTTGGAACAAGGTGATGTCTGTACTGTTGCCAAAAACACAGTAACAAAAGAAGTTTAATTGGATTTCCTTTGTTGTTTTCGCAATATGTTGAGTCACTAAGTGGGTGGGACAGATGCCTGTCGCCTTCCCTCTGTCACACTCTTAGATTAATTATCATCACATGCATACCCTTGTACTGCAGACTCTGGCGCTCTCGTCGCCATAGGAACCGTCACTCGACGGCAGCCCCTGGTTTTTTTTCTCCCCAGTCTGTTGTCAGGGAAACAACTCTTCCTCCCCTGAGCACCTGGATAGGGTCCCTGTGCAGTCGTGTCTGGCTCTCTGTTGTCAGCAGGCTGATAGAAATAGTAATAGTTTGTATTGTTTATTTCAGACAATGGATCTTTTAGAGATCATCCATGTTTTCAGGTTGTCCATACCATTCTCTTCAATGTCATGTCTCAGGAGCGCCTTGTTCTAATTTGGCACAAATGTCCACTTGGACTGAAGGTTGATTAGAATTTGGTGGTTAAAGGTCAAATGTCACTGTGACCTCATAAAACACCTTTTTGGCCATAACACATATCCTAATTATGACAATTTCCCACAAATACCTAATAGGATGTAAATGATAAAGTGATGACATTTTGGACAGACATGATTGTAAACTGCAACATGTGGCTGGTTGGCAGAGGAATACAACCACGAGGCGGTAAATCTAGCGCAGGATTTCGTTGTTTGGAGTAAAACAAATGTGTTGATCAGCCCTGTGTGCTTATGTAAGAGGTTTGATATGTTTGGCCACATCTCTTATTGTGTCCTTGCTTGTTAGGTTGATGGGCTGAACTCGCTCCACTCCGTGAAAGCATCCCCGAACCGTTTCACCAAAACGAGCCAGGGCCGCAGTTGGAACACGGGCAATGGCTCTCCGGATGCCATCTGTATGACTGTCGACAAGCCAGGCGTTGTGCTGGTTGGCGTGTGCGTCTACGGAGGGGGTGGCATCCATGAGTATGAGCTGGAGGTGCTGGCCGACGACGTAAGTGATTAGGAATCATCTTCAGCTCATATGTTCTGGTGTTGCTTGACTAGCTTTCTTCCTTTTGCCTCTTTTTACAACTTGTGTTCCCATCACCCTTCAGGCACAGACGGAGCACCCAGGGGACTCGGCACATTCTCACAGGTGGACGTCCCTGGAGCTGGTGAAGGGCACCTACAGCACCGACGATTCTCCCAGCGATATTGCTGAGATTCGCATGGACAAGGCCGTGCCGCTCAAGGTACATAGGTTCTCGAGAAAATAATACATGCATATGATTTGCAGTTGAGATACAAATATATATATTTTTTTAACTTCCTACACATGTGTGCTGATCTTAGTTCAAATGCATATAGTCTCACTGACGAATTTATTCTGTTGCAGGAGGGTGTAAAGTACGCTGTGCGGTTACGGAACTACGGCAGCCGGACAGCTAACGGGGACGGAGGCATGACCACGGTGCAGTGCTCCGACGGGGTTTCCTTCACCTTCAGCACCTGCAGCTTGAGCAGCAATGGCACCAACCAGACCAGAGGACAGATCCCACAGATTCTCTACTACAGGTCCACACAAAGCCGACGTTTTCTAACATCTAATCTGTGAAGTATTTGGGGGTTCTTTTCCTGACTTTCTTTTCTTTTTCTCGTGGCTGAAGGAGTGAGTATGACGGGGATCTTCAGTCTCAGCTGCTGAGCAAAGCCAATGAGGAAGACAAGAACTGTAGCAGAGCTCTGTCCGTGGTCAGCGCTGTGGTCAGAGCTGCGAAGGACCTGCTTAACAGGGCTTTTGCTGTCGATGGTAAGAGCAACAAACATATTACAAAAGCATTGCAGCAGAGCCACTTGCATTGAATTTGGATCTTATCTGTTCAGGCTCTCTTCAGTTTAACCAATGTGCTTTTATTTTCTCCAGTGGACGATATTCCCGAGCTACTGAGTTCCTCCAGCCTGTTCTCCATGCTGCTGCCCCTCATCCTGGCCTACATCGGCCCCGTGGCCGCGTCTGTACCTAAGGTAAGATGGTAAAGCCTTTATCTTGGCTTAGTGAATTGTCTCTCTCTGATGTGGCATCGTGGTGAAATGCCTCGCTCTCCCTCATCCAGGCTGCCGTTGAGGTCTTTGGACTCGTTCAGGAGCTGTTGCCTGCTGTCTCCGCCCTCAACCAAAAGTACGCCCCACCCACCTTCAACCCGAACCAGTCAACAGACAGCACGACCGGCAACCAGCCTGAGCAGGGCCTGTCGGCTTGCACCACCTCAAACCACTACTCGGTGGTTGAGAGTGACCACCCTTACAAACAAGCTGGCGTCACACAATACAGGGTACGGTATCCTTTGGCATGCTAACTGCTTAGCAAGAGACTTCCATCTGTAAGAAGTAAGAGACACAAATGTAATTTAAAGTCCAAAAATAAATCTTGCTCTGTCTCGCCTTGCCTCAGGTGTCTTTCCCCGACTGTGTCCGCTGGACCACCATTGAATTTGATCAGCAGTGCGGCACTGCGCAGCCAGAGGACGTCCTGCGCCTGCTCATCCCCAGCCGTACCCTCCACCTGTCCAGCCTGGGGGGCAAAACTTTGATCCATGACACCATCAACACCTGGACTGACCTCAAGAAGTTCTCTGGCGCCACTGGCTGGCCAACCACCGTCCTGGTGCTGCCAGGTAAGAGAGGCGGAGCAAATGAACATTTATCAGTAGTTATGAACGTTATGACTGTTGTTTTGGCAATAACAGAATTGCAATAAATCCACAAGTTCTAAAAGCCAAGAGGCTTGGTTGATTTAATATATCGTAGACCGATCGAGATAATGAGTTTACCACATCAAATTAAAGATCTTCTTCCTTCTAAAATCAATTAACCTTTTGAAGAAACTTAATTACATTTGCCAACTTTTGCTTCCCAATATTAGTGCTTTTTAACATCATCATTGCCTTCTAAGTGATTGCACTTCTCTGATATTTAAATTCATCAGCACTACGATTGCATGTAATACATTCGTCATTTAAAGTGCTTTTCAGACTTGTAATTTAGAGCAGTTATCTGAAAAATGTATTAAAAAGATCAGGGAAAGTATGCATTGCAGTGAATTTGTCCACAACAACTTTAATGAGGATCAAATGTTTGTCTGTTTTAATTTTGTTCTGGACAGAATCATAAAATGCTAAGCTAGCATGTACTGCCCAACCAACTATCTAGCCCCGAAGCAGCAGCAGAGTCTGGGATGATGTGCTACGTACTTTAAAGGGATAGTTAGGATTTTTTCAAGTGGGCTACTTCTCCAAAGTCAGTGTTTTACCTACAGTAGATGGAGTTGGGAGAAACAGACAGGATTTCCAGCATGGGATCAAAGCAATGTACTGCTGTGGAAGTATTTTAGACACCTAAAAAATCATCATCAGTCTACGTCTACGCTGTTTTTAGAATACCTTCACTGCTTTACCTTGCTGTCAGACAGCCCTTTCTGACGGGGAACTAAAGCCGTGATATCCATCTATGGTCTCTGCAAAGACACGGGGCTCCTTTGACAGAACCAGTAATTTAACCTTGCAGAACACAGGAGTTGCTGGTTTACTGCTGCCTCGATATGATCGTTTGTTTGTGTTACTGTGTGACGTGATTGATTTAATGAGTTCATTCAGATTCATCAAAGTCACACAATACCACGAACAAAATGACCGACAGAGGCAGCGGTAGACCAGCAACTCCTGTGTTCTGCTAAGTCAAATTATAAAATGACTGTTTCTGTCAAAGGAGCATTGATCCCCGTCAGTCAAGGTAAAGATATTCTCAATATAGCATATCCTTGAACTGAAATTAACTTTTTTTTTTTTAGGTATCTAAAATAGGTTTTGCTCCGTCTACAGCAGTACATTGCTTTGACACCATTCTAAACACAGCTGTAGTTCAGAGATCTTAATTGATCTCATCTGCGCTTTAATCTCCTTAATGATTCTTCACTGATCCACCTGCCACAGCAGGCAGTCATTAGTTTACCAGCGAGTCCTTGCATACAATACTCCCACCTGTCTCTCTTTTCATCTCATGTTTTTCTGCCCTCTCTACTTTCAGGAAACGAAGTTCTGTTCTCACTGGAAACGGCCTCGGACTACGTCAAAGATGAGAAAGCTTGCTTTTACGGCTTCAAGTGCGTAGCCGTGGGATACGAGTTTAACCCCGGCCCCGATGAGGTACAGACACACTCGTATATTCCTCTGTATATGGTGCAGCAGGATGGACTTGCATTTTTTTATGCATAATGGGAAAAACCTACCTGACCATAGCATTATGGACATTTCAGGGTATCATCCAGCTGGAGAAGGAGTTGGCCTTCCTGGGCAGTGTGTGTGCTGCAGCTCTGATGAAGAAAGACCTGGCCCTCCCTATAGGTATGGAAAACTCTGGATGAGGGGATTTGTGAACAACCCGTTTCTCTATTAATTAAGTTATGTGTGTTACTGCTAGGAAAGATAATATTGTATAACGTCTTGAGCAACTCAATCATCTGGTATTCTAATCTTTAACTTCAGGTAATGAACTGGAAGAGGATCTTGAGATCCTTGAGGAAGCCTCTCTTCAGGTGTGTCATCTTTTAAGTTCAGACATATTTGTTGTCTCGTGGAAAGGATTTTATATTTGACATCACTCTACCTTCCCTGATTCTTATTTCCTGACGTCACCCCAGGTGTGCAAGTCCCACTCCGGGATCCTGGGGAAGGGTCTGGCCTTGTCTCACTCCCCCACCATCCTGGAGGCCCTGGAGGGAAATCTGCCACTGCACCTCCAAACCAATGAGCACTCTTTCCTTGAGGACTTCATCACCTGTGTACAGACCTCCAGCGGAGGACGTCTGGCCAGGTAAACATTTGTGGAGCCTGTCAATTGTAGTTACCTAAACAGAGCAAAAATATACACACTGCATTTTCCATTTTGAACATTTGTTGGTTGTACATTTTATTTTAGCTTTCCCTCTGCAATTTCATTTTGTTACAGATTAGAAATGTACTATCCTGTCTCTCTTCTTTTGTCCTTTCCTTCCATCCAGGTGGCTGCAGCCAGACTCTTACGCAGACCCCCAGAAGACATCTCTGATCCTGAACAAAGATGACATACGCTGTGGGTGGCCGACTACTGTGGTCGTACAGACCAAAGACCAGTATGGAGATGTGGTGCACGTTCCTCACATGAAGGTCAGGGTGATTCCTTTGGCTTCCAAGAGATTTTGGAAGATTTTTTGCCTGCTTTGGCAAAAACCTGACATGTTTCTCATCTCTTACATGTCCAGGTGGAGGTAAAGGCCGTGCCCGTTTCACAAAAGAAGTCGATGCAGCCGGACAACGTGAAGAGGCTGCAGCGGCTACCTGGGAGCTCCTCGCCGTCATCCTCTGGCCCAGACTTAACCTTTGGAGGTTTGCCAATGCCCAAGCTGGAGGCCACGTACGAGCCCATGATCGTGAAAGAGGCTCGATACATCGCTATAACCATGATGAAGGTCAGCATCATGGAACTGGCCCCCCATAAGCTCACTTGTTTACATTTCGAGGGCTGCAGGTGCTCCAAAAGGTGGCGCTATTTGGTCATTATCACATCTGTTGTCTAGGCTACACACCACCCTGTGACCCCTACTGGACGTGCAAGTAATTGCAGATTAGACCTGCAGAGGTTGACATGTCTGTTATGGCAGTTGCAATATCAACACATTGTAATAGTCACTGTTTTTTTTTTTTTTTATGTTTGTATTTTCACATCAAACACTTATTATTTACAATAAGATACTTAATATAAAAAGGAGAGTACATTGACTGAATAAAGACATTGAATCATAATGGCAGAATTGAGGAAGTAGTCTGACTCACTGGATGGAGACCGTCGCTACTCTATAAGTCTGACATTGGCTGTCAACGCAGCATTCTCCTCCCTTCTGCTATTTGCGTTATCTACTTCGCCGTCCCTGCATCCTGGGCCTAGCGCCGCCCAAGACCATTTTGATTGCTTTTAAAGAAATATGAGCAAGCAAGAGCGTCCTTCCCCCCCGTAGCAGAATAATAATGTGTGTGGATGGATTAGAATTGCACCTAAGGGAGCTACAGTGTGCTGACCTTCATTTATATTATTTAGACTATTGAGGAAACAATGCATAATGAAACATTTAAAAACAAGTAAGGAAATCTGGCAGATATATCATATAGAAACATAAATATATATTGTGAATAAATATATTTTTGGTTAGTTATAAATAGAAAAAAAGCACTTTATTTTGGTAAACCAGTGTTTTTGTTAATAACTTCATACTTGTGCTCTTTGTCTTTGCAGGCTTATGAAAACTACTCATTTGAAGAGCTACGCTTTGCCTCCCCCACCCCAAAGAGGTGAGTGAGGTTATGCAGGAATAGAACACATTTCCCAGTGAGATACAACCTACTTATTGATCCTTTCCCACACAGACCCAGTGAGAACATGCTGATTCGTGCCAACACTGACGGAACCTACAGCGCCAACTGGACTCCGGGAGCGGTCGGCCTCTACACAATCCACGTCACCATTGATGGCATTGAAATAGGTATGTCAATGGAAACGGCTGAAGTGTTTCCCACATAGAGGGTATGCACAATCCCCACCAAGTGACATAACGTCATGCGGCTGCCGTGCATATGGATTAATCCATAGTTTAAAAACGTCGAGGCCTTTCTGATTAGTCGGTGTACCGCTGTCATTTTCTGATTTTGAGCTGTAAATCTTGTCTCTTTAGATGCTGGTATGGAGGTAGAAGTCAAAGACCCCCCCAAAGGCATGATACCACCTGGCACTCAGATGGTCAAACCAAAGGCTGAACCTCAGCCTAGCAAGGTGAGCTCAACCAGGGGCATGAACATGCACATAAACACACCTCTAAATGCATGCATGCTTGCAAATCCTCCATCAAACACACCAGAGACCAGAAACAGTTTGTGCTGTCTTCTATACCTGTCAACACCCATCTGTAACTTTAACTAAACTCTTTCCCTAAAAGCCACATTGAGCAATAATTTGATACAAACATTGAAACACGGATCTCCCTGTAATATGAAAGGGTTGTTAGTGATGCCCACTTGCACAATCAACATTTTATTTTGCACCTCCTTGTTTTGGTTTGCTGGTCTGACAATCAGCACTAATGCTGGTCCATAGAAAGCAATGGACACAAAACTGATTGTCAGCCATCTGTCCAAGTGCAAGCTGATGGAACAATATCAGATTTTATCATGGATCGCGATTTAAAAGAAAAACAAACTGTCTAAGTCGATCGTGGTGAATTTCTTTTATCGGAATCATTGTGAATATCGTCACATGAGTGACTTAAAAAATAAGCTGTCTGGCTCACTGTCGTTGTAGATAGGGGCGTCACCATACACTGGTATTGACGATGACCGTGATATTTACAAAATGAAATACTGATATTATGTCAATAATGCACATATGATGATATTGTGTAAATAATCTAGTGCCTCTTAAATCATTTTATATATACGGTTATGGTTCAATTCAATATGATTTATCGTCTTCTCATGGAATCATATTGGGATGAAATCGTACATGAAGATATTGTGATACACAATTATATCATCTGAATTGATAACAAGCTTGAATTAAAAAGAAAATCTGATTATATGATAAAATACTTTTCATTTGATTTAACGTATATCTGGATAAAGGATTTTGGACACGTCGCCCAGCCATGATTACATTTACAGACTCTCAACCCACCGACACTCATATTTTTGAGTTTAGTTCATTTGCCAAAAAAGAGACAAAACGCACAATAAACAAAGTTAAAGATTGACTGATAGCATTGTTTGTTTTCAAATGTTCTATAGATATCACAATAATATCATTATTGTGAATTATTTTGGCCAAGATATTTGTGTAGTGAAGGAATTCAGGTGTTTTCAAGACTCTGCAGACGAACCCAGCGTTACTAGGCTTAGACCTCCTTTGCATTTATCGGGTGATAAGACACAGAACTCCAGTGTGATGTTGCTTTACTTTGTTGAATGTACAAATAAGCAACCGATTGATAATATGATGCACTAAATACCAAAAGTTTATTATCGAGTCCATTTGTGGCCAAAAAAACCTTTTTCCACACACAAGTGTCAATGTAGGATAAAAAAAAGCTCCTAAAGCCTCCTCGTCTTTCCCCGTGTGTGTGTGTGTGTGTGTGTGTGTGTGTGTGTGTGTGTGTGTGTGTGTGTGTGTGTGTGTGTGTGTGTATACTTGGAAGCAGGCTCCGTGTGGGTTAAAGCATGCGACCTCCCACCGTCAACTTGCCCTGCTTCCTCTTCCTCCTCCTGCTGCACTTCTTGTCTCCTTTCTTTTTTCTTTTTGTTCCTTGCTCCTGCCGCTCACGGTCTCCATCTCCCCCTCTGCTTCTCTCAGGTCCGCAAATTTGTGTCCAAGGACAGCGCAGGCCTGCGTGTGCGTAGTCACCCCTCCCTGCAGAGTGAACAGATAGGCATAGTGCATGTCAATGGCACCATCACTTTCATTGACGAGGTAACTGGCTCTAGACCAGGCAGAGTATACGTTATGTTCTAGAAGTATATCAGCTGGAGCACGAGCCACTTTGATTCTATTTCCTTGGTTCGTCTTCTTTAAATCAGTAAGGATAGAATCATAAGTATTGTCTGCTATTTTCTTTTGCTAGTTTTAGAACCTTTGAGTCCTGCTTGGTGTCTTCGATGTATTATGTGTTATTACCTCTCTAAATAAGAACTACTTTCTTGCAAAGCTTATAAATTGGTTGCACTTAACTTTAATTTGCTTCATACTCTTGCAAGATACTCTGAGGCTACATGAAAGGCTTGAGCGCCTGCAACATAAATCCAAAGGACGAGATGCCTTTAAATCCCCAAATTTAAAATTGTAGCAGTCAAAGCATTGGCTCAATGATTGTACTGTAATGCAACACATCATCTGTGTTTGTATCCATCTTAAATGCACCCTGCTGTAACCTCAATTTACTGTTTGACTTGAGACTGTCCTGCAACCTCAGAGGTGTATGTGTGTGTGTGTGTGAGTGAGTGAGTGTGTGTGTGTGTGTATGAGGGCGCTGCCCATCCTGTTTCCATAGTAATAGGACGGCATGGCTCTGCCCTGCCCTGTTGCTCTTGTTTCCCCCCCCGTAGATCCACAATGATGATGGCGTGTGGCTCAGGCTCAATGACGAAACAGTAAAGAAGTATGTTCCCAGCATGAATGGGTACACAGAAGCCTGGTGCCTCTCTTTTAACCAGCACCTGGGCAGGAGCCTACTGGTCCCAGCCGACGTAAGTAGAAGACGGCCCCGCTGAGCGGCCCGTCCCAGTTTGATAAAGACAGAGGCTCCTGTGCTGTTCATTTGGGGGACAAAGCTCAGAGATCATCTTTATTGTTTAACAATCAGTTTATTTTTCACTCCCCCAAATGTACTCGAAGCATGGTAAATTGAGAGCTTTAATCAGAGTGTAACTGCTGCGGTGTTCTCTCGCATGAAACATCTAGTTGTAGCAACACAGAGTATGAAACTTTCACTAACACACCGTGCAAAGGAACAGCAGCTGGGAGCTTGCATGTGTTGACTCACGTTTGACGGCAAAACAAAGTTCACCACAAAGTGACAGCAGTTGGAAATGTTCACGTATGTTTAGTGCACTGAAGTGAACCCCAATGCAGGAGGAAAAAAGGGTAGCCACGGTGTGATTTCATCCTGTGGTGAAGTTAGTCTGCACTTCTCCTCATTGCCTCTCACTAGTCAAAACTCATAAACACCCTTACACCACGGCATGTGTTAACAAGTGTTTCCCTCACATTTTTGCTCCATGCCACAAAAACCGCCACAACATGTAACAGAATTAAAAACATCTTTTACAATGGAACGTGATCGAAGACTTGAATATTGCAGTAACAGGGAAATGATCTGAAAGAAGTTGTTGGTATCCAGGTGGTTTTCTGTCATGAAGCAATCACTGGTCCGCAAAAAAAGTTTCAATGGGAAAATTGTACTGCTCTACAATTCCACCCGTTGCATTGGGAGGCTTTAGGTGTTTGGGAGGCTTCCATGTAAGGTCTCTTGTCTGAACAGCATGACACACTACATCATCCAAGTGGGGAATTTTTTTGGAAGTTTTCCTCTTTTTATGTCATTTGGTCGTGGATTTGGAAATACTCACCCCGTTGTGTTTGGAGTGTCCTTTCAATTCTTCTTTTGTATTTTTACACTTACTGTAAAGTGTTCAAACATTTGACGGGCTTGGCCTGGATCGACAGTGCTCCACAATTTCACCATCTGGCCTGTCAGAGTCTGTCCTCTCTTCTTCACCTTCTCAAATAACCCTCTGATGCTGAATTCCAAAGGAGCCAAGCCAAAAAAAACCCAATTGTTTTTTCTTCCAAAAAAATACACGAGCGCCTTCCCCCATCCTGTTTCCCCCTCCTTTATTTTTCTCTCTCTTTTTCTCTCTTTCTCTCTCTCTCAATCTCTTTCTCTCTCGTCTACTGTTTTTTGTTGACTGTCTCACGATCTGTTGCTCAGAATGTCTTTAACGCTAGCCAAGGAGTCAGGGATATCGGCTTTTTGTCGTGGACTCCCTTAACTATATTCCCGCCACAGGTGAGTTGTATGAAGGAGGGACACATGCCCCATAGCTTATCATCCTATCTGTCACTCTACTTGTCCCCCTTGAACCCCTTGTGACTTTGTAGTCTCCCCACAGTGTTGCAGTCGGGCATAAGAGGTCGAACAACAGCTGCATGGTTGTCTACTTTGTTTCATTTAGACATTTCAGTGATGAAACAGTACGTCAGCGGCTTCTGGCCCACAGACTCAGCGCAGCGATCCCATTTAAATTCTTTTTTTAAGTAATTACTGTTCAGACTTGTGTGTTGCATGGGGGTTGAAGATACTAACGTCTAGTCTGTTGCATGAGATCCTGTATCCTTGTGCGTCACAGCATGCCTCCCTTTAGTCTGTATGAAAATACGTTCTACCTACTGTCTATTGGTCATTTAACAGCATCACTACGTGGTGTGTTAAATTCTCATGTTGTTTCTGCTGCGAGTATTTCAATCTTCAATTATATTGAAACATTTACAATGTCATGTACAGTACATGCATTGTTTTAAATATCCCGGGGAATAAATGTAGTTTTGGAATATCACTTCCTGCTGTTGAGGATGGAAGTCTAAATAGGTTTCCAGTTGTCCATGTTGTGATTTGTAGTAATTGTAGAACAAGAGTATCTCACCGGATCATGACACAGCCTCTCAAAGGACTCAATAAGAACAGTTTGACCGCTCTCATGTCGGCACTGTAAATAGAAAGCTGCAGCTAGGTTAGCTTAGCATAAAGACTGGAAACGGGGAGAACAGCTAGCCTGACTCTGTCCTGTAACAAAATCCACTTGCCAGCAACCCCTAAAGCTCACTAGTTCAAACTTTATACATCACGTGTTTAACCTATACGACAACTGAAGTTTAAAAACGGCAGGTTGTGGTTTTATTAGGCTAATGTTCTGGACTTTTTATTTGCCAGGAACAGTATCGAGAAGATTCCAGGAAACACCCGGCCACAAAATAGTCCCATTCATGACCCCCATGGGAAACTGCAACGTATCGTTTTCACACTGAGGTTACAAATTGAATAATCAAGATATAACAGTTTGCTGTTTCTAGCCGAGAAAATGATTCCCCAAATGTCTATCGCTTAAAGCTGTTGAAGATCACACAGCACATGTCCTTAGTGACAGACTTGATTTATAACTGCTCGATATGAGAAATGACCTAGCGTTAAAAAATGAACGTATGATTGTGTTTTCTTTACAGGGCAGATTGCTCTGGAGCGTACATGCTCTTTTGCCCGTTACACTGCTAACAGTGGCTCTTCCCCGTAACATTTCCGGACCTAGCGATCTGAACCTTGTCCTGGAGTGAAACGTTTTTGTTGTGCTACTGTACGTTGCCTCTAATCCATTGCTCTCACCTCTTGCAGGAGGTCAGGGGCCAATCGGAGGAGAACGTAAAGGAGGTGAGCAGCTGCCCTTCCCACGAGGCCCCCATTCGGGCGCAAAGCAGGGCAGGGCAGGGCGGCGGCCCGGGGCTTTATAAGGTAGTGAAGACCGGCCCCTCTGGTCACAACATCAGAAGCTGCCCAAACCTTAGGGGTATCCCCATTGGAATGTTAGTTCTTGGCAACAAGGTCAAGGCCATAGGCGAGGTACGCACTCACCCCAAATGATGCAATGTGTTTTTTTTTGTTCTTTTTTGTGGCTTTAGTTGAAATATTGTAATGTAGCCAATGTTAGTAGATTTTGGCCATAATTCTCAGAGATTAGCGTTCGCTCTATTTTCCTAAACTGATTTTGAATGTAAAGAATGTAATCTGGCTGTCTGAGGGGAATACATCAGGTGCTTCTGGGTGCGGGTGTGTGTTGTGTATCTTTTCCCACTCGAGGATCAACTCCCTGCGGCTACGACACTTTTCGCGTGCTTCCTGATTCACTAATTTCAGTTTGTCTACGAATCCATTGCCGTTTCAGCGTGTCGTATTCGGCCGCCTTCCAGACTTTTCGGTGGAAGTGTGATCATGAAATGCTGGAGCCTGTCTGTGCCTTGAATGTCTCTTTCTTGCACTTTTAACCATCCTGTCAATAACTCCGGTACTTTTCTAAATTGTCTTTGGCGTGGTGATGAGCGGAGCCCCGCCTCTTTTGGATATGCCCTGTCATTGGCTGCTGTGGTGTGTCATGCTGTTCAATAGTTTCCTCTGCACTTGGAATGCCCTGTCTGAGATCTGAGAAGTGCAGCCTGCACATACTAATACTTCCGTCTGTCTTTTTTTTTTCTTCCAAAATGATAATATTTCAGGGAATTGAGAAAAAACAACCTCATGCATTTACCTTTCAATAAGCTACCCCTTTCTTAGAGTAAGTTATTGTCTTTGTTTAGCTACATCAGTTTTGTCCCGCAGTGTCTGCTGATGCACAAAATCTAATTCATGTGATCTACTGCTGTGGATTTTGTCAGTGCCAATCAGATGAATCCAATGATTGCATGTTATTGATCGTCTGCGACGGTGCTGTGTGTGTGTGTGAGACAAAGTGTTCACTTTGTGTGTGAGTGTGGATAAAGAGTGTTGTTTGTGTATCAGGTGGTCAACTCAGAGGGGAACTGGGTTCAGCTGGATAAGAACAGTGTAGTGGAGTTCTGTGAGAGCGATGAAGGAGAGGCCTGGTCATTGGCCAGAGACCGCGGTGGAAATCAGTACCTTCGCCACGATGACGGTGAGCTGTTTTTGTATGTTCTGTACAAATAAATATTATTATAATTATAAATTGTTAGATAACGTAGTTTGATCTGCTCTTACAGAACAAGCACTGCTTGAGCACGTGGCCCAGACCCCCCCGCCCAGCCCTTTCTCCGTGCAGGCCTTCAACAGAGCCGCAGCAAACGGAGCGCAGGGCTTTGACTACGGCATCTCCAACAACAAAGGTCAGCTCGACGTGGCGTAAAGTTGTTGTTTTTTTGTTTTTTTTACAGAAAAACGTTCTATCACAGATCCTCAATCTGCATATCACTTTGCTTTCAACATCCACTTTGCTGTATGCTGTTCGTTTACGAGTCATTGGGCAGTAGTTGAAGATTGTTCTGTCATTACTGATGTACACCTCACCTCTGACTTCACTCTGCACCCCTCGTCTTTATTGTTCCCCGCTTTATTTTCTCTAACCTGACTTCCCCTCTATGCTTTGGATTGAGACTTTTTTTTTATACATTACTTCATTTTAGTTGTGGAAATGCAGACATTTTCACCATCTTTATCGCAATGATAGTACAACTTCCTCTTTTGTTTAAAATACGACCTCCACAATTTATAGCAGCACATCCACGACGTGTATGTGATCCAGTATGGGTCAGTCCATCAAAAAAGAATGAGAGTAGAACTATATGCCGTAGTTATTTGACTAGTTCAAAAGACAATGGCGCTCACCGCTAACAGTTCCTTGCAATGGAAACGGTACACATAAAAATGGCCGCCGCCTGACCATCCTGCTATGTTATATTGCACAGGAATGTCCCTTCTACTCTCATTCTATTTCTATGGCTCAGTTAATCTCTTTAAAATCACAGGTGCGATCTGTCACCGATCTATCATCTCTCTTTCTTTGTGCATGCTTTTTTATCATGTATACTGTTGCGATTTCATGCCCAACATCTCTGCGTTGTCTGTATGCATGGGCCAGTCAGTGTGCTTCTGTTCATTTCCGACTGCTCCGGGCTCTGTTTCGTTGGGCGCGGTGCTTTAGCCCAACACAGATTACCCTTTTTCGCCTTAATTCAGTCTCTTTGAAAACATTTGATCATTTACATAATCCATGTTTTCTTAAGTATAATGGTGGAATACTGAAAACATCCCGTGGATGAACACATCTATTCTGCTGCACCGTCAAAGAGCGGCTTGCCCCAAATGTGTCTGTGTATCTTTCTGCCTGAATGTCTCGCTGACGCTGTGTCAATTGTCTTTCAAACGCCTTAACTCTTCCTCACTGCTTGAAAAAGAGGAGGCTGACCTGTTTAGCCATGCTAATCAGAGAACCATGGTTATTCAAATAATACTAAGCTATTGCACCATTACTGCAGAATAAAGGCTCCATTCACACTTGTCAGTTGTAGTTACATTTGTGACCACATATGTGTCTCTGTTAGGCTGATCCCAAGTCTGGTTGCCACTAATTTTCTTTCACTGTGCTCAATGCAAAGCTGTGTCGGCCTTACTCCAGTCCAGAGGGGGATGGAAAGGCTCCTAAACACTAACATGCTATTAAGCCTTCTGTGTGACTGCCACTGTTTCTGTTGCTTTAATGTGACGAGTAGAAGGATGACTCATTTCAGTGTCACTGTGGCTATGTGGCAACTTCATGTGGCTACGTGGAGAGATGGATGAATTTATACCTTTATCAACATCACCTTTTCTGAGGTGGTTTTGATATGGCAATCTGTTTATATGCATCTTGGTCACATTCACTCTTGGCTTTTTTCGAAGCCAGATGACCGATCTGCCCAAGAATGCAGAAATTGTCTACCACTAGCACGCTGAATGTTTGCTCAAGCCTCTGCAACCCTAGGTCAAGGTGACGGCCACTGCTGGACCATCTGATAGAGGGTTTGAATCACTCGCCACCTGTGCGATGGACCCATCATGCTGTGAGGCAGGTGGATTGCCCTCAGATTGGTCAGCTTGATGGACCAGTCCTTGGCAAAGCTCTTTTGAGCAAGTTGGAGAACAACCTCTTTGACAGATTCTCTCAGACTTCAATATTCAGCCGTGCTGGTTGAGTTCCCCCATCCGGCCTTCAGCCAGGCAGCCTCCCACAATTGATGAAAAGGGAACGGATTTAAACTTTTTTAAATCCATGTTTGAAAACAACACAGTGACTGGGTTTTGTACCTGGTTCACAACTACTCAGTTGTGTCAAGAGAGTGAGAGACTTCTGTTGCACGTTCACAAGAGTCTTTGAATGATTACTGATGCAGTGTCAGCTCAATATATACGGTATATGGAGAAGGGTCCATTTTCTCCCAGCACGTTTTTTGGAACTTCTGACGAGGACGCACATGTTTTTCTCGGAAGAATGACTCCTGAAATGAATACATGAGAAGAGACCCCCCCCCCCCCCCCCCCCCCCCCTCTCTGCCCCCTTCCTCAACTATCCCCAAATACAGTTGCGAAATGGGAGGAGCCACTGGTGCTGGAAGTATTTTTTTTTAACACTGTACAACCCTGTTTGAAAGTTTTCTGGTGATGATGTCATCAATTCTCCACAACATAGAAACACAAGAGTTTCCTGGATAGTTTAACGATAGTGTAAGTTCATAACAAAGTCCATTTGAAATGACATTGCGTATGTCCGCTACAGCATACACCCTTGTTTAGCATTCATTTGACGGAATACCGTTACAGGTATTCGTCTATTTAGGGGGAGACCTTCTTTCAGACGGTACATACAGCCAATCAGATCCCGCATGAAGCAGCAACGTTAGTTTGGCCGTCTAAAGTTGCTAAAGTCTCGTTCTTTTCTAAATCACAGACAGGAACACGCATCTTTTCCCGCTCTTTAGCTTGTCGAGCGAGCCACCAAACAAACATTCACAACATGAAAGTCCACCGCTCAGGCTACATAGCGAAGGAGCTGCTCAGCTGCTGCACATTAAACAGCTTTTGAACTCTGCTGCAAATGCCATTTGCCAATGTTTCTTG
This sequence comes from Pholis gunnellus, assembly GCF_910591455.1. Lineage (NCBI taxonomy): Eukaryota > Metazoa > Chordata > Actinopteri > Perciformes > Pholidae > Pholis > Pholis gunnellus. The sequence continues at coordinate 3,819,734 of NC_136539.1, forward strand.
GGAGTCGTAGTTCACCTCTCTCCTTATGTTTTATCCACCCGGGCCTTGTACCTTTCCACTTTTTGCTCACCTTGTGGATGCCCATTCAGGCCTTGGAAGTGCTCCCGCCAATCCACTTGCATTGTCTGAACAGAAAATCAATAGGATTATTACTTCCGGGACCCTGGCTCCTCCCATTTCACACATGCGCGGCGTCGTGGGAGATGACTGAATGACTGATAAACTCTGACTGATCCTCACCCCCCCTTTTGGAAACCTCAAGCCATAGTATAAGCTGTAGTTTTTCCCCATCCTCTGTCTCCATGTTTGCAGGTGACCGGTTGAGTGCCATACTGAATTCCATTCAGTCTGGGCCCTTCCTCTCAGCAGCTCCCTCCTCCTCCGTATTTGAGCAAGCCGCCCAACCTCCCTCCTCTTCCTCCTCCTCCCTTGTCCACAGCCCATTTGTGTTTGGACAATCCCCCTCCCAACTGTCTCAGCCACAACCACAGCTTCCGAGTAAGTCTGTCCTGCTTTCTGACAGCGCTTGCTTGCACAGGTGTTGATCCTTTTCCTCGCAGCTTTTTGTTTTTTTCTGATTTTGTTCTGTATTCATCCTCTTTCATGTATTTTTCTGGAAAGGGCAGCAGCGACGTGTGACACATAACACTGCAGTTATGTTTCTAGAGTGAAATATCCCCGACAAGCCGACATGTCTAGTATTGCATGTTTAAATCTTGTTTATAAAAATCAAATCGGTGACACTGCCTTCAAAGAATATGCATTGACAGGTATTTTCACTTGTTTTTGAAAACAAGATATCAAACTTAAATACTCGACCAAACGTCTTGTTGAAAGGGATATTGTTGTCGTGTGCTGAAGTAACAGGCTGAGCTGCTTATTTTTCTGCTTGTCTGCTTGTTCTGCTAGTCAGCTTTTTTTATTCTTTTCCTCATCACCTTCCTCGCTGCTTTGATTTCAGATCTGCATTTTTCATCCTTGATTAACAACTTGTTTCATTTTCTGCCTCAACCAGCCCAGGGCTTCAGTGCAACTGTGAACAACTTTAGACTAAATAGTTGATGGTTTAGAGTCGACCCAATCTCCCTAAAACGGCACAACTTCAGTCCCAGTCATTAAGTAGTATTACATATAGCACATACTAGTAGCTTATACTGGATAATTCTAGTACAAAATACCACAATTTAGTATTATGAGTATCTTAGAACAGGATCAAAAATATCTGTTTAACTTGTTCAGCCTGTGTAGCTCTCTTTCTCCCTGCCGGTCTTTTCTTGTGTATTTCTACTTTTTCTCTACTTGTGATAATTTTTTCTTTTTTTCCCCTTTTTTTCCCCTGATTGATTACTTATGGAGCCTGGGAGGTGTCTTAAGAAGGAAAAAAACCTCATCTGTGTGCATAAATTAATATGTGCTCAATTTAGCATACAGTTAACTTATCACCTTAATTCAGGGGTCGGCAACCCGCGGCTCCGGAGCCGCATGCGGCTCTTCGGCCCCTCTGTTGCGGCTCCCTGAGTCCTCCGTCCACACGGCGTTTAAGCATCGTTTTCGAGATGATCTCCGTCCAGACTTAAACGCCTCAAAACGAATATCACGTGACTATTCACGTACACTGGGCATGCAGTGGGTGCCGGTCCTACTGGTTTTCAAACCTACTGGTTTCCTTCCGTGCGTGTGTCGTGTTCGTGTAACAGCAGCAGCTGTTTTCTGCATCTGTTGCCAGATTCGTCACACATTCACAAACATATTGCTGGAGATCTAAAAGCCACATCTCATATATTGCGGGGATTACGATTGTATAAGTGAGCACTACATCACAGCCACGTATGAAGAAATACATTGAAGAAAATATATTTATAGAAAGATCGCATCAACCTGGATTCGAACTCTGTCGAGCAAAATAGTAATATATTCAGCGCTACGCGATCCGCCACTTGCATCTTACGTCGCTGTCTAGCGCCTTTCCCTTCAGCTGGCTGATCATGATCTGCAGAGCCCCGCCCTCAGTAAACTATCGATGGATAAATCCAAAAATGGAAACGTCACGGAGGAAAATAGAGTTTAATTCTGCGTGGACGTATTCATTTGCTTTCACTGCGAACGATGCTGGCTTACCTGTATGCTTGATATGTGGCGAGAAATTTTGCAATCTTGTTATAACAGGTAAAATAGCAAGTGTCTTTATACTTGTTCTATAATTTCATAAATACAACAAACTATAGTTTTTGTATATATAATATAACTATATATAAAACTTTATAAACTGTGACATCAAATAGCTTTTGCGGCTCCAGACAAATGTTATTTGGTGGAAAATAGGGCAAAATGGCTCTTTGGATAGTAAAGGTTGCCGACTCCTGCCTTAATGCCATCAGTCTTGTCGTACATGTCCCCTTCACACTTACTCTAGATCACTTTAATGGATTTAATATGGGATGTTACGAACAACGTCCTGTTAAACCTTTTTACATGATAAAGGGCTGTTTCTCCCTAAAAACTGAGACTGAGGATGTTCATTAACAACATGCGACATGCTAAAGGTGTATGCCGCCCTCTAAAAGAGTGAAAGAGTCAAAATGTATATCAAATTCAATGGAAAGCACATATTACTAAATGCACAGCATACTTTTATTTCCATGACAACTCTTGGTTCTGTAACTTCTCTTTTTTTCTCTTCTATAAGTGTTTCTCTCTTCATGTTTCTCTACCCATCTGTTGATCTTCCCGTCACTTGAACTTGTCCTTTTTTCCTCTTTCTATTTCACCTTCTTGACTTGACCCCATTGCCTCTTTGTGCTCTCTCTCTCTCTGTCTTTCTCTGTCTCTCTCTGTCTCTCTGTGTGTGTGTGTGTGTGTGTGTGTGTGTGTGTGTGTGTGTGTGTGTGGTGACCCCCTTGCGTTCCATGCCTTGCTTGTTTACCTGCTCCACTGTTTTCCGCTGTAGATGGTTCATCGCGCCGCCTTGCTTCTCGCGAGCGTGTGCACAAAAGCAATGTGTCCGTGGCTGGGCATGGTACTGCTCTCTCATCTCTCGCTCTGAGGCAAAAGGGTGGGTAATCACAGCATGCATGCCTCCCTCAGACTGAACAGAGGGTGGGCACGAACACAAGAAAAAATAACTTATTTTATGATGGCTTGTGAAAAACGTTTTGTGTTGATGCAAAGCTTAAAAACTGTGGCCCTAAAGTAGGATGTGGCCAAACACTATATTGTATTAAAGAGGAAAAACTAAAAGGGCGTAATAAAAACACAAGTTTTGATTCAAAGTTCAGTTTTAAAATAGGTGGACCTTAAATGCTATTGACTCAGGATGTTTGTGGTTACTAGACTAAACTACTAGGCTATTAAAAGTTACACTAACTAGGTCCAATATCAGTAGGAGAGGTCCCAGGACTGGGCTGGAATCCATCTTTCATCAGCTCTTCCATGGTCCACTAGTTATCTTCATTGCATTGCATTTTACCTTATATTTTCAGCATTGCATTTTTTTCCTCTCAGGTTTTGCGCTTAGAGCTAAATGGTTACACTCTTACCACCGGTTTACTCCTCTTTCGTGTTGTAACTGTGTTTGAATTATTAACGTTCAGGTGAGCGAGGGAACCTGATGCCCGGAGCGCGGCCCATGTCCCCAGCCTCCAAACACCGGCAGGAGAACCGCTCGCCCAAACAGGAGGGTCGGGGAAGCCGCTCATCCGAGCAGAGCAGGGGCAAGACGGGGGAGGGCGGCATCTCAGCCAGCGAAGCCCTCATCCTGCGGTCGGACACGGCCAAACTGAGGTCCGACTCTCACAGCCGCTCTCATTCGCCCAATCACAACACCCTGCAGGCCCTGAAGGCAGATGGTAGAACCCCAGGACTCCGAGCTGAGTCCCCGAATCCTGGCTCTCGCTCCTCCTCTCCCAAACAAAAAGGCGTATCTTCTTCAGGCAGGTCTAGTCCCTCCAGCACCTCCTCTTCAACCCATCATGACAAAAACCTCCCGCCTAAAGTCAGCCCTTCCTCTAAAGCCCGGCTGGACCCTCCAAGAGAGAGATCCAAATCCGATTCGTACACTCTGGACCCAGACACACTTAGAAAGAAGAAGGTCCCACTTACAGAGCCGCTTCGAGGCAGGTCTACCTCTCCAAAACCTAAACTGTCTCCTAAAGATCCAAATAATGAAGTGATTGGCAATGCAGAGAACCGTGTTCCCTCTCCACATGTGACCCAGGAGAACCTCCACAGTGAAGTGGTGGAGGTGTGCACCTCCAGTGCTCTGCTCTCAGAGGATGGCAATGACGAGAACGTGGAGGCTCAGAATTCTGAAGATGGCTCATGCAAGGTGCACTTCAGTATCGGCAAAGCCCCCGTCAAGGAGGAACTAGAGAGCCGCGCTTCGCCCAAAGTCAGCCGCAAAGCCTCCAGTCGACACACGCGCCCTAAGAAGGAAAAATCTGGGCCTCTGTTCAAAGGTGAGAGTACTTCAAGGGCCACGGAGCCTGCCAAACAGGCCATGTCACCTTCTGTGGCCGAATGCTCGCGAGCAGTCTTCGCAGCGTTCCTGTGGCATGAAGGTATTGTCCACGACGCCATGGCCTGCTCCTCCTTCCTCAAGTTCAACCCAGACTTAACCAAAGAGCACGCCCCCATCCGCAGCTCGCTGGGAGGACAGGGCGCCGAGGAGAAGGAGAGCAAGCTAAAGAACCGCCACTCCTTAGAGATCTCCTCTGCACTCAACATGTTTAACATTGCGCCGCACGGCCCGGACATCTCCAAAATGGGAAGCATCAACAAAAATAAGGTGCTGTCCATGCTGAAAGAACCTCCACTGCCAGAGAAGTGCGAGGAGGGGAAAGGGGAGGCCACTTCCTACGAGATGAATTCTCATCCGGCTATGAGGGCGAAATCGATCTTGCCGTTGACGTTGCAACATCTGGTTTCCTTCTGGGAGGACATCTCTCTGGCCACCATCAAGGCAGCCACTCAGAACATGATTTTCCCCAGCCCGGGGTCCAGCGCCATCCTGAAAAGGAAGGAGCACGAGAAAGACGGCAAGAAGGCGAAGAAGGAGAAGAAGAAGAGGGAGAAGGCCGAGGTGCGTCCAAGAGGGAATCTATTCGGTGAGATGGCACAGCTCGCCATGGGTGGACCGGAGAAAGACACTATCTGTGAGCTGTGCGGCGAATCTCACCCTTACCCCGTCACCTACCACATGAGACAGGCTCACCCGGGTGAGAATACAGAAGTTTTGGTTCGAGTTTTCTCATTTTGAATATGGGTACTGTATTACTGGGTAATAGACATTTCAACTTTTAACACCCTTCCTATTTCATGGCAGGTTGCGGTCGCTATGCTGGAGGCCAGGGCTACAACAGCATCGGTCACTTCTGTGGTGGTTGGGCTGGGAACTGTGGAGACGGAGGCATAGGAGGCAGCACTTGGTACCTAGTGTGTGATCGCTGTCGGGAAAAATACCTGAGAGAGAAACAGACTGTCGCCAGGGAAAAGGTAGCCTACTTGTGCTTAAATTTGTGTCCCTCTGTAACTGAAGCCCTCTCAGCATTTCACATCATACTGACCTCTTAGACTTGAATCAAAACCAATCTGCCTGTTCTTTGCCAGGTGAAGCAATCCAGGAAGAAACCCCTGCAGGTGAAGACTCCGAGGGCACTGCCCACCATGGAGGCCCACCAGGTGATCCGGGCGAACGCTTTGTTCCTGCTGTCCCTCAGCAGTGCTGCCGAGCCCAGCATGCTGTGCCACCACCCTCCTCGGCCCCTGCACTCCCAGCTGCTTCCCAGCCTCAAGGAGGGCGTGTCGGACGAACTCCCCAATAAAATGGGCTGCCTCTACCTCCAGACACTAGCTAGGTAGATTGCAGCTCAGTTAACAACTCTTTGTTTTGTTTTTTCAGATTAAATTACAGTTACTTGTGCTATTACAACAATTAGAGTCACTCTCCTCTCATCACCCAGGCAACACACTGAGAACTTTGGGGCCTACCAAGACGATAACCTCTTCCAAGATGAGATGAGGTATTTGCGCTCAACATCTGTTCCTGCACCTTACATATCAGTCACCCCTGATGCCTGTCCCAATGTGTTTGAGGAACCAGAGAGCAACATGAAATCAATGCCGCCCAGGTAACGCGTCTTAGTACGATGCTTTTCATCACTTCCACTTCTCTGCATGAACACAAAATGAGTGAATTGTGGATGTTACTATCACGGATCTTTTCATACACCATTTACTGTTTATGCATGACATAGATATACATCCATACATGATATTTAAGTCATGGCAGATCAGGTAGCCGAGATATTTAAGTTGGATATGTTCAGAGCAGACCAGCAGATAATGCATGTTAATTGTCATTGCAGGTATACACTGTACGGATAGTTCTGTGACGACTCCCACTCTCTCCCCTGCACCCTACTGTGCATAGTGACAGCAAAGCATTCTGTTCAGAATGTGTGCCTTAATTGTTATACCTCCTTATCATGATCAGCCTCATTGTATACAGTACAAAAGAGTCTGGCTGCTCTGTTTTCTGGTGAATAAAATGTTCTTTTGTCAAGCAAAGAGAACTGTGGTATGAAATTAGCCTTTTTAAGTGGCCACCTTTGCGCCTTGTAGAGCTACATTTAACCTATGAAGGGTCGATGTCTTTATGATCTCTGTGTTAGAGGCTAAACTGTGACTGTTTCATATGCTGTCTTTCAGTCTGGAGACCAGTCCAATCACAGACAGCGATACGGCGAAACGAACAGTGTTTCAGAGGTCTTACTCAGTCGTAGCATCCGAGTATGACAAGCAACACTCGCCCTCTCCGGCCCGGGTCAAAGCCGTGCCCAGACGCAGGGTCCAGAGTGGTGATGCAGGTAATCGCACGTGTTCATTCGAGACGTGATATCTTAAGTATTAATGCGCCACAGCGTCATCTGTAACATCAACCCGCTCTTTGCCCCTTAAAGAGGTGGGTTCTTCCCTGTTACGGCACCCGTCCCCTGAGCTGTCCCGGCTGATCTCGGCCCACGGCTCCCTCAGTAAGGGGGAGAGGAACTTCCAGTGGCCTGTCCTGGCTTTCGTTATCCAGCACCATGACCTGGAGGGCCTGGAGGTGGCCATGAGGCATGCACTGAGGAAGTCTGCCTGCAGGGTGTTTGCCATGGAGGTACAGGCAGCAATATCTCTCTGAATCTCCGAGCTTAGTCTTGCTTTAATCGTTGCTATTTATCCAGCAGTGAATCAAGGTTATAGGCAATTAGTTGGCTGGATATTGTTAGTTAATGAGTTAGATTTGTATACTTGTAAGAAGACTAATTGGCATGATTTTCTCTTGGGGTCCCCGTCAGGCCTTCAACTGGCTGCTGTGCAATGTGATCCAGACCACCTCTCTGCACGACATCCTTTGGCATTTTGTGGCATCTCTCACCCCATCGCCCTTTGAACCCGAGGACGAGGAAGACGATGAGAACAAGGGGAACAAAGAAAACGTGGAACAGGTAACGAGTGGTTAAACATCAAAAAACGTGCAGCGTTACTTACTCGCTCTGTTGTAGCGTCTTCTGACTGTGAACTTCTCCGCTCTGCGCTCCCCAGGAAAGAGACCTTGGCGTTTGTGAACACCCACTGTCAGACATTGTTATTGCTGGGGAGGCAGCTCATCCTCTCCCCCACACCTTTCACCGCCTCCTTCAGACCATCTCTGACCTCATGATGTCCCTTCCCAGTGGCAGCTCACTTCAGCAGATGGCACTTAGGTACACTTCCTGAATGATTCAAATACCCACCAACCCACCAGCCAACATTTTTGAGATGGATTGATTTCAAACTATACTTGAACAGATTTATCTTTTGGGGAATATGTTTGACATGTGTACTTAATTAAACTGGCACAAAGATAAGAGAGTCGTCATATTTTGAATTATCACTGCTTATCTTTTTCCATTGATACCAGTTCTGAGATTCATGTGCATATTAAGGGAAATGTATCTTGGTGACTTGTTCTTCCAGGTGCTGGAGTCTCAAGTTCAAGCAGTCCGACCACCAGTTCCTCCACCAGAGCAACGTTTTCCATCACATCAACAATATCTTGTCCAAGTCGGACGATGGAGACAGCGAGGAGAGCTTCAACATCAGCGTGCAGTCAGGCTACGAAGCAATGAGCCAGGCAAGAAAACAGTCACTTACTTACCTTAGATCTGTCTCCTGTTGGTGAACACGGATTGAACAGTTACATTAACCTGACTATGTGTGATAATAGGATCTCTGCCTGGTGACCTGTCTGAAGGATCTGACCAGCGTAGTAGACATCAAGACGTCCAGTCGTCCTGCCATGATTGGCAGCCTTACAGACGGCTCCACGGAGACCTTCTGGGAATCTGGAGACGAGGACAAGAACAAGACCAAGAGCATCACCATCAGCTGCGTGAAGGGCATTAACGCCTCCAATGTGACTGTTCATGTGGACAACTCCAGAGACATCGGGGTAAGAGGGCAGCAGCAGCATTGGTGTTGTGCAAATGCAAAGTTTACACCAAGGTGGAATTGATAATAATATGTTTGTCATATTCACAGAACAAAGTCACATCAGTTACATTCTTATGTGGAAAAGCAGTAGAGGATCTCTGCAGAATCAAACAGGTCAGTTGCTTTGGTAGTGATGTGGGAATACAGTGTAATCAGATTTAAGTCTAGTCTATATGTAAAGCTGTGTATATAGATTATTTTGTCTCTTGTCCAAATAACAATAACTCCAAGTGCAGAGATGATGGGTATAACGTTGGTAGGCTGTTTTTTATAAGGTGCTCCTTGATCTATTATTAAAATACACTCCAGATCTACATGCACATGTAGCAGAACACTGTGAACATCCCCCTGCCTTTACATTGAAAGGTTGACCTGGACTCGCGTCACATGGGCTGGGTGACAAGCGAGCTCCCTGGAGGGGACCACCATGTGATCAAGGTGGAGTTGAAAGGTCCGGAGAACACCCTGAGGGTGCGCCAGGTGAAGGTCCTGGGTTGGAAAGAGGGCGAAAGCATCAAGATTCTGGGACAGATCTCAGCCAGCATGGCCCAGCAAAAGAACTGCGAGGCCGAGACTCTCAGAGTGTTTCGCCTCATCACCTCACAGGTCCGTCTGACTGCTTCCTCCATACGTGATCACCTGACAAATATCTGGAGCCTCTTGGAAGCTTTAGCTCTTACTTTGTTGTTCTCAATTAGGTCTTTGGAAAGCTCATCTGTGGAGATGCAGAGCCGACTCCAGAGCAGGAGGAGAAAAACCTTCTTTCATCACCCGAGGGAGAGGACAAGGTCTGCACCGTGACAGTTTAGCTTTGCTCTTAAACCGAAATATTTACTGACCTTCAGCCTGACGTTTTACACCTTGTGCGTTTTTATGAATAGGCTCCATCTGACGCGGACCTAAAAGAGCACATGGTGGGCATCATTTTCAGCAGGAGCAAACTCACCAACCTCCAGAAACAGGTCATTAGTCAGTTCTTTAAACTATTAACAGTAGGAGCTATTATAATCTCAGCCCTCTTACCTGACGTGCATTCTCTTCTCAGGTGTGCGCGCACATCGTCCAGGCCATCCGTATGGAGGCCACGCGTGTGAGGGAGGAGTGGGAGCACGCCATCTCCAGCAAAGAGAACGCCAACTCCCAGCCCAGTGACGACGACGCGTCCTCGGACGCCTACTGCTTCGAGCTCCTGTCCATGGTCCTGGCTCTGAGTGGCTCCAACGTGGGCCGCCAGTACCTCGCTCAGCAGCTAACGCTCATGCAAGACCTGTTCTCTCTGCTGCACACGGCCTCCCCGAGAGTTCAGAGACAGGTGGGTGAAGTGGACAGCACCGGGACGGTTTACATCCATGTTTGATAAGATCAGATAGAACTTTATTAATCCCAAAGGAAGTGATTGTGCCAGATTACAACAGAAGATTAGCAAAAAGCAATAAAATACAAATATAAACCTATATGAACAATAGAATAACAATTAAGTGTGAAAGAAATAATACTGTCACCATTGCAAAATAAAACACAATTGCAATAAGTAAATTTAAGTAAATAAATAAAGTCAGCTAACATTCAACTGAAATAGAAAAAGTAAAAGTAAAGTAAATCAACAAAGACTAAATACAAGAGTTAAAGTTAAAGAAAAGTGATACTAACACCAGGGCCTAATGGAAACTAAAATAGAAAAGTGATATTGAGAGAGGTATTGTCAATGATATTGAAAAAGTAGTAGAAAGTTATGTTGCACATAGATTAATGAAACTAATATTGCACACGAAATTGAAATGTAATACAATACAATATTGCAAAATAGCTGTCAGTCTTCTTCTTCTGTCCTTTATTTCCTGGCCTGTTGCCTGTTTCTCGCCACATTACTACCAACCAAGACGTGGCTTGGAGTTATTGTTCAGGTGTAACTTTCAAAGTAACTTGTTTTGTAAGCGTTTCTTCTGTGTGTACAAGTTGAGGTAAACACCTCGCGACGCTATACAAATGATGTTCTTGTCTGCCATCTGCTCTTCCTTCATCTCAGGTCACATCGTTGCTCAGACGCGTCCTTCCGGAGGTCACGCCGGTGAGACTTGCCAGCATCATCGGGGTGAAGGCCCTGCCACCGGCGGACATCAGCGACATCATCCACTCCACGGAGAAGGGCGACTGGAACAAGCTCTGCATCCTCGACATGTTCCTGGGCTGCATCGCAAAAGCCCTCACCGTGCAGCTGAAGGCCAAAGGCACCACCATCTCTGGCACAGCCGGCATGGCCGCGGGCAAAGGAGTCACCACCGTCACGCTGCCCATGATCTTCAACTCCAGGTGAGTTACTTTCTGCTGGGCCTAATCAAAGTTTTAAGAAGTTATTATGGCAGCTTGTGGCAAATGGGCAAGGTCCTTCTGATTTTTCATATTTATGCCCGTTTCTGTCACAATCAGCTACATCCGCAGGGGGGAGAGCCACTGGTGGATGAAAGGCTCCACTCCTCCACAGATAGCAGAGATCATCATAAAGCTGGTCAAAGACATGGCAGCGGTAAGTTCTCACTGTTTAAAGGGACAAATTAAAAGATTCTTATTTTTCCTCGTACCTGTAGTGCACACAATAATCCACAGAGCAGTTTCACATAGGAACTATTTTCTTTCAACCATTGCTCCTACATGAAATTGCTCTCTACAAGCTCTGTGGATTATCTTGAGTAACCGAGTCATGATTTCTGGAAAGAGATGTTGCTGTTGAGTTTTTCAAAAGTACATTTTTGCCGCTTTGAGCACCACAAGGCGAGTGTCACATGGTCCCATTATATTGGAGAGAAGGCAGACATCTCTACGGCCGATATCTCCAAAACTAGGCAACTCACACCAAAACAATCAAGGAGCTAGGACCCTGATCTTTGGGGTGAATTGTCTGTCTTTCCCTTTAACTCTCTGAGTGCCTAATTTGATAGAGAACCACAGTCGCCATCTTCGTCATAAATTTCATATTCTCATGTATTGTATTGCGCTTGCTGTTTTAAGGGCCACCTGTCAGACGGCTGGTCCAGAGTCACCAAAAATGCAATAGCTGAGACCATCATAGCTCTGACCAAAATGGAGGAGGAGCATCGTTCTCCTGTACGCTGTATCGCCACCACAAGGGTATGCACTCAAATGTCACCATACCAAAAGCCCGTTTACAACCACTGGGTATCAGCTAACCATATACTATATCATGTTCTGTCTCACAGCTGTGGCTGGCCTTAGCTTCGCTGTGTGTGCTGGACCAGGACCATGTGGACAGGCTGTCCTCCGGTCGCTGGATGGGCAAAGATGGACAGCAGAAGCAGATGGTGAGGACAATAAAAAAGGCCTGGAGCTACACAGAGTTACAATAACTGATGTGTTATTGAAATAATAACAAATTGATTTCCTCCTCCTCTTATCACCAGCCCATGTGTGACAATCACGATGATGGCGAGACGGCAGCCATCATCCTGTGTAACGTGTGCGGCAACCTCTGCACCGACTGTGACCGCTTCCTCCACCTGCACCGACGCACGCGCTCTCACCAGAGACAGGTCAGTGTCGGTTCTCCCACTGCTGATAATATGAATCTTTTTATGGAAATAATGTGAAGGAGAGTGAGCTGGTGTTTAATCTCGTCTTCGTGGCTGCTTCCAGGTGTTCAAGGAGGAAGAGGAGGCTATAAAGGTGGATCTCCATGAAGGCTGTGGGAGGACTAAGCTCTTCTGGCTCATGGCCCTGGCCGACTCTAAGACTATGAAGGCCATGGTGGAGTTCAGAGAGCACACAGGTAACATAGCAACAGAGCATACAACTGTGCTTTTTTTTGGGGTGGGAATATATGTATTGCTGCAAATTAGTTATTTAAAAAACGTGTACTTTTATTAACAGTAACGTTTTTTTCAGGTAAACCGGCCTCCAGCAGCTCAGATTTCTGCAGGTTCTGTGGGACGAGGAACGGCACCGAGCTGTCTGCAGTGGGCAGTGTCTGCTCAGACCCAGACTGCCAGGTACTGAACATCAGCTGTTCACAAGACAACTTGATCACAACTGGTTCTTTTTTTATGCCTCTGTGCCGGCGACAGCCATGGACGGAGGCAATATGTTTTCGGTTAGTTTGTCCGTCCGTCCCGTCCTCGGCGTACACAGAAAACCGTGAGGTGGTGATTTTAGCGGTTTTGACTGAAAGGTTGAAGCTTTTAAAATATATATATATTTTTTTTTTGTTGAAATATACACAAGACACAAAACATTAAAAGCAACACAAAAAAAGAAAAGAAACAAAATGGCAAAAATAATGAATGGCTAAATTCCTATGCTGAAAACAGGTGCTTTTCTCTTTGTTCCTTCCTGTATATGGAATTGTATTCTAACATAACTATATTAACTAGCTATGAAAATATTTGATCAAGATAGAAAAATACCATTTATGCTAAAACAGTGTACCTAATACAAAACACAGATCCTATTCCCAACCATAAGGATTTTGGGGTTAAGTGTCTTCCCTCCTGAGAGGAACTTGAGGTTTTGCTGAGTGGAAACATTGTTGAAGAATATTTATTGTAGATGAATTATTTGAGAAGATGAGTTTGGATTCAAGCATAGCGTGATGGAACCGAAGCGTCCACTGAAGTATGAGTCTTATAAATAGTGGATCAGGCGTCGACACGCCACTTCAGAGAGGACCAACCTGCGCAAGACGCATATTAGGCAACAGAGACTTACAGCATGTAGTAAAGTGTGTTTTTGTACAAGTACTCACCAGTTTCTCTCATGTCATCCTTCTCAGGAGTACGCTAAACTGGCCTGCAGTAAAACCCATCCTTGTGGACACCCCTGTGGAGGAGTCAAGAACGAGGAGGCCTGCCTGCCGTGTCTGCACGGCTGCGACAAGAACACCGGCTGTCTGAAACAGGATGCAGACGACATGTGCATGATCTGCTTCACGGAGGCCCTCTCCGCTGCTCCTGCTGTACAGGTAGCTCTTCATACGAGCGATTGTCCGTCACGCGCGGACAATTTTTTGGTCTCGTCTAACCCTTTCGTTCTGTTCTCAGCTGGACTGCACTCACGTGTTCCACCTCCAGTGTACTCGTCGCGTTCTTGAAAATCGTTGGCTCGGGCCCCGCATCACGTTTGGGTTCATGCTGTGTCCCATCTGCAAGGTAAGCTGTTACCTGAGCCTCTCTGACTTAAAGAGATTAACCCAGCAAACAAAGAGACCACATCAAGGTTGATTCAGCTCAGTTTGCTCAATGGCTTTTGTTGAGCAAGCTCAGTCTACTGTTCCTACTAGAATACCATGACTGCTTTGTTCACTGTGAAATGCTGTTGACACATACAGTAATCTCAACAGAACTACCTTTATAAACGTGGGCTGGTTTCTTTCTTTCTTTCTTTCTTTTTTTGTGCGCCTCCAGAACAAAATCAATCACTCTGTGATCAAGGACCTGCTCGACCCCATTAAGGAGCTCTACGAGGATGTGAGGAGAAAGGCTCTGATGAGGCTGGAGTATGAGGGTCTACATAAGAGTGAGGCAATAACTACACCAGGAGCACGTTTCCACAACGACCCCGCAGGCTTTGCCATGAACAGATATGCATACTATGTCTGCTTCAAATGCAAGAAGGTACTACATAACTTTAAAGTATTTTTTAAAGGTTTTTGATATTGTTTAGGGTTCGAAAATTAACGGTTGCCCTTATTTCCAGGCCTATTTTGGAGGAGAGGCTCGCTGCGATGCGGAGGCCGGACAGGGAGACGACTACGACCCCAGTGAGCTCATCTGTGGAGCATGCTCAGATGTGTCCAGGGCTCAGGTGGGTAGATGATGCCTGGGAGGATCCTGGCTTTACTGTAGCCACTGTAAAAGAAAAAAAAAGAATTTTCAGAACTTTTGGGAAATACACTTATTCTCTTTCATGCCGAGAGTTGAAGGAGAAGTTGATACTGCTCCCATATCTGTATTCTTAATACGACACTGTAATCAGCAGGCAATTAGCTGAGCATAGCACAAAGACTGGAAGCAAAGGGAAACGGCTAGCCTGGCTGTCTGAAGGGAAAATAATCCATTGAAGCCCACTACCTAACATGTTGTATTATGCTTGTTTAATCCGTAACAAATAAAACATGGTTTTACAGGGAATTTCTCACGAGACAATTTCTTGGCCGTGCACTGTGACTACCTTGAGTCTTGTCAAAACTGCCAGGTTGCTAGAAAACTGGTATCAATCTTCTTTTCTCTTTTGGCATAAAGGCACATAAGCAAATTTCCCAAAATTTGTGACCATTTCTTTAAAAATTATGTTTATATGTTCTCTTCCCCTGATTTATTATTCTTCACTTGTCACCAGATGTGCTCCAAGCACGGCACAGACTTCTTGGAGTATAAATGCCGGTACTGCTGCTCGGTGGCCGTGTTCTTCTGCTTTGGCACCACACACTTCTGCAACGCCTGCCACGATGACTTCCAGAGGATGACCAGCGTCCCCAAGGAGGAGCTGCCCCATTGTCCTGCAGGTGCCCAATGATTCTATTGACTACACTCTTCTGGAGAATGTTGAATAAAATACCAGACAGAAATACCTGCTGTATAAGAAAACACAAGTAAGATGCCATCCTTGTCCTTTCTATCACAGGTCCCAAAGGGAAGCAGTTGGAGGGTACTGAGTGCCCTTTGCATGTGGTTCACCCGCAAACGGGGGAGGAGTTTGCCCTCGGCTGTGGGGTGTGCAGAAATGCGCACACCTTCTAAACAACACAAGACTTCTACTGAAAACCAGTTTGTCTACTGTGATTTCTGGCTGCTGCTGAAGCTCAGCCGTGAAGCTCGGCTCTTGCATTGTCCGGTCTGCTGGACACCGGACCAGGTTTCTACCCTACGCCAAGAGTCCTCAGGTCTGCTCCTCTACCAACATCAGTATCCGGGCTCTGCTACAAACACGAGCTGTGGCTACTTTGGATTCAGAGTAATCTGAATGGGGTGGGGGGGGGGGGGGAAAGAACAATAGAATTTTAAAAAAAGAAGAAGAAAAAAAAAAAAGAAAATATCTTGTGACGTGTTTGCATGCGGCCGTTGTACTCCCTCGGCTTCTATAGACGTTGCACACCTCCTGATCACTGACGTGTAACAATACAAGATTAAACATTGAATATGAAATACATTTGCTTAAAGGCAACTGTGGATCGGCGTGGGTTTAAAAAAAAAGAAAAAGGAACAGGCCGTATTTCCAGCTTCCTAACTATAAATTTAAAATATTGTTGTATGTAAACTTTTTCGTAATCTTGCACAGTATTCTCCACTGTCAAGTGCATCATGGGTTGACGGACAAAAAAAAAGAAGGTGGAGCAGACTGTTAAGAATAATTATGTTTGGGAGGAAAATAGTGTACGATTTATCTAATCTTGTATATAATGATACTATTCAAAATAGCTGTATTCCGAAGTTGCTACTCTTCACTTCAGTTTTGTTTGATATTCTGGGTTATGTTTTGAGCCAGAACTTTTAATGAAGTGCAATACTGGGTGTGCCTCCTATTTTGCAGCTGTTTAACCTATGGAATGTATGTCAATAAAGCCACTGTACATTTTTATACAGTAGACAGTCGTAATTCCCCCTCTTCTAAATGTCGGATCTCTTCTGTTGTGTGGAAATGAGGAGGAGGAGGAGCCTGGCGCCTGCAGTGAATGATACTGGATGTATATCCTATTTGCAGCTCTGTCAAAAAGAAAAGAAAAAAAAGTACCAAAATCCTACAGTAATACAAAAACAAATGAAAGACCTCACAGTGAGACTGATTACAGCTGAATGAATTGAGGGGCTGGTCTTTACACCAAATATAATTGTGCACCTGTAATGCTTTTCCCTAGTAGGAGGCAGGGGGGATCGGGGGTCAGGGGAACAGAGTGTGGAGGAAAAAAAAGCTGCTGTTATATAAAAAAGCTTAATACTTGTGAATCTGCTCTGTAATATCTGTGGTGGATGGAGTCGAATGGTAATAAACCAGGTTCTCTGTTTCGCAAAGTATACACTGTGTCATTAATGAGTGGTGACATTTCCATTAAATGAACAGCTGTCACTGTTGGCCTTTGATGGATTTATATTGATGGCATGACAGCAAAATCTAGCTGGAGACCTAAATGGGTTGTGTATACATCATTCCTTTTAAATACCAAAATGAAAAGGCTGAAGTTCTCGCAGAGACTAGAACAAATAAAGATGTATTACTCTACCATTTATTTCCTGGTGCCAACCTGCAAAACTAAATCAGCCAGTTCTCACTGATGGCCTGCAATACCTGTAAAAGGTTTTAACATATATTTCATTTTTAGTGTGTGTTGGTGTTACTAACATTCATATCAGTTGCAATGATGACATGCTTTTCCTATGGCAGGAGGAAAGTTATACGATGTTGTAACTGACTATAGCAATTCTAATTAATGTTTACTTTAATTTGTTTTTGTATTTTAATCTATTTTCTGTGGTTGTAAGCAAGAAGCAAAACTGCAAAAACATGACGGTAAACTCATTAACATTTAACATACTCAACTGACAAACGAAGCAATGTCGTTTTTGTTTTTTTAAATCTTTTTTTTTTTTTTATCTTAGGACATTTCAAAGGGACTAGAATATAATTTTAAATAATTGATAGGACAGTGTAAAAAGTTTGGTTCGGTCTCTTTCTATATTTAATTTTATTAGATGGAACAAATCTGAGACTTTAAATGTTTTTTGTAAATCAGCAGCAGGTTTCCATTTGTGTTAATCTAGAAGTTGTTAGGAAAAATCAAATACGTGTATATATTTTCTGACTCGTGTGAGTGAGTCATCATCCGAGCAGAGACGATCTTTACCACCAGCCATTTTGCATTACATTTCCCATGGTGCACCGCTGCTGTCACAACAACAACAACAACAACAACAACGCTTCGCCATTTCAGAGTCAGCTGGGCCGAAACTCCCGCGAAAGAAATTAGGTCAACCGAGCGGAGGTGCAGAGTCTGTCCGTTTCTTCATTGAAAACCTCTCACGCCTCTCTCTCGTCTAACGGATTGGTTATTGTGGTCCAATGCATGCTATTTGGTTGGTGCGAACGAGCTTTTCCAGCGTGGGCCCGGGCTGAAGTGTCAAGTGTCAGCTGTCGGATTTTCCTGCTAACAGCTAGTAAGCTAGCTGAGTGTAAACCAGGTAACGTTACCTGCCTTGTGTTGTAGTTAACTCATCATGGAAGCAGCTGTGTGTCATTCTGTATATAATGTTCTTAGTATAAGTTGGAGGCAGATTTCTACAACAGGTTTGCTAAATAGCGAGCGGTCCATACATTTTACTAACGTTAACACCAGCTAGCTTACCTGTTTAACAGCTACTTTAATTGACGCGGTCGCTGCGTTAGTTAACTTGGGGATCAATGGAAGCAGTTTCTTGTTCATTCAGTTTAACCCAAGCATTGATGGCTTGAGGCAAGTTGCACTGCGTATGACAACAAGATATTCACAGCTAAAGTCAGCGTTACCTGCTTAAGCGTGGCCTCCCGCCAATATAGCTCAACATCAAGCTATAATACAGACACGTTGCTGAAGTAATGCGAGATATAACTGGTCACGTTATTGTGTAATATAGCATCCGTATAGAAGAAAGTGTTCTAATAACGTTACACTTGATGCAGCAGTATAATACATTAAGAAATAGCACATACATTCAAACTTACTTGTGAGTAGACCTGTTCAGGTTGTAATCAATCAAGCTATTCAAATTCCCTGCAAAGATGATTTCATGTGTGTTCATTGTGTAAAGTGAGAATAGATTATTTGTAAGTCGACAGTTATCCACACAGTGAGGACTGGTGCTGGGAACAGGCAACCTGAAACAAAGTGACTGTTTGGATCTACTTTAACATCAGTTCAACTGGACTTCTTAATGAATCAATAGCATTGCTGTGTAGCAGTTAAAAATGTCTGTGTTTTGGACTATAACAGGCCTGTCACCTCAATGTTTCAGGATGAAGCGGATTAAAGGAGGAGAGGAGGACAGCGACAGCTCCTCCAGTGAGAGCCCACCAGAGGCTTGCAAGAAGGTGCGGACGCAGACGAGCGAGGAGCCCGAGGCAGCGGCGGCCAGCGAGACACCAGAGAGTGACTGGGTGCGACTGCCTCAGGAGCTCCTGCTGCACATCTTCCAGTACCTTCCACTGCTGGATCGGGCTTATGCCTCTCAGGTGTGCCGCCGGTGGAACCAGGCTTTCCACATGCCCGAGCTGTGGAGATGCTTTGAGTTTGAGCTTAACCAGCCAGCAAGCTCTTACCTCAAAGCCACACACCCGGACCTCATCAAGCAGATCATAAAGAGGCACTCCAACCACCTGCAGTATGTCAGCTTCAAGGTAAGGGTGGGAAAGCTGTTGCGTCTGTGTAAAAGTATACGTCCTGACTCTTTACAATGCTCCAGCACCGGCTGGTTCAAACATGTTGTTTTTATGCTTCTGAAGTGACACCCAATGTGTTTGTGCTTGCAGGTGGACAGCAGCACAGAGTCTGCAGAAGCAGCATGTGACATCCTCTCCCAGCTGGTGAACTGCTCACTGAAGACCTTGGGGCTCATTTCTACAGCCAGGCCCAGTTTCATGGAGGTTCCAAAGGTACAAATAGCATAAAACCGAGGGCTCTGGTACCGATTTACAAGGAAAATCAAATGAACTCTTTCCATTAGTTGATGATTTATTTTCATCATATATTGCTTATGCTTTTCGTGCTATTGGTGTATCCTAAAAGCTGTGGCTGAGCGGGGTAATGGTTGGTTGACAGGATAGTTTTTACATTGTCTTCTCATCTGAGTGTCTGTTCTCATGTATGGCCAAGGATAAGGAGTACTCCGAAGGGCACAGGAGGTTATTTTTTGTTTTATTTTGTTCTCTTAGTGCACTGTGAGATTTGACTCGTGTCATTATCCTCATTGAAATTGAAAACGTTCATACGCACACATGTACAGTCTACAATCCAGGTACAGTTAATTACACGTGGATCGTGCGTTCTGTAGTTCTCATACTCGAGGTACGATGAAGTGCACTAAAGCTCAAGATACAAGTGTTGTCCAGTTGGTAGTTGCTGAGGAGGCAGACAGTGCTGCAGCAAGTGAACCCTCACAAGGGACGCTAGAACGTGTAGCACTTCTTCTTTAACTCGTTTGCCACATCAGATGAAAAGTCCAGTCTGGACAGGCTTGCATGAGCGAAAAGGGTTTGATTATTGGATTCTAAACCTCGATACACTTCACTTGCAAATGTTGTAGAATTATTAATTTAAATATATTAATGTCAGTCTATTATTGATAAAAAATACATTTTATTATTCGTGAATCAAAGCCACTTTGTTTGACTAACATCCATGGTCCTATTTGCGTGTCTCTGTGTGACTGACCAAAAATGAATTCAATATGCACAGTACATATGGGTCCCCATCAATCCAAACATAATTGAGTAAAATATGCCCACCAAAAACTGTGACCTGCCCTCTTGGTAGGCACTTCTGAAAAGGTGCAGTCAGGCTCTGACCATACAAATTATAATTCATTCAAATAGTTTTTCCCTCCACAGTCTCACTTCATCTCAGCTCTGACTGTGGTGTTTGTCAACTCCAAATCGCTGTCTTCGCTGAAGATAGACGACACGCCGGTGGACGATCCGTCTCTGAAGGTCCTGGTGGCCAACAACAGGGACACCCTGAAACTGCTGAAGATGAGCAGCTGCCCTCACGTCTCCCCAGCAGGTACCGCGGGCGCAGACACTCCGCTAGCTGTTTCGGTGCTAAAGCTAAGAGGAAGCGGCCTTATCGCACGTTTTCTCTAGTTTTTCTCTAGATGATACTGGTAGCCAAATCTTTTCAAGCCATGTCTATGTTCCACTTTCAGTCATGTGTTTTTGATTTCCTTTCTGAGTCACAAGGCTTTTTTTTTTTTTTATCCAGTGTCTCGTTTAGAGCCTGTAATCTTCTTGTCTGCCCTCACACGGTGTTGTGATTTCATGTGGTGGACGAGTAGACATCACATGATAACCGTATCCTGTTTCTGCCTCTTCCATTCATTTGAATTGTTCAGCTGTGATCATGACAGCTGATTGAACTGCAACTCGTCTGGCAAATATAGTAGACATCTGGAGCAATATTTGTCACCCCGTCGATTGCCACCCCGTTTAAGAAATGTAACAATTGGATTTCATGATGAGTTAGATTTAAAAAGCTTAATCTGTCCTTATTTGCAGGCATCCTGTGCGTGGCAGACCAGTGTCACGGCCTGAGAGAGCTGGCACTGAACTACCACCTCCTGAGTGATGAACTCCTGCTGGCCCTCTCCTCGGAGAAACACGTCCACCTGGAACATTTGCGCATCGACGTGGTGAGTGAGAACCCCGGCCAGCACTTCCACACCATCAAGAAGAGCAGCTGGGACGCCATGGTGCGCCACTCGCCCAAATTCAACCTGGTCATGTACTTCTTCCTCTACGAGGACGAGTTCGGCCCTTTCTTCAACGAGGAGGTCCCGGTCACGCACCTCTACTTCGGTCGCTCAGTCAGCAAGGAGGTCCTGGGCCGCGTCGGCCTCCACTGCCCCCGTCTGGTGGAGCTGGTGGTGTGCGCCAACGGCCTGCGTCCTCTGGATGAGGAGCTGATCCGCATCGCCAAGCACTGCACCCAGCTGTCAGCCATCGGCCTGGGCGAGTGCGAGGTCTCCTGCAGCGCGTTTGTGGAGTTTGTCAAGATGTGTGGCCGGAGGCTCTCCCAGCTGTCCATCATGGAGGAGGTGCTGATTCCAGATCACAAATACTCCCTGGATGAGATCCACTGGGAGGTCTCTAAGCACCTGGGCCGGGTCTGGTTCCCAGACATGATGCCGACCTGGTAAAGTGCAGCCAAAGAGGCACACAGTACGTCTAGTTTGTGGTGTGGAACGTTCATGTCCTCCGTGTTTGCATAGAAAAGCCTTTTAAATGCTCGGCTGTAGTGGAATGTTTGGTGCCAACATGGAGAGCGTAAACTAGCCGAGTGTAATGTGGACACCTGTACGATGTTATCATCTCATGCCATCGCTACAAAAACCTGCCTGTTAGCTTCAAAATAGACCGTGGAATCCCGCTGTGCTTAATCTGGAGCGAGAACTCGCCGGGCCGGCTTCTTCACATATTAAACAATCAGCACACAGACCAGAGAAGGTGGAGATATAGGACGAGAAAACGAGGGTTTTACAACTGTAGATTGAGTTGTATGAACATTGTAGTCTGTTTACGATAGTCTACATTATGGGAGGTGTGTGTGTGTACGTCCTTCCGTGTATGTATGCATATGTGAGAGTGTGTGTTAATGTTTGTAACATGATGGAGTAAGTTGGTAAGATTAGGGGCACATTTGCATGTTGTTACATTACCACTTGGCCTCCTTGATTCCAGTCTGAGCTAGCAGCTCTGCACCCTAACAGAATATGACATTAGAGGTTATTTGTCCATTGTATGTGACAGAAGGTGTTTCTTCAGGTGTAGTCGAGGGGGAGGGGGAGGGGGAGGGGTCACTTAATTTAGCAAAAGAGCGGCTCCATTTTACAGTCATTTAATCATACAGAGCAGCAGTCGCGTGGACGACATCTTGCTCATCCTCCTCACCCCAAACTCTTATCATGCATCGAAAAAGAAAGTGTGTGTGTGTGTGTGTGTGTGTGTGTGTGTGTGTGTGTGTGTGTGTGTGTGTGTGTGTGTGTGTGTGTGTGTGTGTGTGTGTGTGTGTGTGTGTGTGTGTGTGTGTGTGTGTGTGTGTGTGTGTGTGTGTGTGTGTGTGTGTGTGTGTGTGTGTGTGTGAGATTTCCTAAGCACCTTACATGAAAACCCAAATGATGCCCTAATGAAAGCATGGACACTTTCTTCATAATGCTCCAGTTAGTATTAGTTGGACCCAGATTGTAATGATGTTGCTGTTCCGGGGTTCTGTTGAATCGGATACCAAGGGCAGTATATTGACGTAATAAAGCCATAATCACTGACGCAGAAAGGATTCTATGTAAATATAGATAGCGCACTAATGTTTGGAGGTAGAAGAGGCTGAGTTTGCTTCGTAACAGTTCAACAGACTTGTCTCTGCAGCTATTAGCTTACAATGCATGCTGGGAATGCAAAACTTAACCCTTTGTGTCTCCCGGGTGCATTGAATTAATATATATATATATATATATATATTTCCCGAAATAGGTTTCATTTGTATGTTGTGCTGTTTGCCTGTTGGAGCTCTTACGTTGTGAGTATCTGAGACCAAGAGGTATTCATCTTTTCATTCAGAACTCTCTACAGATGTTCCAAAACACCAATTACTTTCAGTCGAAAGAGATTTGGAAAGTCAGATGAGTGAAACTTTATTTTCCTTTAAGAAGGAAGACGAATGCGTCTGTGTATAAAACGCTGTGTTTGATTATTATGAATAGAAATGTACCCGTTTCTTTATTTCGCCCTGTCAGGGTTTGACGTTTCCTTAACCAGCGGCTGGTGTCTTTTATACAAACGGAGTGAGAGTTATCCTTTGCTAGATGGATATTTTTCATACTGTAGAACGTACAGAAGATAAGCTTTGTAAGTCATTGATATGGAATTACTTTGTTTTTTCCGGTTATACAAAGAAGCAATCATTAGAACCAGCAAGCAGAGACTCTGTTATTTTCACCTCTGTCACTCTGATTTTGTTGCTTGTCGGCGGTCCAAAGTTTTCGAGTCCACTACCACAAGCTTTAAACAATTTATCAACACAGGAGAGATTTTCAATCCTAAACAGGTAGTGAGTCAAACCCTGCCTGAAAGATATTCATCTTCCAGCAGTAAGTAAGGTGCTCCACACCTTTTCTCTTTCAGGAAAAGTACGTATGAAATAGACCAAATAAAGAGTCTCAGCCCGACATTTAAAGTGTCATGAAGTCATTTATAAACACGTGTATTTTCATAAATACTTTGACAAGTTATCAGTCGTGGACAATGCTGCAGGTCTATACAGTAGAGCTGTAGATTTGACTTTTCCTGCCGGACTTCATTCCTCTTATCCATGTCGTATGTCATGTAACCACAACGGTGATGTCGACTGAAACTGAGTCACTTGTTGCAGGAAGTGCTTCTTGGACACCTGTGCTGGTTGTCTGTGCTCTTTTGCATTAGCATCCCGATGGTTCAGTCGCACGTCTCCGCACTTGTTTATCATTTGTGCATTAAACGGCTCTAAAGTGAAGGTGTTGTGTTTCATACTGTACTGGTTTTCATTTGACCCTGTTCTTTAATCGGCTTTTATTGGAAATGTCAGTTGGATGAGTTGAACATGTTTCATTTGAATCCAGATGAAATGCCTCGTCTGTCATTATTTGACCCTCATTGGTTCAGAGTGCTCAGTGAGCCGTGTGAGGGGAGAGCTGGTGTCGACGCTTGTAGTGTTGCTTCTGTACGCACAACGCTTGGTCTACTTTGCTTAACTGGTCACCTGTCATGAAATTAAAATGATTGTTTTGGACATGTGAGCTTATACTGACAATAAAAACATTGTGAATGTACTCTTTCCAGCTGTTATTTTATTATTTTCCATATACTGCAGTC
Source organism: Pholis gunnellus (assembly GCF_910591455.1). Classification (NCBI taxonomy): domain Eukaryota; kingdom Metazoa; phylum Chordata; class Actinopteri; order Perciformes; family Pholidae; genus Pholis; species Pholis gunnellus. The sequence goes on from NC_136539.1 coordinate 3,843,839, forward strand.
ATTTGAATTAGTTAAATTAAATGCACAAGACATAGGGCGATTATTGAAACAAAAAGACAAAGTACAGATATTAAAAAGAAAAAATGTACAAATCTGAAAGATGACCTGATGTGAATATGATGCGCTTCTCATACATATAAAGAATGATATTGTACATATTTCATACTCTGACATTAGATTTAGACTCTACACACCAAGTCTATTTAGTAGTGTTCCTGAACTTTTGTTCATATCTCATGATCTTCATCAGCTGTCAAGGAATTCTAAATTCCCATGTTTTTCTGAGCACTCAAAAAGAAGTTCTCGAGCACCAACAAAGGCAGGAAGAAGAAGCAATCTGACAAATGGAAGTAAACAATCACCAACAACTTTTCAAATTCTTCAACATGAAGATGTGTGCTGCTTTTCTGTTTCTTATTGACATTTGAAATAAAAAACTGATTTACCATCAATGAAAATAATTTGCAGAAAAACAGTAAAAAAATGTTGTTATGGCAAAGGCACCTCTTCATATGTAATCCGCACATAGGGAGGCTTCATCGGCAGATGCCAGTACTCAAAGTTGTAGTAGAGGTAGAAGCTCTTGTCCAACACAACCTTTTCATAAGCCTCCAGCAGACTGACGGCAAAGTCGGCGAACGACTGGTGTGGTCTGAATGTGTGGTAGAAGTTACGGATGTCCACTGCCAGATTCTTCAGGGCGGGCTGTCCGAATATGGCGCTGTCGTTGCCGAGGTAGGTGGGCTCTCCGCTGTACAGGTAGATCTTGGTGTAGTTGGTTTGGGATCTGCTGGATAGTTTGGCTCCCAGCTCAGTCAGCTTCCTGTATGTGCGGTGGACAAACTGGGAGCAGTCGTAGGACTCGAACCACACCGTGGCGTTGGGGCCGGGGTCGGAGCGAACTGTCCACGTCTCGTAGTAGATCCCGGTGTTGTTGTCGTCCTGGACCCACTGGGCCATGTCATTGAACTGGCTCCCTGGACAAAGAAAGACACTATTTTAATACCAGAAACGTTAAGCAGGAAGTCCATCGATGAAACCGACGAAGAGGTTCCAATCAGTCACAAACCTGATGATTAAAACATCGCGGTGACAGAGCTGCATTTTGAAAGTTCATACATCTAAGCAGTTTATTTCTGGGCCAAGGAAGGTGTTCCAGCTGTTCCCAGAATGCAATGGGAAAAAGGCATAGAAGTGAAACGCTCAAACCCACAACCTTCTTGGTGTGGGACCGGTTAGCTACTATGCCTCAAAAGTGGCCTTATTTTAATTAGAAAATGCAAAACATTCATTAAGCTGACTTTCTTGGCCATAGGACGATTCCCCATGGTCCAAAAGAGGTGGTGCTGAGAAAGAAAGATTATTCAAACGTTAAAACATCATCTGCGTACAAAGTAATACGATTCTTGTGGCTGTGGGCAGGTATACCGTTTTTATGCAGATGAATTCTGATATTGGCAGCCATTATTCACTGGCCACAAAATGAGTGGACTAGTACAATACATTTGTTTCTATATTTTCAACAAATCCCACGAAAAGACCAAAACCAGCGATGTGTTAGTCGGCCTCTAAATACCCTCGGACCTCACTTCCCTGTCTGGGTACTCTGGTTAAGCCCATTTGATCCCACTGAAGATGTACATTTTTAAAAATGGCAAATATGATTTCATTTAAAAAAAGTTATTTGCTACAACAGCTGGGCACTGAAGTAAATAGTGGGAGTAAATAGTGCATTTCATGGGGACTATTTTCAACTGTGGATTTATACACATTTGGTGTAGGCTACTAGTGAGTTTTTACAGCACCAGCAAGACTGTTAGTGGTCTGACTTAAAGCAAACTGCGCAATAATGAAAGGACATGTCCCCAAGTGCAACTCTGTGTGGCTCAAATAAGCATTTTGAGTAGTTTTAGGACACGGGATACATGGGATTAATACAAATGTAGTTTATCACCAGCTTCATCTGTCAATGTTGTTAAACGCCAGAGCAAAGGTTCCAAACAAATTGAATCACTGTATTTATATGTTCTTTTGGTCTGTAAGAGCCAAGATACAAGACTCCACGTGTGAAGTCTTACCTGTGAGTTCTCCGATTTTCTCCAAGGTGCCGTTTTGTGACCAGTGTACGTCATCGATCCCCTCAAAGAAGCAGGCGGCTCCCTGGTTGCACCAGAAAGGTGCGAACACCTCGGGCCTGACATGAGGGAAGGTGCAGTTACCCAGCTGAAACAGCTCATACCACTCCATGGTGTAGTTGGCGCCTGATTCTGAACTGCTGAACCCAACGGCATCGTGCATGATGTGCTGTGAAGCAAACGGAAACATTACGTCGGCTCTCTGTTCGTGGGTAGACGTGTGCAGCTGCGTATCTATGAATAAAGTCACAAGTTGCACTTCCACTTTAACAGCCATACTATCTTTAAATACCGGTCTGTGTCAGAGAACATCTACGGCAACACAGTGGTATCAACAACACAAAGACAATCTGTGCTAATGACGGTGATTTCAGGCGAGGCCACTGTTAGTTATTATTATTATGAAATATTTTATCAATTATTTTCCCTGGCCAAATCTGCATTTTATCAGTTACATTAACTGACACAGGGGAAATTACTTTATGTAATCAAACTAAGTAAAAATGTAAACAACATATTTATATGACTACTTTTCATTTGAACTTGTTTAACTCAATTTAACTAACATTTGATTTGTGAGCTCAATCAATCTCTTTGAGACAAAAAAGTTAAAGATACATCGTTTTTTAAATGTTATTAAAAAACACGGCATATGTCACTCAAACTGTATTGAACTTTTGGTCCAACACTCAATAATAAGTCCAGAATTAAGACTATTAACCTGGTTGTTAATGTTTTATTCTACAGACTACAAACCTCAATGCGGTGAAATATCAGCAACATGTTTGAACTGATAAACAAGAGGACTTCGTGAACTTACAACTTTCCCCAACAGATCTCCATACTTGAATTCCCACACAGGTGTCTGCAGTCGGTAAACTGAGATGACGTCGCTGTCTCTCACGGAGGGAACGCGTCCATCCCGGTCTCCGGTGGGACAGAACGGGTAGACGGCTTCACAGAAGGAGTCCACGGCAGGGCGACGATCAAACCGTCTGTTGGTGCATTACATCACGTAATATTGCATCTTGCATTATTAGGCTCAGTCTGGAAAATAACTAGCAAGTAAGTTATTCAATCAATGTAACGGAGTAAAACATAATATTTGCCTCTGGAGTGTAGTTGAGTATAAAGTAGCAGAAAGCGGGGAAAACTCGAGTAAAGTACAAGTATGTCAAAATTGCACAGTTGTTGAGTAAATATACTTAGTTACTTTCCACCACTGATGGAATGCAAAACACATCGTATAACATTACTTTAATTTGATTTCTCACGTGCTCTTCAGCCAGATACTCCGAATTCCAAAGTTCCCAAAGTCATGTGAACGCACCAGACATAACTTGGTAAACTGGCTTCCCTTTGAGCGAAACGTCCTCTATTAGACCGAATAATAAACAAGAACCGGATTCTAACACTCGGTCAATCAGAAGTTCGGCAGATACGTTTGAACTTATTCTAATCGGGTACTTTATTATTTAGCTGTCACATGGTTTTACAGAGCAGAATCAGCATGGAGAGAAGAAGGTTTACGGTCTTCATACCTGTAGGGAACGGGCCACCGCTGCTGTCCATCGTTAGTGAACTGAGCTGCTACAGGAAGAACCAGCAGCACGTTGAAACACAGAAGAGTCAGCGCGTGAGCCATGTTAAAGCCTCGAAAACTGACGAAAAAGAAGAGGTTACGGTGACTGCGCCCCCATCATCCTTCCCCTCCGAATGGACTTCCTCATTGCTGGTCACGTGGTTTTGTTGATGATACGAAATCACATGACAGCTGGTCCAAACATCATCAGACTAGCTGGACCATTTACATTGACCCTTTGACACATGTCCCCAACATGCAGAGTGTGACTGGCAGGACTTTGAGTGCGCACTTACTGACAGGCTGCCGGCCTCGTGACGATGTCAACAGGTGTGTGATTGGTCTGTTTTTCTTTAGACAGAATTAAAGCAGCTGAAGTGACTTTTCTCCGCGTTGAGCCTCAACCCCGCACCTTCCTTCTGAATGCTAGTTTCCGGACATATTTATGTATTTGTTTCTCCTTCTGAATGGATTTGCAGAAATATTTCTGTCTCAGTAGAGCCCTACAGATAAAGGGTAAATTGTGACTGATTGATATAGACCACGTATGTTGACTGTAATTCCAGTTTCCTTTGCCGATTTACACGCTATTCATGTTCGTACGGGTTTATACTGACATTCTGCATAATCCTGATTGAAGTAATCTGTTAATCAATTTCCAGCGAGAGTTGGTTGAATGAGTTTTCTTAAAATCAAGTGCGCGCATTCATTTCTTGTTCCCTCTAACTAACTTTTCTACTTATTCAAATGGTATTGGACCAGCCTCATCTTGGCTGAAGGTCTCACCGTTTGGATTCCGCAGGATATAGAACTTCATTCAGGAGGAGTATGGAAATCCATTTTTGTACAAATGCTACAATTGATGTTTGATGCCACGATGAGGGTCACTGACTATCTGTCAAACTGAAGCGGTCGATTCAGTCACAGATAACCAAACCAAACTGAAATCATTAAAACAGTGTATTGTATGACTGATTCCCGCTGCAGATTTAATGTAAAATAGTTGACAAATTATTGATACTATAGAAAGTGTTATGGGTATGATGCACCTTTTTTTTAAGGTACAAATATAAACCTGATGTTTGTGATGATCAAAAGTGCAGCTCCTGATATATTGTTTGAGAGGCATTTCTGAATAGTTCCTTTGTTAATGGTGCAAAGTAAAAACAACAACAAAGAAAGCTTAACTGCAGTTTTCCAAAGTAAATGAACTAAATGAACCAAATCACAGGTGAAACTATTGAACTATTCGTGTGAAAGTAACGTTCAACAAAATGTGGAAAAAAGCTAATTGTTTTTATTTGTCTATTTTTAATCTATCGTGATCAGTTACCAGTATTTACTCATGTATTTCCCCGGTCACTTTTGGACCCGATAACCGGACTAATGCAACAAACTTATATTAAATAAACGGAAAAATCAAATAACATAAACAAGTGTTCTCCCTAATTTTAATTAGTAGGACAAATCTAAATACATATCATGAAACACATATCTAAATAAATCAATCAGTATCAAGTTAAATTATTAAAAAACAAAACAATTCCAACTTATCACAGTATGTAGAAATATAAATATTAAAAAAAAATTGTTATTGATATTATTTTGCACTGGTGCTATTATAGTCCATGGGCCCAGTTGTGAATATAAATAATTATATCATAGTTAAATCATTTTAAATAGAAAATATATCATAAAATAAATAATATGACATTAAATATATAAGATTTAAAGCTGAAATAATGAAATATATCAATTGCAATTATCAAAGATAACTACATTTTCCGTACAAATAGTTTTTAATGGCACAATTTCATGTAAATTATCTGTTTTTAAATACATTTTCTTAAATTAATTGAGAATTTATTTGACGGATTACAGATTTCAGAAAATCAATAATAACTGAAATTAGACAAATTTGATACGAACTAAGTGAAGAGGAAACGTACAACAAAAAGATGACAGAAGAAGAAAGCGGCGTTAACCTCACTATTAATAATTACGAACATGCATTCAGCGTTCTCTTCTTTCAGTCAGCAGCAGCAGTGCTCTGGTTCAGACACAAGATGGCGCTGAAGCGCAGAGAGACCGCTGGTGACTGCAGAAGAAGGAAACGTAGAAGAAGGGGGACGTCCTCCTCTGCTGACAGTCCGCGATGCTCACCCTGCTGCGCCACTTTCGTCAGAACTTCCCGACCCTCAGGACCTTTCAGACAGTACATACAAGTTACTACGCCACTCAGATGGGGAAGCGCGTGGCTGTGGTGTTGGCGGGCTGCGGGGTTTTTGACGGAAGTGAGATCCACGAGGCCTCCGCTATTTTGGTCCACCTGAGCAGAGGAGGTGCGAGTGTAAGTTGGAGACTTATCTGTCGGTCAAATGGATGTTGTGTAGTTTCGTTTGTGAGAGGGGGGGGGATGAATCCACTTGCTGCAGGCTTTGGGGTCAGGTCAAATAGACCAAACTGCCATCCACATTGTGTGATTGCACATGTGCATAACTTTTAAACTTTTACAAAAAAAAAATACTCTGATGCCCATTTGTGCATTTTAAGAATAATTGGTCACTTTAATTGTTCTTCCTTAGTCCTGATCATACTGGGTAAAGAGCTCGCTTTTTCACAGGATTTCAGTGGTGGGGGGACACACCAGAAATCATTTATATGAAAATAGTTGAAAATAGCTTGTTGGAGATGAGCCTGGAAAGAGGACAGAGCGGCAGCAGCAGCAGGGGGCGAGCCTCATGATCATTCTAAAGCACATGTGTCAAACTCAAGGCCCGCGGGCCGAATCCTGCCCGCCACGTCATTTGATGTGGCCCGCGAATCCGCCAGCAAAAAAAGTAAAAGAAAAAGAATTTTAAAATCAGACTTGATACAAATTAGAATTATCCACTGCTCTCTGTAACGCACACAGCGGAGGTCCTCCCCGATCCGCGCGCGCACACCTCCACCAGCGGATGTGGTGGAGATGCAGCAGTCGCTCTCCTGCAAGCACCGCTCTCCCCTCCCGCAAGCTTTTTTTTTTTTTATAGAAAGAAGTACGAATTAGTCATTTGAAGAAATTACCGTCTGAAAACAATCATTATTTGCTGTCCTAATGATTTCTGATCGGTTATGAAATGAGCATCCTCCCCTCTGCTTTATCCACCACAGGTCAACATGTTTGCCCCCAACATTGACCAGATGCACGTTGTGAACCACCTGAAGGGCGAGCCGTCCGAGGACAAGAGGAACGTGTTGGTGGAGAGCGCAAGATTGGCCCGTGGAAACATCCAGGACCTGGCTAAACTCAGCGTCAAAGACCACGACGCCGTTATATTCCCAGGTTCGTTCACCACTACACAGCAGAAGAGCTCATCCTGTTTTTTTTGTTTTTTTTAGTCAAATACACTGAAAGGTTCTCGAGTCCACCCTGAAAATAAAGCATAAGACTCAAATTGGTGGCCATTTCTAACTAATAATATTCCTGACTAATACAAGTTTTCTCCTTGACCAACCAACGAGTGTTCAAACGACTTGAATAACCACATTTTTTGCGACGTCTCTCAGGTGGTTTTGGTGCAGCGAAGAACCTCTGTACATGGGCCGTGCAGGGGAAGGACTGCTCTGTGAATGACGAGGTTAAGGCGGCGCTGCAGGCGTTCCACGGCGAGGGGAAGCCCATCGGCCTCTGCTGCATCTCACCTGTCCTGGCTGCCAAGGTGTTTCCTGGCTGCGAGGTGACCGTCGGCATCGAGAAGAATGACAAGTGAGTATTGACTGAGCCGAGCGGACAAGATCTGTCTTAAAGGGGAACTCCTGTCGTCTCTCAGAGTCACTGCTGCGTACGTGAAGACAGTCTCATACAGCCTGTTGTGGTGTTAGAAAGAAATGAGCTCACAAGACCGTCCTTTATCCTTTATTTCTTTTAATTCCTATTTTTCACAGCAGTCTTTCGTACAGCCCTCAGAGCATGCCACATGTCTTTTAACCACACATACTATCTGTAATAAATACACATTTGACTCCTTCTGATCAGCTGAACATTGTGCTCTCTCCTCTCTCAGGTATCCCGACACTGCCGACACCGCAGCGGCCATCGTCCAGTTGGGCTGCAAGCACGTGAGCAAGAGCGTCGGCGAGACCCACGTGGACGAGAAGAACAAGCTGGTCACCACCTCCGCGTTCATGTGCAATGCTCCGATACACGAGGTCTTCGATGGCATCGGGGCGATGGTGCAGGACGTGCTGAAACTCGCTTGATTGTAACAAAACTCACGTAGAGAAGATCATTTGGTGGTGGTGGGGGGGGGGGGGGTTTAACCCCTTGATCAAAAGCACTTCCAGAAACATGTTTGCAGTAGTGATGTGCACCACATGGCCTGATTTATTTAGCAAACATCTCTGTGTGAGTCAAATTTACTGGATTATATTCTGATGCAGTGGATCAGTATCGTGTTGGCAATGCTAATCAGATCAAACCAACAGCAGCTATGGTATTATGCAAGAAATGCAATAAAATGTTAAAGTTCACTTTCTCAGCGTGCTTTATTTCTCACTCCCATGGAAGAAAATGAGGAATATGAAATATTTACACTGTGATTGTTGTGGAGAAGTTTAAAAATATCAAAGGTTTTCACACCGGTATGATGTATAATCACAAACTCCCCGTGCTGTATAACTGCTCGTCTCGACTGCTTGTCATTCTCAGGTATGAATTTAAGACTGAGCATTCCCTCGCTCTCTCAATGTTCCCTATGGCGTCAATCACGCCCTCCACCCCCTCTGTGCACAACACTGAGGACGCATTGACGCTGAACTTCTCCACCAGGTCCTCCTGACTCAGTGGCTTCCTCCAGTGGCCATAAAAGGTGTCACACCTGGCTGTGTGAATCTGCCCCTGCTCTGTCTCTATCGCGACCTCGCAGTACATCTTGTCGAAGCTGGGTGGGTTGTCTTTAGGGGTCTCCACCTCCACTTTGGACAGGAGCTCCTTCAGGGCAGGCCGGTTGATCTGAGCTCCGCTGAAGGAAGACACCGTCACTTTGTTATCCAGCAGGGCGGAGGAGGCGTTGAACTGAAATGAGTGCCTGGCTTGGTGCTCCGTGGCGGGGAAGGGGCAGTCGATGTACTTGGATGGAGGCACTCTGAGTGTGACCTGCCTGATCTGGCTGAGGTCAAAGTTCCCGACTGTGTTTTCCAGCTTTGCGCGTGCTGCCAGAGCCGCGTCCACCACCCAGTGCATCCCCAGGTGAGCGGGGATGCGCTTGAAGGCCACGTCCTGATCTTCCAGGATCCATTTGAAGTCAGCAGAGGCAGACCCTGCCATTGCTGAAGGACTGTAGTCCTTGTAGTAAACCCCAAACCCGCAGTTCATATCCAGGATGGCCGGATTCCCCTCCAGTCCCATCCCGGCCAGCTGGGCGGCCTCCAGGCCTCTCCGAGCGGCGTTTCCTATGTGCAGAGGTTTGGTTTGCGTGGCGGCGTTGGCCAGGGGAGCCCCAGCAGAGGAGGCTGCGATGGCCAGAGCGTGACCGCACTGCTCAGGGGACAGACCCAGGAGCTTAGCGGAGGCTGCAGCGCTACCCATCACCCCAACCACGCTGGGAGGGTGGAATCTGAGAGGGTTGCAGGAGAGGACCGAAACATTAGGATCTATTTGGTTTTAATACAGAGTTCTTTAAGATTAGAGCTAAATGATGAGTCAACTAAATGCAGAAATGCCAAATATTTAGTGGTTATGTAATAAGTTGAATATCAAAACGAGCAGTTTGAGGACGTCACCTTGGGCTTAAGACAAATGATCAAGAACATAATCAGCAGATTCATTTATAGGGAAAATAAATTGTTTTTTTGGAGCCCTATATGATACATCATTTGAAAAACAACTTTTTATCCCTACTTTCTTCACTCTGTTTTGGGCAATCTGTCTGATATTTCTGCTTGCACGGTTAGTGGTGTTCACAGCATAAAAGCACGTTCAAAATTATATTTGAAAAACTTGACAGCAGCTTGTCTTTCTGTTGATTGGAACTACTTTCTGCTGAAGAGTTATTCTTTATGAAAACTGTTGACAGTGAGGTGTATGGATTATCAAGGTCAGGCCAGGGACGTTTCTCTTGAATTATTCAATGCTGTGTGTACCACAAACTAAAACCCGTTCACCACCTCCAACCCAAACTATCTATATGGCCACATACCTCTAGGCAGGTGTTCAACCCTTTATCACTCAAACACTTTCCGTGCACATTTAATCACAATTGGACAGAACATTGGCACATCAGCTCGAACAGCCTGACGTTGGTTATCAAATATCTCACCTCTCAGGGATGTCGTAGGCCTCTCTGGAGAACCTCATGAGTCTGCCCTGCACCTCGATACCGACATTGAAGGCCAGCAGCAGGTCCAGACCAGAGGGCTGTCTGGGCAGAGTCTCTGCCAGGGCCAGCAGGGCGGGGAGCACAGCTCCAGAGGGATGAGTCGCAGGGTGCCAGGTATCGTCAAAGTCCATGGAGTGCACCTATCTCCAAACAATGAGGCGGAGCAGATCATCAGAGATCAAACCTCCGTGTCATCTTTGTGTTTTCTGTACATTAGGGTGTATTTATTTGAGTGATCTTACCGCGATGCCGTTGACGAAAGCAGCGTAATGAGAAGGAAGAGTCAGCTCTGATTTACCCCAAACACTGCTCCTCTCGTCAGACCGCAACAACTGCAAGCAGACAGTATTATGAGGACAAGTGTGCAATCACACGGACGCAACTCTGTGCTCTGACGTGACGCTCCTTCCCATTTCCAACGTATATAATCAAGAATACATAAATACGCCTAAAAGGGATCATATCAACTAATTAAAGAACAGTGATCAGATTTATGTCAACATCTCATAGAAAAGAAATGAATCACAGGAAACTGTGATTGACACAGACGACTTGTGACGAGGCCAAAAGATATGACGATGATCACAGGTTGACAGATATTACTAAAACATATTTAGAGTTCCACATCAGTGAAGATTAAATCTCTCTCATTAAATATGTAGTACTTTTATATATGATGTCATAAGACATATTTTAATGGGTGTAGTACATCAGTGAAGCACTTTTCCGTACCTGGCTGTATGTGAGAGCCTTGTTGAAGACAGCCGTCCTGGTTCCTATCAGCCCGACGCCCAGGGTGTCCAGCATCATCCGTTTGCTCCTGTTAATCACACCATCTGTCAGCTGGGGGGTGTTGAGGCCGTGGATAGCAGCTCCAAAGCTCCCTGTAATACCCTGGAGAGGTGAAACAGGGCCGGTCAGATGCAAACCTCCACAGAGTTGTGAGGGATCAAACCAGGCTAAGAAATTCAAATATGCTGCATCGAAGTGACTCTTTAAACCACAAAATACTCTCCAAAATGTGCCTGAATTTAATCTCATATAGTGACATGCTGAGAAAATGTAACTTTAAAAAAAAAGAAGTCATACCTTGCGAAGCATTGTTGTCTCTTAACAACGTCTTCAACTGACAAAACATCCAAGTGCAGCCGCGTTTTATAGGTAAGTGTCTGAAGGCTGGTCTACCAAATTTCCAAAGTGTCCAAACCTAAAAACCTCCATGAGGAGAAGTGGGAACTTTCACAATGACTGGACGTTTTCTTTCATTTGCTTTTCAGACGTGGTAGAAAACGCTTATTATGGTTGTCTTTGACACAGAAAAGTCATTAAAAAAAGAAGAGAGCTGCATGTTAAGAGGGAAACCACATGATTTAAAAGAAACATCCTCACATAAACGTGAACCCATGCTGTAGTTTTTATTGGCTCTGTTGAATCCTGTGTGAATGCAATGACCAAAGTGTAAAGACGACTTTATTTACGGTCAAATGAGTGACTCGGTCAGAGCCAATCATCTGCGGTCTTTCACAACCACTGGAAATTCAGCTCTCAGCAATGGGAAGTTTTCAACGGGGAAATGAGTCGTCACCGACACGACGAGTGGTGGAAGAAGTAGATCCTTTACTTCAGTAAAAGTAGAAATACCACGATCCATATACTCCATTACAAGTAAAAAAAAGCCCTAAATTCAAAATAAAAGTAA
>NC_136539.1:3855713-4116205 GCF_910591455.1 Pholis gunnellus
AAGATAAGTACTCGTTTTGCAGAATGACTCCTTTCACTGTGTTCATTTTATCATTGTGTTTATATCACTAACAAATACACAGAAGAGCTTTTTATTCTTGTAGGCGATGTGGAGCCATGTTTGGACACTTTGTATATAGATTAGGATTATGCGACTGCATCATATAATATCAGCATATCTTGTTTTGTTGTAGTGGAATAAAATGTACAATATTTCCCCCTGCATGTAATGGAGTAGAAGTATAAAGAAGTACAGAGTGGAATAGTACTTGGTTAAATCCCACCACTGCTAACAGTTTGTATCTGACGTCCAGCTGCATTTGCATATTTGCATTAAACGTTGTAGGGACTTAAAGTCTGATCTGTGTATTTCCAATAAATAAATACATTATGAAGATGTTGTGTTTTCACATCTAAAACCTATAGTGTCCCGGATCAGAATCACTGTCCACACAGTCTAATGAGAAGGTATCTGTTACCTGACCTCACAAACCCTTTTAGGGTTAAAACTAGAGATTTAGTGAAAGATAGGGTTAAATGAAGGTTACGTTCAGGTTGAGGGTTGGGGTCAGGTCACAGTTTATGTTATGTCAGAATTTAGGGAATACCTGTGATGCAGAAGTCAACGTGAGGTCCTCCTCAGTGATTAAAACACCTATATCTGAATATATTAAACCTGATATTTATAAAACCCCAGTTTTACACATTCTCACTTCTTCAAAGGGCTGTTTGACGGACTGTGTGTGTGTGTGTGTGTGTGTGTGTGCGTGTGTGTGTGTGTGCGCGTGTGTGTGTGCGCGCGCGCGCGCTCGTTACTTGAGATGGCTGCATTTCCATCAGAGTTGCAATGGGTGTCACTCTTTCCATATTTTCTAAACATTTCTTGATTTCAGCGCTGGAAAAACTCAGACCATCTGCATTGTTTCTTGTTTTGAGTGTTCACATGGGATTTGTAAAGAATGAAAAAAAAAGTCTCATCGTAATTTATTTAATTAATTAAATAATCATCAGGAGGTGGGATGCGTGTATATTTATGACAGGGAAGGAAACAAACAAACAAATGACACATAATCAGATGTGGGTGCTTCAAGTGATGCTGGAAGAGACTACGCATGGGTTTGCTCTCTCTCTCTCTCTCTCTCTTTCTTTCTTTCTCTCTCTCTCTCTCTTTCTTTTTCTCTCTTTCTCTCTCTCTCTTTTTATCTCTGTCTCTCTCACACACACAAACGCACACAAAGAATGAGAAAGAGGGAGCTGCACGCGCTCTGACCGCTTGCTTATACTTTTTGGGCAAATGCTAATTTTACGCTCGAACCCCGCATCGCGCACGCGCACTCACGCACGTGGTAAAGCAAAGGCTTCATAAACAAGCCGCTGCCACCTGGCTGCTCAGTGTTTCCACTGACCCCCCCACATCAGTGCACAGAGAAGATGGCACTGGCCGACACGGAGCGCGGAGTGTCCAACTGCGGTGACTCCGGCTCCCCGTTCCCGGAGATCATCGAGCTGAACGTCGGTGGACAGGTGTACGTCACCAGGCACAAAACTCTCATCGCCGTCCCGGACTCGCTGCTGTGGAACATGTTCAGCAAGAAATCCCCCAAGGAGTTGGCGAGGGACAGTAAAGGGCGCTTCTTCTTGGACAGGGACGGGTTCTTGTTCCGCTACATCCTAGACTATCTCCGAGACCTGAACTTGGTCCTGCCGGACTACTTCCCGGAGAAAAGTCGTCTGCAGAGGGAGGCCGACTTCTTCCAGCTGCGGGACCTCACCAAGCAACTCAGCCCCCGCGTGAGCAAGGACAACTCGATCAGCGAGGAGATCGGCCAGAGCGACACGGAGGAAAGCGCGCAGCAGCAGTGCGGTCCCTCCGGCGGCGCGGAGACTTTGCGCGCCGTGTCGGTCGGCGGGGCCATGCGCTCCCCGTCGCTGGACTCCAGGAAGTCGGGCTATATCACGATAGGATACCGAGGCTCGTACACCATCGGCAGAGACATCCAGACCGACGCCAAATTCCGGAGGGTGGCGCGCATCACGGTATGCGGGAAGACGGCCCTGGCCAAGGAAGTGTTCGGGGACACGCTGAACGAGAGCAGGGACCCGGACAGGCCCCCGGAGAGATACACGTCCCGGTACTATCTCAAGTATAATTTTCTAGAGCAGGCATTTGACAAGCTGACAGAGATGGGCTTCCACATGGTGGCCTGCAGCTCCACGGGCACCTGCGCCTACACCAGCAATGACCCGAACGAGGACAAAATCTGGACGAGCTACACTGAATATGTCTTCTGTCGGGATTAACCAGCAGGTCGAGGTTGATGTAAATAGACATTTCATAATCTAGAGAGGAATGTCTTTTTAATATAGTATTGCGTCTGCTGTGGTTAATGTTGAGTGACTGCAACGCATTGCTCCTTTATTCTAAGAATAATGCACCTCTGTTTTTATTTTGTTTTCTTAAAACCAGAGACACAAAATGCCACTAAATAGAATCCACACAAACCAGTGGAAAACGAATTTGGACGCTCAAAGAAACCAAAAGTCCCATACAGCGTGGAAAACACCCCAAGAAAAATGCCATCATCTCCACCTCCTAGAACTGCATATGAACGTCTCAGTCATGTCTGACTCAGTGCTGTGTGAGTTGAGCGGCATCCAAGAAGCAGCAATTAGTATTCAGTGTCATTGTAACTTCTTTGCTTGATCACATGTGTTGGCCAAGTCTTGTATCATCCAACAGGCTCTCATGCATCCCTGTTCTATCACTGACATGACTGTAAGTGTATCTGCTGGTAGTTGTGTTTGTTAAAGAAACCTGTTCAGGTGAAATAAAATCTTGTACTCGGCTATTCTCAGCACCCTTTGCCAATCATCCTGTCTTCTTCTCGACATCTGCACGAAGTGCAGTACAGAGCCGATACGGCATTCATCCCCATTTTGACCGTTTCAACAAAGAGTCAGCCTCAAAGCGAGATTCCCTGCCCAGGGAACGCCAGCCCACTGAAGCTGCCAGCTCAACAAAATCTGTCACAGTTTTGACTTACGAAATCCGGGGCCACGAACTTCCCATTGGCGCTGACTTGGGTCCATCACATCATATCTATTTTCTATTCGTCCTCGCCCTGTTATTAACTCACACAAGCAGAAACAACTACACATCTGAGTATAGTTGCATGTAAATACTGTAGGAGGAATCCGTGCCCAACTATCCGTTTTTTTGTCACACAAATTCATTCGCATGCCACGCGGATGCAAATGGTACAGCTGCACACACAATGTCATTATCATTTCAAGTGTAAATATTGAAAGGGTCCAGCTGCACACGAATAGGAGGGTCCGGTCTACAGGGAGAATGAATGGAGAGTGGATTTTGGTGCACCTCTTGTTGCAAGAGCAGAGTTATGCCCATAGTGTACAGCCAGCGCTGGATTATGTGTGTTCACTCACATGACAAAGAGGCCTTACATTTAGAGCCATGGGTGGGGAGACTGACCGCAGGGGCTTATGGACCAGAGGCAGTGATGTAACCCCCAGTAGGGGTCCGGGAACATTCTCTCAGTGGGAACGTCGTTCATGTTTCATGTTCTAAATACATCAGTCTGGTTCAATTTGACCTTAAAAATGTTCTGTTTGGACATGGAGCAAAAAAATGTCATAGGGATGGGGATCTGTTTGGAGATCGTTGTGGATACACAGACTCAAAATAAGTTTACTGTAATTATCTAGGCAGGACGACTTCATTGGCACATCACAGAGAAGCACATGTAAACAACAATGATGGCTGAATTCCATTTAGATGCCTTAGTTTCAGGGTCCTGGTGGTGTGCATGGCTCACTGGGACACTTGAATTGTACCGAGCCATTATTCACGTTATTAATAACACCTGTCAGGTATCAGGTTTGGAAAAAGGGCTAAATGGCTATAGCTGTTACTTCATAAAAAACAGCTCCATATGGACATTAACAGTCAATACGTGAGTTAGATTGGACATGCTCTTTGAGTCTGGAGATATAGTCCCTTTATAGCTATTTGAGCAAGAGCAAGCCTCTCTAACAAGTTCATTTAAAAATAATAAATGAATGGGTGAGGAAAAATAAATCCACATAACTTAACTTTTATGAACTATTGTTTTGTACTGTAACTTTGAATTGATACTTGTCTAAGTTTGGATTACCTGATACTTATCTGGAGTCAACGTGATCTTTTGGGGGGAGGCATGCTTCATTTGAAGACCTAAGTTGGCTCTGTTTCCAGTATTTCAGCAAAAAGCTCGGATTTACTGGTGGCTTCTCTGAGTTGAACCAACAACAACATGTAACAGTCTAAATAACTATAATCACAACTACTGTACATGGGTGACACACTGCAGACGTAGCAGCTGCAGTAAGAGAGGATTCTTCACAGACGTCTGCAGTAATATTAACTGTGTTATAGACTCAAATGTATCTGGCACTGTAAATCAAATACTGTCCCACGCCCACATTGATGTGTCAAATAGTTTTTGTTCTTTCAATCAAGCTGATCTTTTGCAGAAACCTAAGGCGAAGCAATCAGGGTAAACACATGATGTCTCATAAAACATGTACATTTTGGATTCATTTTGTTTTGCATGGTCGAGTTCTCTCCAGAAGTTGATAATATTAAAATATGAAGGTAGGCCCAAGAGCTTATGACATTTCATTGAAATATCAAATGTAGGGAAACACCCTGGAGATCACAGATATCGGCCTACAAACAATCACTGACTCACGTGCACGTGTGCGTATGGGGCGGCATGAGTGTCTCCACAGCACTATCATGTCCCTGGACTGTGGGAGGAAGCCCACTCGAACATGTGAAGGCTGTCATTCCTCGCTGAGCAAAATCGTTAAAGCTGTTGCACCACATGCAGATGTAATCCCGTTGTGCACTCGTAGAAATTAGTACATTTCATCTAGTTTAGGGAGAGCAGGGTATTAAACATCCCTTAGGGACGCTTTATTATCTGCAATTTGAATTAAATGATAGGAAACCCCAAATGAGAGACATTTTGGTCTATCATTTTATTCATATCAATCTTTACATCCTGCTGTTGCTTCATTCAGGCTGGGCTCCAGCTGTCTTTTCAGTGTTCAGAAGCAGATATTTATATACCAGTCACGGTATCTGACTGTAATTTGAATGTAATTACTTATTGGATTGCCATTTGTTTTGAGAAGCACTCTGAAAAACGGAAGGAAAACAACAGAACAGAACAACCATTATGATTCTGGTTGGTATTGAATTGTGAGAAGTGGTAATAACAATAACTGCTACAGCAATACACAGCACATAGTATAATATAGTAAACACAAATGAGTTACTGACAATTGCCTAAAATTCCCATGATTGTGCTTCCTTTCAGTAAAATGGAAATGCCATAAATGCATTGTCAGGGTTTTTCAGTGCGAGTGATGATGGGATAACAGAGAACGAACAGAAGGGAGCTGTGAGACAAAGGGAGGGACGGACTGGAGGAAAACAGCACCACTGAGAGAAAAACTACTTTTGATTGTCCACCATTGTTACTGTCCCCATATGCTTGTCTCTGTCCGTAATATTTCTCTTTCCCCTCCCTCTGATGTGCGCATGCTCCACGCTGAGCTCCCCGACGTGAACCTCAGCAGATCGGGACTGTTTGAATTCCATGCGTGGGTCCAGGATGCGTTTCAGCTCCCCGAGTAATTTTAGATCAAAGTCGCTTTCATTAGCATATCGCAACCAGTAACTCCGGACCAAAAGGCTTCATTACTCTAATGAAATTCTTAGTCAGAAATACATTTTAAACTCGACTTCACATCAGCGGGGGAGGGGGGGCAGTGCATCAGTCAGTGCTCATGAGAGGATCGTTCCCACTTTCATGCAATAAAGAGGATCCATCAACAATCTAAAATATCGTCCGTCTACTTTTAATTTTGACCACAATCTGCGTTCACAGTAAAATGTACAGCTCTTAGATTAAGAACACTTAAATCACTCTCTGTACCTTTGTCTCTCACATGCTCACAGCTCAATGACATGCAGCAAAGGTCCGCTACTGAAATCCAACCAGGTGGACATTGTGGTTACATGATGCACCCAAACCACTCGGCTACATGACGCCCTGCTAATGGCATGCTGTGGAAAAAAGGTAACTGACTTCTTACAATATATGACTGAAAATGCATTATATGCACATTTTTTTTACCTTAAAGTAGGCCACAGTATCTCTTATTAAACCGAATAAGATAAAAAGACAACGGTAGCGGTAACATTATCTGCAGTCGCCTGATTGCTGTTTTGGGGAAATGAATGTAGTCGAACAACAATTCTGATGAATAATGTGTCAGCAGATCTGTACTCTCAGACTTGCTGACATCAGGTTAAAGAGGATGCTCAGGTTGACAGACTTTCGGATTAGCCGCTATCAGGGTAAAGAAGAACCCCATGCTTCAGTTGAATATACAATAACTGCAGAGAGAGGGCAAGAAAGACGGACACAGTTCTTATTCAACTCACTGAAGGCACTGAATGCCGCGCTTGCTTGTTTTCATGGGAGCTTGGCATGATTGGGAGCTTCCTTGCTTTTAGGAGAATGACAGCAGGAGCAACAATGATGACATCACCGGGAATATTATATCAGCGATAGTAATGGTTAGGCTTTTTATGTGGTCCAGAGAGACACTTCAGCCAAACAGGACAAAGATGGACTAACTGTGGCCGCTGTGTGTGCATGTGCCTGCATTGAAATGAATGACCGAAATTACAGAAATAAAAATATTAGACAAGATTAGGAAGAAAATCACAAGGTCCTGCTGAGCCATAAGTGTGATGGTCCTGCTGATATTGTTATAACACCAGTAGCTTCAGACTGAGCATATTTTAAACGTCGCCGAGGGTGCATTCGACTTTCTTGAGAGTTTCTAATGTGCATTATTATTTTAGACTCCTTTTTATTGCAGATTTATATCATAATTTGTGATCAGCAGGCATCCAGACTGATGTAGTAATGTGCCCTGATCACCTGAGCTGAGATGCTGCTCCATCCACTCACATAGCCATTAAACCTCCCACCTTTCATACCAGCTTTTGAAAATGAGAGTCATCAAATAGAAAATGTTCTTTCCACAGCTGCTTGGTGCACCAAGGTCACTCTTCTCACATGGAGGCCTTTCATTTGAGTGGTCTCGGCATCCCCACTGTTATTGGAAATCAGATGTCCTTTTAAGCAAGCGACAGATTCGTTATCTGCTTGGTGCTCTGCACAGTTTTAATTGCTGTACGTGATTACAAATGCGCTTTATGCCTTTTTCTATTTGATCTTTGAACTTGAACGGAACTATTTTTGTCTTTGCGTGGTTGTGCTTCCAAATTAAACGGTATTCTTTTCTTTTTCATATGTGCATATGTGCATATATGTGCATATATAACATATGTGCATATATAACATATGCATATAACATATGTGCATATATAACATGTGCATATAAGGACATTTTGTTGTATGTTGCACAACATACTTAGTGTCATACAATACAATATAATGTCAGACGTGTTTCTATTTTCTCGCTGACTCTGGGAGGTTGTTACAAGTTGTCTGAGTCACCCTGTGAGAGTCGACTTAGTCCTCAATGACAGGGCTACGTCTGCACGAATGTGGTTCCCGTTTGAGTGCTATTCACATGAGTTCAGAGGATTTGGTTTTGGTAGCCATCGCTGAAGTCTCAAGTTTTGCCCATCTGGCTCGGTTTGGAGAACAAGCCATTCTGTGTATAGGAGACAGAATTACAGGGTGCAGTAGAATAAATAATAAAGGGGGTAAAGTCTCAAGTCAGATGTCTGAGTTTAGAAATAAGCTTGATGAACGTATTAATGTATTACTATGGACAGAAGTGTGAGGCAGAATCAGTTGGAGTTCTGGGGATAACTGCAGCAACTGCTCTATATGTACACTACAATACATGCTGATTACTGTGCTACCAATCAATTCTTGATGGCTCATTTTTCACCTCAGAAAATCAAACCTCACCCAAATGTACTTTCAACAATACTTTGGGCCCATTAAACGCATAGCTGTAATTTATGTAAATTATAGGCTTGTACATTCCTTTACAGTCTCCTCCTCAGCCATTAAAGTTGACTTGCCAAACAGCATTCACAGTGCACCAAGGACTCACGTATCAGTGCACTCTAGTTTAAGTGACGTGAACTCACGAACTACGAACCCCTACTATGTTCACGCTTATGATTTTCTTTCTTTCCGAGAGTTAGATGAAAAGATCGATACCACTCTCATGTCTGGACATAATATGTATCTGAAGCCAGCAGCCGGTTAGCTTAGCATAGTTTAGCCTAACAACTGGGAACTAGTAATTACAGCTATTACCTTAAGAGAGACTCCGCTGGTTGGCACATAACCCCCCCCCCCCCCCCCCCGATTAAATAATAAGATATAACGGGTTAACTATTGAGCTCTAGAGATGCTGGTAGGAGCATTTAGTTAGCTTTGGACTCGGGTTGTTCCTATACCGAAGCCTCAGATACAGCCTGAAACGCTGGATCGGTTATCTGCGAGTACGCAAGTCTATATGCACCGTTCCAATATCACGTTATCATATCATACTATCATACAACACTTGGTACCTGATGGGAAGTCTCAACAGAGATGATAAAGAAGTAAAATAGCTCACTCGTTACTTTCACTGTCGCTGCACATGCACATGATTGGGCAGGTGCTAGCGCAGAGTAACGTTAGCTAGAGCAAGCAAAATGTCAGCAGTATTTTACACTGGTAAATCCCACCAGTATCACAACTAAGTAAACTAATTTATTCAAGGAGTTTTTAGTTATTTATTCCAAGATTTATTTAGTTTGAAGTTATTGTTTCCACTTGTGTTTTTAACGGTTACTGTACTGTATTACACTGTTCTCCTATTTGACTAAATTGGGTATGCACCTCAACAATTGATTGAAAGATCAGTACTCGGCATCAGCCAATCAGGTATGTTCAGGTAGCAGTGAAGGTATGTGTGTTATTTAGAGATGATTTTATGCTAGAAGTGTCTGGAAAATAGAAAAAATGGCCCACTGCTGTAATGTCGGTCGAGTCTCAACTTATTCTTCTGGCATTGATTACAAATACTTGTAGTCATGTTATGCTGCCAAAGTCTTCCGAATTCCTCCGAAAGTCCAACCGACTTTCAAATGCTGGTTTGGTTTTCAGGCAAAGGATGCTATCATTAAGTAATTAGGAGCCATCATTTGGCTGCTTTTTCTGAGTTTGCACATTTCTTTCGGGTAAAATGCTGGGGATGGAAATTCCCTAAAAAACCAACAGATTCAAACTGATTATTTGCGGCCTGAAATAAATGCATAGTTTAGTCTGACATACCCTGAGGACATTATTTGTATTTCTACATGTAATGTCTACCTTGTAAAGAAAAGCACGACAGTATTTGAGGATAAGGTTCAATTTTTCAATGAAGCTCAATTTTCTTTTTCTTTTATGGGAGAACAGCTGCGATCGGTGACCTTTTGTCCATTGTCATGAGTTGTCATTTATGACATTCAAAACAGCGTTGTTGAGTCACATCTAAACCCAGTGAACAATTCCTATCTGTCAGAAAGGGATAATTTGTCTCACCTTTCTCTCAGTGCATCCCTTTTATTTCTGCACAAATCTTTGTGCTTTTCTCTTCTGTTTTTTATTGATTGCCCTCGTGATTCTGAATGAAAACAAGAAAACATAAAACACATAGTTGAAGGGGTAGACCAATTAAGAACGTCTTATCTGTTTCTCTCTCTAACGTCATCTAGAATTTCCATTAGTGAAGACTTAAAACAAAAAAACATACCGCTTTGGCGTGTTCTGCCAACAATAATAGATAAAAATAAGGAAAACATTGAGAGGATATGAGGCTGCAGATCAAAACAGCCCTCTCAGAGGCTGATACAACCACCACCGTGACAGCTGTGGTGTTCAGATAAATAGGAATAAATGTCTATGTCTGTTATATCAGATTCGAAGCAAGTGGTGGAGAAACATTCTGTACACAGCATTTCACAGGTGATTTCATCCAGCTTGAGCTTTGCTGCATGGCTCATCGGCTGCCTGACAATCCTCTATTTGTAGCAGGAGAATAAACATCGAAGGAGTTGATGGAAGCCCCTGCAGATATTACGTAACACGTACTGAATCAATACCAGCCGACAGCGACGCCATACAGGTGCATTGTGTTTCTTTTGGATGGATTTTCTGTCCTTCAGTTGTATGTATGTATAGTTGTATGTTTTTTTTATTTGGATATTTATTTGATTTTATATTCGCCCAGATTGGTTCAGTTTGATTTACTGTTACTGTAGACTGGCTAATAAAACAAAAGTAGACAAATTGTTATGAATGTTAATTAAAGAGATTGAAAATCTTTAGTTTTAGCCTTTGAAAAATGTAAAAAATAAATGAATTAGTAATTACTCCGAAATCTGATTATACTGAATACAAATCACTACATTTGAGAAATAGTTAAAAGGTCAAGTCATACCTATATGACTTTCAGTTCTGCGCTTATCTTACGAGAGAACGGTACTCTCTGAGGAGTTACATCAGGCCGACTGTTGTTCCTGTGTTCAGGAATGAGCACAGTGAAGCGATGATGTAACTATGGAGATACAGGCTTAATCACGGGATCTCTAACATCTGCTTGACTCTATTCCAACAGCTGTCCGCCTCTGCGGGACATGTGTACAGGTTACAGCTTGATTGGATAACTAGGTCGAATAAACTTCCTTCACCCCAGACAGCTTTTAATTCTTCCACATGGCATACATGCGAGGGCACATAAGAGCCTCCTTTTGTGAGGACAATTAACATATATGACACGGCTTGTATTGGTTACCAAGGATACGGATGAAGATGTAAAAGCTTATCTTGTGCCTTTAAATTGTTGTCATAGACACACTTGAGCAGAAATGCAAATCTGTGAACACATCAGCCACGCGGTTATTGATGGAGATGCAGAGTGTTTGACAGAAAAGCCAAATCAGATGTTCTGCCACCGGAGCTTCAACCTCGAGGCAAAGCTTATAGGCTGCATGTAGTGGCAAGAATCAGTGATCAGAGTTATTTTGATGCAAAAAAAGGCATCGTACCAGTGTACAACCTTTAATAATATATTAGGAAGGCATGTTGCATGAAAACTGCTGCCACAATCCTGCAAAAAGCATGCATGCATGCATCTCTTTTGTACTGGTTATGGTATAACACGGTGAATGACATGTGTCCGGGACCGTGAACACTATTGTGACCAGCAAAATAATAACTGAAAAGAGATTCCAAGTGCTCTTTATGTGATAACTCCGTCTGCGAAGTGCACAGCGGAGGAGTCTAAGAAAAGATATTCACCAGATACACAAAGTATTCATGTAATGGCTCTATTAATTAAACACACATGTCGAACATGCATCCGCAGACTTGGCATGTCAAGGATTGTTTTTCTCCAATTGGAGAGTTAATCAAAACCTGATTGTGTATATATATATATATATATATATATATATATATATATATATATACAGCTTACTTATAGCAGAGCGCTCCATTGCTGTCCAATGGAGCGCTCTGACTATTAAAAACACATAAATGTGCCAAATTGTTGTACTGGGTAACATTATCTTTCATTATGATGAACATGGGCACTGTAGTTTATTTTGAGCCAGTCCGAGGTCCACTGCCCTCCTGCTGCAAATACTCATTAGAACATAACATGTGTACGTGTGTTTAGTCTTGTTTGAGTAACATTTGCTATAAAACTATGCAGCTGTTTTAGGAAATGACCGAAATACTCAAATTGGCACTTTTAGATCTTCATTTAGTTTGAATTTCTGTGAGGTATATATTTATATGATATATGAGGCTTGGTCTCTCACTGTCATGATTAGAATGTGCTGCCTCATTTTCTTAATAATTGTTGGTTTTTTAATTTGGATATTTATTTGATTTTATATGTGCCCGGATTGATTCTGTGTGATCTACTTTTACTGTAATTTTTCTTGAAAATGTTAATTTACAATTTTTTTTTATCTTAATAGAACAAAAGTAGACACATTCTTTTGAATGATGTTAATTAAAGAGATTGAACATCTTTAGTTTTAGCCTGTCCTTCTTGAAAAATGTAAAAACATTAATTAGTAAATCTGATTATACTGAATACAAATCACTACATTTGGGAAATAGTTAAATGGTCAAGTCATACCTATGATACTGTGACAGAGCAGTACCACTTGTGTATTGACTCTGATTCTATATTTGTTCCTGTTTACAAAAGTCTCTCACTTGAATCCGCTACACTGCATCAGACAAGCAGCTTGGCTCTATCAGCCGGCAAGGAAACCAGAGACCTGTCTCCTTCTAAAGCCCGACTGAAGTCCTCACTAATAAAGCATGGTTGTGTTTTACCAGCAGCCAAAACTGTAGCGCCACAACTTAAATCTCTGCTAAGATGCTCATTATCCTGTGAAGTGGGAGCAGGTAGGAAATCTTCTTTGAGACTGATGCAAAGAAGAAACACCTCTGTGGAGACGGCAGTAGGTGTAGAGGGCAGAGTGTGATGTGGCAGCATCTCCTTCATCATTTCTACTGGATCAAATTCAAGTGGTGGATTAGATGAGATGGTGGGATGTGAAACATTTAAGAGCACTGGCAAAGAGTATGTTTGCCAATTTGGATTTCACTCTTTCTTTGAGGGGCTGCTGTGCGGAGAGCCGTGCTAAATTCTGTTATTTATTAATGTGCTTGTTGACTCTTGTTTGGTACAGATTTGTTTCGCTCAGTGCACTAATTATCTTGAGTCCAGGTTTAATGGCATGAGCATTAGATGACCCGTGAAGACGTTGCCTAGCTGTTAATAAGTGTCTCTCACAGATCACACTGTGGCCGATGACGACAGTGCGACAGGTGGTCTGAAGAGTCGCACTCAGTGCTTTCCTGTTTTACTGCGAAGCACAGATCACACTGAGACAGGTGACATTTAAACTGTCACTGCAGTTGTTCAGGGACATTCTTCAGGAAAGGTAAAGGTCACACGATGCCAGGGTGGCAGATTATACCAACTATATGCCAGCTGCTTGTTTATTCGGGGGGATGGATAGTGATAACCTGACTTGATGTTTTGATTTTTAGATTTTTTGGTTGATTTTGAGTTTAAGTTACTGTTATTTCACTATGAAACTGCCTGTTAATCAAACTGTACCGTCTTTCAATCAGGAGAGACAAGTCAGATACAAAAGATAATTGTTTATTAATAACAGATGATATGTCTTTAGTGCTTGGACTCTACAGGGAGATTTGTAATGGAGGGGCGTCTGCCCTGAGCAGCACCAAGATAAATCCCCTCGTGGAGTCCAGACACTGGCGGTGGTGGCTGATGAGGCTGATAGAATGAGAGTTGATGGATCTGATGAAACCTGGGTGGAGATGAGGAGGTGGAGGGGTGCGTAACAGCAGCATGAATGTACTGAAGGGACAATCAACGATGAAATTGTTTCGTTGTGCTATTGGATAAAGGAGACCAGCTGATCATAATAATAATAATGCCTTTTTATTGTCATGTATACACATACACGAAATTTGACCTCTGCATTTGACCCATCCCTAGGGAGCAGTGGGCTGCTGAGAAAGCGCCCAGGGAGCAGTTAGGGGTTAAGTGTCTGGCTCAGGGACACTTCGGCACATGGCACGTCCCAGCCAAGGATCGATCCGCCGACCTTGCGGTTACCGGACAACCCGTGATGTCATGATTGACAGCCCCAAACAATAACAGCAAGGAAATAATGAGTGAGCGTGCCTGAGGAGTGAATGGCAGATGTATGAAAAATAAACTACGGGCTTAGGCATGCAAGAGTGTAGTCTTCCTGACTGAACTTACGGTAGAGCTTCATATGATGATAGACCAGTGATTGGAACAGACAGGAAGAAAGAAAAGGTGGATAGGTCCAACGAACAGAACTTTCAACCAGAAGACCGACACCTTGTTGTACTTTTATTGTAGTGGTTTTGTTGCCTAAACCAAACTGTTCGTGACAGTTTTCCTAAACGTATATGGTTTTGTTTCCTAAACCAGCTGTTTGTGTTTTTGTTGCCTAATGTATGTAGTTATTTTAAGCCCAACCAGGATTTTCCTTGTCTTAAGTGGTTTTGTTGCCTTAACCTAACTTTTGTTTACGTAATGTTGTCCCAGAAAAAAAAAGTTGTCGATTCATGTCCCTGTACAAGAAACCAATAGATTGCACCACCGTGAGGCTGTGTTGCTGAGTCAGCTAGTGTTAGCGTTAGCCTGTTATTTATTTTATCAACTGATTGGAGGCAATGTAAAAGAGTAAAGCCTTATGTCTCTTTTTACACTCCAATTGAATTATTTTACCAGTTGTGAATTATTTTGTCATCTGATAACATTCTATTGCCTTTTGTGAGTTTTCGGGCCCTGTAATATGCAACCTGTGACAAGAGGCCTTAAGTAGACACGTACATTGAAAAGATTGGGATCTACTGTCCTGCAGCTATTCTCTCTGCTGCCTCTTGAACCCCTACTGGGTATCGATTGTGTCTGTCAGCTGCCACTGTATTCAGGTCCAAATTTGTATATTTCTACATCGGTCCAAAGACAAAGCTTGCGGTGCCACCATTTTCTTTTCTTCATTATCCTACTTATATGGCCTTGACTCCTGCCTTTGATGTTCTGCTTTCACCCAAGTGGAGCCTTAAAGGTAATGATTTCACCTTCCACTCTGATCAAAAGCAACAATCAGAATGGTCCACCTTACTGCTGCTCACAGAGAAAGAAATCCCCAGGTCCATTCAATTACACACATACAGTTTATTTTTCATGCCAGACAGAAAACGGTGAGGTTAGGGGAGTGTGGGGTGAAGGAGGAAGGTGTATGCAACAGGAACAACAGGGGGTTAGCTATTGTACTATGACCAGCTGATCAGCACTGTCAGCAGCAGCAGCATGGAGGCAATTAGCGCTCGATTTCCACAATTTGCATTAAAATCGTATTCATTACTCAGTCAAATCTGAACACACAGACATAGTGTCAGGGTGACTTACACTCTCCAGTGGTGTAATGATCTTATACCCCGTTGTACATAAACGTTCATGCATCCGTAAATAAATCATAGAAAAAAAAGAAACTTGTAAATCCGTAAGTGCCCGAGAATCACCATGTTCTTAAGTTTTCTTCCGTACTGAAGTGATGCTGTGATAGCAGTCTGTGCATCCATAGATACACTGCAAACAGGAAATGTGCATAGCTAATTTGGCATCTTTTTAATGGTGCCAATTTACCAAATGTAACAAATACAGGCCTACTGGCAACACACTACTTCCTGTTTTCAGGGAAAGGTGAAATTAATGTTTTCATGTGTGACCCTCTACATGTACCCAGTTAGTATTTATCTTGTGATGTGACTTTCAGTAACATGTATTGTTTTACACTCATGCTTTTTTATTTTGGTGCATGTGTGTGTGTGTGTGTGTGTGTGTGTGTGTGTGCGTGTGTGTGTATGTGTGTGTGTGTATATCCAGGAATGGTGTGTGCCAGCCCAATCCGCTTTGATGCTGAGCACTCTCTGGTCAGCCCTCTGTGTCATTGTGTGTCCGCCTGGCACTGGAATGTGTATGTGGCTCCTGGAGGATGATGTTCTGTCTGCGGCCTGGCACTGTTTAAATGCTCCAGAGGAGACAGTAGGTCTTTCAACTTAATTAATATCTACTTCTAACGGACTGACCCATGTTCAAACCTCACTGTACAAATAATTCTTGTCTATAATTGGTAAGGAAGTCAATTGAATTTACGGGGACCTAATTACCGGTCTCTGTTTCCGAGTGTTGCAGGCAATCATGTTTCATTTCCTCTTTTTTTCCAAATTAGTATATTCAGGTCATTATTCTGCCCTAAAATATTACTGTTACTAGCCATGTTTTGTTAGTATTGTTGCTATAATTCAAAGTCAGTTTAGCATTCCTTTTTTCTGTAACTCATCTTATAAAACTCAGCAAGTTTCTGATGCAAGAACTCTTGTATTATGGAAGGGAAATCACTTTTCTTCTATTTGAACGCGTCTCAAAGGATATCCTTTGGTCTGTTGCAGCAACCGGAGAAAGTCTTGATCCTTCATACATTCAGCCATGAAACATTGATTACAAACGGCAGTGAT
Source organism: Pholis gunnellus (assembly GCF_910591455.1). NCBI lineage: Eukaryota > Metazoa > Chordata > Actinopteri > Perciformes > Pholidae > Pholis > Pholis gunnellus. The sequence goes on from NC_136539.1 coordinate 3,871,924, forward strand.
AAGTCACAGATATGACTTTGAAATGCAGAGGTGATTCATCATCCCGTCATGATTATCAGCAATGTGCCATGGTGCCATGTGCTCTACAGTAAAAGCTTCTCATTGGATCATGACGGGACATTCACGCAGATTTAAATCACAGGTATAATAAGAGCCAACTGGTACTTGGCAGCTCTGCTCCCTCTCCTGTGGTGCTATAAGAGTACAAGAACAATTATATAATAAAGAAATGATGTAATTCTGTAATGGTAGTGCCATGCAAAAGCAATTGACATTCTCACAAGAGCTTTAAGTATAGTTCAACTGAGTTACATATCCTGTTTTAAACATGATCGATCAAGATATTATTGGACTTCATTAGAAGGAAAAAAACATTTTTGAAGAAGAAAACATGCTGTTGCAGCTGAATGAAAGAAATCCCACTTGTGGGTAAAAGAGGATTCAGTCTGCCATTTCATTCTCTCTTTCCCACTCAAGCAGATGTGTGTGTACACTCAAACCCCAGCTCCGGTCTGATCTCCAAGGGTAGAAGAAGAGCAGGGCAGCAGGTTTTCCCTCCCATCAGCCCCTTACAGGACGGAGGTAAGCAACCAAATTCACCCAGGGATGATCTTCTGCCTCATCCTGCTCACTTAGCCGGCTAATCTCCCCCTACCTGAGCAGCCATTGAGCCCATGCAAGACATTCTGTGGGCAGGATGAGGCCAGCTGTGGAAGCATATAAGTGCTATTGATTAACTATTGGATTGGAGAGGGTTTGTTGGGAAGACAGCGGGTGGTGTTTCGGAGGAAATGCAGCCTACAGCAGCAGCTTGGCATGGCCTACTGTTGAAAACATAAAAAAACAAATAAATCTAAATCTGCCACCATAGTAGAGGTCAACAGCTGCCACTCCTCAGTCAGGAAATTAGGCTGGCTGGGAGAGATTTCCAAAGGAAACAGGAGGATTAATCAGCTCAGAAAACATACGAGATGAAACACTATTCACCTTTAATGTTCCCTGTGCTGCTTAATGAAGAAAAAGTGCTGTTCTTACTTGGCTTATAATCACAAAAAATATAACTAAACTCAAGTATGTGACATTTACAGCTTTGCACAACTTTTATTGTCTTAAAGCAGGGGTGGCCAACCCGCGGCTCCCGAGCCGCATGCGGCTCTTTGCCCGGTTTCATGCGGCTCTTACGTTCATATCGAAGTTTGTATTTGTGTTTTTTTAATGTTTGTTTCGCTTGAGTTAAATACGGTATTTTCGTCAAACGCGCATGTGCGGCCACAGATTACGTTCCTCGTCGACCCATTTAACGCAGAGACGGACTGTTTGAAAGCCCCGCTAGTCACAGATGAGGATGCGGCTGAGTTGGAGATGATCGATCTTTGTGAGGAGGACCAACTCAAACCTGCTTTAAGGGACGGGACCATTGAGTTCTGGAAAAGTGTGCCAATGAAAAAATACCCCAATGTCAAACGGGCTGCGCTTAAGATACTGTCAATGTTTGGGTCAACATACGTCTGCGAGTCGGTGTTTTCTACCCTGAAACACGTGAAATCAAAGCATCGATCTGTTCTGACTGACACCCATGTGAAAGAATTGCTTCGAGTGGCAACAACGGAATACAAGCCAGATTTGAAGAGGATTGTTCAAGGCAAGGAATGCCAGAAGTCCCACTAAGTAACATGCATAGTAAAAGAAAAACACTATTGTAAATTATTATATTTTTGTTTGTGGACTTGGTTGAACTGAGAGTTTGTCTGTGTGAGACAGTGCACACAATGTTCATTGTTGAAAATGGTGTGTGTGTGTGTGTGTGTGTGTGTGTGTGTGTGTGTGTGTGTGTGTGTGTGTGTGTGTGTGTGTGTGTGTGTGTGTGTGTGTGTGTGTGTGTGTGTGTGTGGTGGCTCTTTGCGGTAACACAGTAAAAAAATGTGGCTCTTGGTCTCTGACTGGTTGGCCACCCCTGTCTTAAAGGAACAGTTTTTTGGGGGAAATGCTTTCTTGTTGAGAGTTAAATGATATTGGTTGCTTTCATAAATCCAATATGATGCTCTACACTAAATGAGAGCGCTGTTAATTTCCATATGAATTAACCAACCGGTAAGTTCCAATGGTTTCCTATTTCTAAATACAAAATAATACAAAACAGTGCCTATTGTTGACAGTGAAGAACATGCCGATGATTATGAAAAGAAATTTCATAATCATTTAAACTTAAACAATATGCCTATAAAAATATATTAGAAAACTATGGCATAGCTAATATTAGGAGTTAGTGAAAATGTTACCTAAGCTAAACATTTCATTAATTAGTGTAGCAAAAAAGTAACTTTCACACACGCACTCTGCTGTAGAGAAGCAGAGCGCATAGGTCGAAATGCATTCTGGGAACCCGTTGAGTATCGTCTGAAGATGATTTAACTTTTTGGTGATTTAAGATTAAACTGGCTACTTGTTAAACAATCCGGTCCGACACGTCGTCCCTCAACTCCAACTCCAGGCAGCAGCCCGCTAGCTTAGCTTAGCATAAAGACTGGAAAAAGTGGGAAACAGCTAGCTGGCTCTGTTCTATCAAAGTCCGTCTACCAGCCCCTCTAATGCTAACTAGTTAACACCTTTATCTTGTATGTTTATTGCATACAAAAAACAAAGCGCCTTTCACGCAGGAAGCGGTTTGCGCTGCGCCCAGGTGTTACACAACGCAGCGAAAAGCTGTCACAAGCTATTGGCAATGAAGGGTTTCAGAGCACGGTGCTGCCGTTGTCACATTCTGAGTGAAAAGCCCTTAATTAAAAGCAGCAGATTTACAGGGTGATAATGTTCTGGAAGTATTCGTCAGGCCAGGAGCCACCAGACAACCACCGATGAATTCAGGAAGTTACTGTACCCAGTCAAGAAATGATCGAGGAGCCAAAGCCCTTGGAAATGGGTTGAGAGAAACTCAGAGATCCTCAGTCTAACGTCCTCAAGTGGCTTGCATTACAATGAGAAGCGGGTGTTTATCAAAAAAACTGCCAGCTTAGTGGCGTTGTAATTGAAGAAAAGGGATTATTCTCCAAAATAATTAAAAGGGGGGGGGGGGCTCTGTTACCATCTTACCAAAGATGGATTATCAAAGAGGCTTCCGAGACTGGAACATTGCATCCATGGCAACAATGTGGTGGAAATTAGTTTTGTTGCCCTATAGATACGTGTAATGAAAAGCAGAACCTTTAGGTCACTAAATCACGTTTTCATAACCAGAGACAGGATATGATCACACCAGCTGCGATCCCAAATCGTGCCAGGGGTGTAAAGTGTACTTACCAGCTACTGGGTACCCTTGCTCGAACCACACCCATCTTCAAACTCTGCCTTTATGTGGATCTCAACTACACACCTGAAAACCTTTGTGACTACATGCTGCACGACTGTGACGCGATTGCGTGGACAAAATCCATCCACAGAAAAAATAGATATAATAAAGACTAAAATAAGTATTCAAAACCTCTTCTGTGGTACTTCCTGCTACAGTGTCTCCAGATCCACATTTAGCCACAATGACTCACACAGACTCACAAGGTGAAAACAATGCCAGTGCTGCTGTCGTGGATGGTAATGAAGAATGTGTCACCTATGAGGCAAATGTGTAAAATGTAACCTAATGTGGTTACAATCACCCAGAAGGTGAAGATGGGAATCCAATACATGCATCAATCATCATATGTCATTGTATTGTTTGTAAAATATATGCCATTTGTTTCAAAATGAAAGCAGGTAGAGTCACACGAATGTGTATTAATTACTCAATCCGAGCCTTTATGGAGAGATCAGCTCATCAAATCAAGAAATAGTGTAATGAAACGAGAGCTTCCCACTCAATACCAAATAAACATCAAAGACATAAAATGTCACTGAAACTAGTTTGTATCGATCTCCACTTAAATTCCCATTCGTATAAGTGGGCAAGAGATCGAGATGTGCACAACTCTGCCATCTTTTCTAAATATAGTCTGCTGCCTCACTATATTCAGTTCAAACTGTTAACGATACACGTGGAAGGAGTGAAATCTGTACCACGGCAGCAGAACTCTCAAGGCTCTATCTTAAAACCCTGACAGTGACATTTCCATCGGTCTAGATATATCTTCCTGAAATTGTTTTTTCCTACACAGACACAGCATAGGCACATGTGCGTGACACATGATGATCCGCTCTGCTCAAAACGCTTCGCATCTTCTCCTCCTAAGGACATAAAGTATCAGCTCAGGAGAGCATGAAATTGAGTTTAAAGACGAATGGGCGGAAGTGATGTTTTTCATGATAACCTAGAGCAAACACCCAGGCCATTAGCAAGTTAACAAGCCAAACACTCTAATAAGCTCAGCTTTCTCTCTTTGCCTTGTGTAGGTCTCTGGAGCTTTCACAGGGTTTAATGATGAACTGAGGTAATGGCTGGATTGCAAACAGACATGGAGGGGGGGGGGGGTTACTGGTGGTCTGAGTATATCACTCTGTCTCCCAACAGTGGAATTGGTGGTGGAGCCTATCAACAGGGAAGCATACAGAGGGAACCTGGTAGAGAGGTTTCTCTACCAGGTTAATCAATGTCTGCAGCAGTGTTTAATCCAGACCACATAGCCTAAGGGGCTACACACATTTATCAGAGTATACTTTGAATATGCACAGTGCACAGAAAAAAAATACTTTTGGCAAAAAAAAGAAAGATGGAAGGTCTTTTATTTAGCTTTGTGGTTAGTTTAAAAACAAAACATATTTTAAATAAACAAGAATATCAGAGGACATTTGAATTTCCCATCTCCGAAGAGAGCCTCCACAACATATGAATGATGAGCATTCATCCAAAAACAAACAAATTGTTTAACGGTGATTTAGGAGCGAGGGCTCTGGATGGAAACCCAGAGGGGCCGCCCCTGTTCCAGCTTCCTGCCCCGCGGACCTGCAGTCAAGTATGAAGAAGATAGCAGCTGGCGTATCAACGTCCCGTACGCCTGGGACTTCAGGGCACAAGCCTCAGAAAGTTGAGGTCACCCATTCACAGCCTTAAAATCCAAATGAAATTACTGAAATTTGACTGAAAGGAATCTGAGGAATAAGTTGTTTCAAATGAAGCAAGTGTTAAGGCTTATGGGTGTACAGCTGTCTCCCCTTCACAATGTCAATTCTTCAATATGTCAAAGACTGCCAGGACTAGTCCATCCCCAAAGCTCTTATTGATGTCCATTTTCATTCTTTGTATACACGTGGCACAGGGACAAAAGCGTCTGCAGCATTGCTGTGAGGAAAATGGTTAATATCAATATATTGACAATAGCTCAGCTCCTCTGTTGTAGCGTGAACAAAACAAGAAGCTTACAGTGCAGGAAATGATGGGTCCTGAAAAAGCTATTCACCGTACAGTAATTACAGCTCTGCAAGGGAGATAATGATGTTGAATGGACCACAAACAAAAGACTGGACTTACAGCTTCACGTTCTAGTGGTGCTTTTCAGATGAAATATTGCCCACTTGCTGCAGTAGCGACAACAAAGTCCCATTTCGACTGGCCTGCTGCCTTTTTCGGGAATCTATTCACTCCAGAGTCTCATGGGGACACAGCCCAGGGCATTGTCTACACATTTTACCTACACTATGACATTTTTACCAAATTTGATAAATGTCAATACAACTTGTTTTCATCACACGATGGCAATAGAGGTTATGCTCAAACTTCAAACTGCACTTGTTACAGCAATTCTTTGTATCAAGATCAGAAATCACTGATTCCCACGCACTAAAACTGTGTAGGCCAGTCACAACAACGATAAACACGCAGGGAAATCATAATTGCTATTTACAAGAATTTAGCTTTACATGTTTCCTGTTTTTGGTGGTTGGATCTTCCCACAAGAGAGACAGCCAACATGAAAATGAGGAATTTGTCAGAGCAAGAAAACTCTTGGCCCCAGGAGGGCATCAACAGATGTAGCTTCAAAAAGCAGAACATGACTCACTGTGTGACCGGCCATGGGTCAAAAGATGCACTTTGAGAGCATCAATGTGTGTTACACATGTCTGAGTGGAAAGGGCAGGTGCCTGACATACTCTGTGTTGCACGCTAGTGTAGTGGAGAAAAGCTTTATATTCCTGTCTAAAAAACATACACACACACACACACACGGTGACAACAACATCTCGTCTGTGTCAGGAAGCAGAGACTCCATCAGGCACATAGAGTGCGGTTTTGTGTAAGTGACGACTGCAGGGCTGAAAGAAATATGCCTCAAACTGATGTGTCATGAGTTTGGTCTTTACACACCATCAAAGGGACGTCTCACACAAACCAGAAGCTTAAAAAAAACTCCAATCCGATTCAGACATGGAACAACTTGATCCTACGGAGAGAACAGTGTTAGTTTAAGCCAGAGAAAGGAAGAAATGCAATCTGATCTATTTCCAGCTTCAACAACAAATCCCAAAAAATACAAAATAAAGCCCTCTGTTTTGCTTTACGTCATCTGTTGTACTGCACTATCTTCTCTTGAGTGTAGCTGTAGGGATAATCCGAAGAGCAGGTCTTACTGAGCTGTTGAAAAAAACGGCATCAGACTCATGATTGAGCTTTTCTTGTTTAGGTGGAATGGGCAGCCTCCTCCATTCAACATCTTTTTATTGAGGCAGTAAAAACAATAGAGAGGCACATTGAGGAGCGTAAGTTGGGGTTGTGTGAATGAATGTGGCAACATGTTGAACCCGTGAGAACTGATTTTCTTTTGGCCCCTTGGGGGCAGTGGAAAGCATTTGTGAACACAACATTGATATATTACACTTTTATTTTTCCAAAATTGCTTCGTCTCACATCCAGCAGTTAGGGAGCCAAGTTATCATTTATTTGGAGTCGTCTTTCCGCTAACCCGACGTAAGACGGGCACTTTCCAAAAATCTTTGGTAGGTGATTGGATGAACTATCTGTCAATCAAACTGTTGCCCAAGCCAGCAGGGGGAAGAGTGAAAACATCTTTCCATCGAGAAAAGTCTTCGGTGCCGCTCTTTGCTTTTCTTTCAGAGAGAAAGATACTCTTCAGTTCTGATCTAATTGATACTGTGTTTACGCTAACAGTCACCTCTCCGGGTCGTCTCACACACATCTAAGCCCCGCTCGTAGCTGCCGGTAGCTCCTTTCAGGATGCTGTTGACTGGCTTGCTGGACACAAACACATCTCTTGATGCCTGACATGTCTTTTGTGTGATATGTGATCCTGTGATTCTCATCGTGACATCGCAATAATTCAGCTGCCATTCAAGGTGAGAATGTAAGTCCAATATTCACTCTTCAGGAGATTATGTATTAGTGAGTGAGTGAGTGTGTACAACTCTGTCTATGGCGAATCTCGCCTACTGCTGGACAGTAATGACAATAGACAACTTCCCAGTACCAACACATGAAAAGCCCTTATTTAAATCATCAGGTCCTAAAAGTTGTAAAATGGCCTAATAGCTGAACACAGTTATTTCTCCTCTGTTCATGTGAATGAGCTCGAGGAACGAGGCTGGACTGAGGGCTGGGAGGCGGGGTTTACGCCAATTGCTCTTTGGGCCCCATGGCCGCGGAAGACCAAGCAAAGTTCCAGGAAATCTTTATCTCAATTTTATACTCTAATACTATATATTTTTTTGCTTCATGCGCCTCCGAGCAACTTCCTGAACGGGGAACCCGCCTCTGACGCTGGATCCAGTTCTCTTCACACATCCATGGTGAGCTAACAGCTAAAGGAACTGAACACACAGCAGGACTCACACAGAAATCTCTGTTAAGAGGATGGGTTGAACGGGCAGCATGAAGTGTTACAGTGAACAGCGGTTTAGCTGCACAGAGCTGGTGCAGACAGCTGTATAGATTGAAATGAAAGCACGACTGTTGCATGAGAGACCAACGTGTCTGATATACTTGTGTTCTGGACGGTGGCGGACAATTGTTGTTAATATGAATTCAAATAAAAATAACTATATATATATAAATATAGCATGGTTTGAATGGTTTAACATATAACCTGTTTGGTGTAGTAAGGATTAAAGTTTTTAAAAAACACTCCAGTAACCCTGGAGCTACCGGAGTCACAGCTGTGGGGAAGGCTGCTCCAGGCCGGGGCTGGGAAGTTGTTCAACTCCCATTAGAACTGTGTTATCTGGGGAAAGGGGGTATTAGAAAAAGGTTATTTGCAGTAGTTTAGACTTCATCAACTGGCCCAGTCCGAACTTCTGTTATACTTCTGAATAACTGAAGGGATGCTTGCAGACACACTTGGTGTCTCTTTTTTGCACTTTTCTAGTTTCGCCATGTTTGTGGTCGCTGCTACCTCCTGAGGGAAATATCGGGCTCTTTATCCGAATGCTTCACGGGTTCACCAGCTAGTCGCTAACTGTCTCTGTCTGCTGTTTGGGGGCTGAGTGTACAAAAAGATCCTATTTTAGGCGTGATTTAAGGCCAAATAAAAGGAAGGATTAGCACAGAGAAAATGCAACAAACAAATGAACTGTTCAGGGAAGATACACAACAATGTGTATTCTGTGCTAGTTATTCAACCGCTTAAAAGGTCGCAATGTATCCTTAAATGTGGTCTATACCATATTCTAAATGAGCAAAACACCATATATACACGCTGCAGTCGATGTCATGATTCATAGTCATTCGAAACAAAGAGTAAATGCTTTTGCTGTCAGTGTGTGTGTGTGTTAATCGGGCTGTTTCGGCCTCAGGTTGGCTTTAGGCTATCCAGAGGATTACTGAGTAGCCCATATGGCTTCTCAAAGACAGAGAGAGAGAGACAGAGAGAGAGAGAGAGAGAGAGAGAGAGAGAGAGAGGAGCAAAGCTGTGTCCTGGCATCACTACATCCAGTGGTGAATGAGCAGCACTCATGCACAGTCACAAGCACTCTCCACAGCTCCCTAAGGTACATCGAGTGTAACACAGTCCTGCCAGGGATTTATTTAACAGCTCAGATTCTCTTTTGTCTGCTCTGCTCGTCTGCATAACCACACACACACACACACACACACACACCTACACACACACACACACACACACACACACACACACACACACACACACACACACACACACACACACACACACACACACACACACACAGACACACACAAGCCATTTGATTCTCCATGTCAATGCTGGTTGTGTGTCCCTTTCCGTATTTGACACAGAAGTTTTTTTTAAATGCTCTAATTTGTCTTCATATTTACATAATCTAATTGACCAAAAAGTGTAAAAGATAGCATGGTATAGTTATTGTTAAAGTATTTCATTTACAACATCTCAAGGTCTCTCTGAAGGTCTCTTTCCCATTTATTCATATCCTCTTGCAGCTTAATTGAAGTTTTAAAATAACAAAAACACAGTGTGTGTTTCCACTGCTCTATTAATTGTGATGAGGCGTGAAACAATACCTCAGGATTGGCTCAGAACCTAAATTATCAATTGATTATCTTTCAAATTTGGACATGATGATATGCAAGCTTTACTAACCACACAGGTGTTTTCACTTATGCTGCCTGATTAGACCTCTTCTGGACTGTGTGGGTGTAAACCTGACATGATTGACTTCTCGCTGACTGTACCTGTTGTCATGGTTATTGCTCAATAGAATTTATGATACAAAGTTCAATCAGATGGCAAAAAGATATGGATATCACCCGATGATGATTTAAGTAGAAAAGAAATAAAGGAGCAGCATTGTTCTCGTATTAAAGGGCAGGGCTAATTAGCGCTTCTATTATATCCATGCAGTCGATCATAAATGGGGCTTTTTCTCACGTAACCTGTGACAGAAACACAACATTGTTGTCATAATTTAAAGTAAATGCCAGTTTTGGCTTTGGAATCAAAACAAGCTGTTTCGTGAAGGGGTTTAGTGAACAGTAAGATTATATATTAGTCGGAGAATTCTCTTCTGAAAGCCAGGACCTCTTTAAATCTACTATTGTTGTTATTATTAATAATATTTATGTTATCATTACTGCAACTATTACTGCTTTTATTATCATTCTATTGTATACACTGCTGCTGTTATTATTAGTAAGCATTTTAATTGTATTAGTTCGGCTATTGCTGCCACTGCTGCTGTCACTGCTCTCATTATGTGCATCATTTCTCTCATATGGATTGACTACGTTGTAATTTCATTATATTGTTCATTCTGTAGACATGACAATCTATTTCACTTCTGGCCATCCTGGGAGAGGGATCCCTCCTCTGATGCTCTCTTCCTCCTTTTCTCCATATTAAAGTTGTTTTTTTGGGAAAGTTTTTCCTATTCCAATTTGAGGGTCCAAGGGCAGAGGATGTAGAGCCCCCTGAGGCAAATGTGTGATTTATGATATTAGACTATATAAATTAAATTGATTCAAAAAATGTAATGAATGAAATCCTTGATGGTTCTTTTCATGCAACATAATCTCTTTTGTCACTATTTAAATATGGAAAAGTAATTCTGTCAGAATGTGTTACTGTTCATTTGTACTGTAAAATAATCACTGCTATACTATTAGGTATTGTGATATACTGTAGGCGGTGTTACAGGTAATGTACAATAGACACAGTAGGGGTGCATGGTAGTGATTACGTCACTTATGATTTTAGTAAGTTGTCAGTGCACCTGGGTGTAAATACCTAACGACAACTTTATTAAGTAGCAAAAGACATCTCTGCCCCAGCTGGTTGTGAGTATGACAGTGCGGGCTGGATGCTGCAGTTGTAGACTACAAATAGGACCTCCATCACACCACCCTGTCTGTCTCTGTAGTGCTGTTCAAACGTTAAACTGAATCTCCCGACATCAAGCGAAGGGCAGATTTGAGAGTGTGTGTGTCGCCCTCTCTTTTAAGTTTCCCTCTAATAAAATTCTAATTAACTTCTGGGTAACATGTGTGAAGACACGAGGTTGGGAGCAGAGGCGGGGGTTAATGCGGGTAAAAGATGAGATGATGAGTCTCTGTCAGTTTGTGACAGGAAAGCATTGCAGTTCCCACCTGTGGACTCGCACACTTTTTCTGAGTCAACCAGTGGGCCTGCTGCTGCGACGCCTAGATCGTAGCCTACTTTGCTCAGCGTGACTGAGTTGGACTGGAAGTGACATGCATCCAAATATACGGCATCCGCTTCTGTCACACATCTGTCTTTCTGCCGGAATAATGTTCGAACAGATGCTGCAGACTGTGAGGGAGTGCTGCTTTAATGAATGAATGAAAATGGGAGTTTATGATATCTATGACTCCAGGCCCGTCGCACTACAGGCCCGTCGCCCTGACCTCTGTGGTCATGAAGTCTTTTGAGCGCCTGGTCCTGTCCCACCTTAAAACCCTCACCGACCCACTCCTGGACCCCCTGCAGTTCGCCTACAGAGCCAACAGGTCTGTAGACGACGCAGTCAACATGGCCCTTCATTTCATCCTCCAGCATCTGGACTCCCCTAGAACCTACGCCAGGATCCTGTTTGTGGACTTCAGCTCTGCCTTCAACACCATCATCCCGTCTCTGCTGCATGACAAGCTCTCCCAGCTGCATCCGCCCGACTCCACCTGCAAGTGGATCACAGAATTCCTGTCTGACAGGAAGCAGCACGCCAAGCTGGGAAAACACGTCTCAGCCTCCCGGACCAGCAGCACCGGTTCCCCCCAAGGCTGCGTTCTTTCCCCTCTGCTCTTCTCCCTGTACACCAACAGCTGCACCTCCAGTCACCAGTCCGTCAAGCTCCTGAAGTTCGCAGATGACACCACCCTCATTGGACTCATCTCTGGTGGGGATGAGTCCGCCTACAGGTGAGAGATTGACCATCTGGTGACCTGGTGCGGTCTGAACAACTTGGAGCTCAACGCTCTAAAGACAGTGGAGATGGTTGTGGATTTCCGGAAGAATGCAGCCCCACCAGCCCCTATTGCCCTGTGAGACTCCGCCGTCGACTCTGTGGAGTCCTTCCGCTTCCTGGGCTCCATCATAACCCAGGACCTCAAGTGGGAGCTGAACATCAGCTCCATCACCAAGAAGGCTCAGCAGAGGATGTACTTCCTGAGGCAGCTGAAGAAATTCAACCTGCCAAAGACAATGATGGTGCACTTCTACACATCATCGAGTCCATCCTCTGCTCCTCCATCACGGTCTGGTGCGCTGCAGCCACTGCCAAGGACAAGGGCCCTCTCACCCTGGACACAAACTGTTCGTGCCCCTCCCATCTGGCAGGAGGCTGAGATCCATCAGGACCGGGACCCCCACTGACTTTGTCATCCTCAGGACAATTCCCTACCGGTCACTACCCTGCACATCCCTTCTATTACACTCGACACTTTCACACTACACTTACATCTCACTTGTTTATAGTCCTGTTATCTTTTTGTTGTTCATAGTCCTGTTATCTGTTCGTTTGTGCACTTTATTTTATATTTCACTTTATTTTATATCTTACTTTATTTTGTATCTCTCTGTAAATTTGAATATGTTTCTACTTGCACTGATTGTTGTTGATTGTTAAATGTTATGCACCTCCCGTCATGTCAAATTCCCAGGCAATAAACGGTTCTGATTCTGATGATTCTGATTCTAGCACGTGGATACATTTGATAGCATCCGGTCTCCCCCCCTGTTTGAAACACACAACAGCACCAGATAAAGAGTGGAGAATGCTTAGCCGAGAATCAGTATTCCAGCTCATGCCCGGCTATGCAACTGAAGCAGGGTGAATTAATATGAGGACAGAAAACGTGGTCCCATGTCACCCCGGGTATAATGCGGTCTCAAGCATATCAGGGTGCCCCAGCTGTGACCGTGCAGTCTTATCATTTCTGAGCCATGTAACACTTTCCGCACTCCTTTGCTCTTCCCCGCCGACTGGAAAAGAAACTCCATCTCCATCTCGTTTCCGGTGATACTTTTCCTTTACTCAGACACTAAGCAGAGGAACGAAAATAAATCGGAGTTCTCTTTAAGGTCACGGAGAGAAATCACAGATGTTCTCCTTCCTGATTGGAACATGTGTGGTGTCCTCGTGCACACATAGGAAGACAGATAAGGAAACGCTTTTCTTAGTTCCTTTTTTTCTTCTTTTCCTTGCATGTGGATGAATTATTATCTTGGTTGTTGGACTGTTTCTCTGCAGAGACACAGTTCTTTTGCAAAAATGGGAGCAAAATGTTCTCCTCTGTCAAAACGGTAACATTTGTGTTGAAGAAAGGTGGACAGCATTCCTCGTGTTGAGCCCTCAGTCATCGAATGGATCTTGTCTTATTTTAAATTTTAAATTTTAAACACAATCCCTTCAGCTCTGCCCTTTAGTGAGTGAAGGATTAGAGTGAGCATTCATAATGAGGACAAGTAGGGATCTGGGCTCATCATTTCCTCACTGAACAAAAGGTCACGGATCAATATCTTTCTAAGTTAGAAAAAAAGATTTCATGTCTGCGGATGAGAGGATTATCTGTTGATAATCAACAATCGATAGCCACCTGTGCCACCTGTAAAGGTAACCGGCAAGCAACCTACTGTTTGTAGCTGATTCCACTTCTATTTAACATATTCACTGCAGGTAGCACCAACAGAAATGAAACAGATGACCCTGATAATCATAGTGCATCCACTGAAATACAAAGTAGTGCATGCATAAACAGGACCTGAGAGATACGACTGTTTTTAATGGAAAACCTTTTAGGTTAAAGATCGACCATATATTCAGATTTAGAATAAACCCCTGAACCGTGATATGGATTACATGCTGCTGAGCAAAGAATCTATAAACCTCTTAATAGCACTCTACACTACTGAATATATACAGGATATTGCACATTTACCTTAACACAATTTACTGTATCTTTACTTCATATTCAGCTTCAACACTTTTATTATTATTTCCATTTATTTGCATATATGTGTGAAATGAAATCCAGCTCAGTCATCATTAAGCCTTGAGAGCTGTAATTGCAAAAGTTATCACAGTCTTCATGAATGCATCATGCATACTGTTATGTTAATAAATATGCTGTCATGTGAAACCATTCTCTCCTCTCACAATTAAATACTGTCCACCCATGGATGGGGAACAGTCTCAGTCCATTTAATTTAATCCCTGTAGTTGCTTGATTTTATGGCTTTTTTTTCCCCGTACGCATGGTGCCTGCAAGCCATGGCAACAGGTCTGATGAGACTGTGTCTGCAATCACATAACTAATTATAGCATTGGTTCAAGCTGCAGGTGAATTAGTGCCTGATGGCTTCTCTTAAGAGTGAAAATGATTCCCTCCTCATGGTGGCACATGGCCGGAGGTGTTGCTTGTGTGGGATGCTTTTCAAACAAAAACAAACAAACAAAAAAATCGACTGGGTCGAAAATGAAAATTTCTACTGAAAAATTAAGAAAGCACAGATTGTCCCAGTGTGACGGCAGAGCTACAGACAGTGTTCAGAGACAAAATTCGGTCTCACTTATTCATTTACAAACTAAACCGTATGACTATATTCCATAAGGCATTATGCCTATAAGTTACTGTGGCTAAATTCAAAGGACACAGAACCTCTCCGTCTTATAAATAGTTGTGCAAACAGCTGCAGCTGAAGGATCCTTTCACTCTTAAAAATCTTGTATCGCAGTGTCCCCTTCTGGCGAGTCCGGGCTACACCTAAGCTTTAAGCCTACAGTGTGGAAATGGAGCACGATTACTGGACTCACTCCTGTGTGTTGATTGTGAGGGGAAGAATCATCCACGAGGGCCTGACTGGAAATCTATTGCTGAATTTGTGTGAAATCTTGTGTGAAAATTCCAGCGGGAGGGCATTAAAGAAAGAGTTGTTCTCGTTGGATATTCGTTTTTTGATGGAGGGGAGGAGCAAGCACAACTGAGCTCTTCCATCTGTGTTCCATCTCTTCACAGACCCTATTCTTCGAAGCATACTGCCTCCCTGTAAGCCCCAGCACACACACACACACACACACACACACACACACACACCCACACACACACACACACACACACACAAGCCACTGGACTCGCCACATCAAAGCCTTCCATAAAGGCCTGGTTTTGGCCTTGGCTTTGGAGGAAAACGATGGATGGTTTTATATTTTATATTTCTCATCCATTAGACTGCGCTTCGCCATTCAGGTCCTGCTTGTTTTCTAAGCATGAGGATTAAAATATCTCTCTCCAGCGAGAGAAGCCAAGAAACATCCCCCTCCAAAAAAGGAATAAAAAAATGTGAGATGTGTGCCTCCAGGGGCTGTTTGTGCTGTCCTGAAGAATACAGAGGCAATTTATGCTCAGCCCAACTTATTTCCATACAGCATATCACTTCAAGTGGGCTTATTTACATCTGTTGGGAAATGAGGACAGTTTGGTACCTTACTGCTGAAATGCATTCGGGGAAGCTGCAGACTGAACAATCAAGAGCGTCCCCGCTCGTATGAATATTCAACGTGTTTATGCAGATATATCACGACAGAAAACATTGACAAAATAGCGTATCAAAGTGTAATCAAATACATTGCATGTGCACCGAATGAAATATGCATGCCAAATTGGCTTCAGAGAGCACAGAGCAGGCAGGTCCTCTGAACCCTTTGCACAAAAAGGCTCATTGAAATTCCTTTCATTATGACTGTGGCACTACAGAAAGACAGAGAATGAGAGGGACGGACGGAGAAAGATGAGTGTAATGGTTTCTGATTAGAAAGGCAGGGAAAAGCCTTGCATCATGCACTGGGATATAATTACAAGGAATTATGCAATTTCACCTCTGGGGGGGAAAAATAGTCAACAAAAAACACATGAGATGAGCATTTAGTCATTTTATTTACAAATGTTACGGTTTGCCTCGATCCATTTAGTGCGATATATTCTTCACATGGAAAGCTGCTTGTGTGTACAATTCCTCCATTCATCAGTGAAAACTCCAAACAGGTGCTATCCAAGCAGACAGTTTTAAATATGCTTTGAAAGGATCCTAATAATCTTAATTGCTAATCCCACCAATGAAAAGGCACACAGACGCGACGAGAATACATTGGTTGACAGACCTGTTAATACCACAAGACTCGGCGAAAAAAAAAGAAGAAGCAAGAGTGAGACGAGATTGAAACCTCGAAATATCTCTCGAGATCTCTAAAAATCTGTCATTACAAAGATCTGCCTCAATAATCTTATCGACAATTTAACGCTTTTACTAGTTTCGTGGCTAAAACATAAAAAAAAACTTGCGGATGCATGCAGAACCCTTACAATTTTGTACAACTGTAATACTTAATAAGATATAGACACGTTAAAGTAGATAACTTCTTTGCAAGCTTACCCTCTCAATCACACACTGAAAATAAAAAATAAAACGGAATATAATTTGAGTCAACCGGAAATTTCTGTCGCCATAAATGGAAGTATGTCCAGACCAGGTGTCCCCGGCTGCTTGCAGTGGCTTCGATGCACACGTTAACGCTCAGGGGCTGTTGTCACATGTAGTCTCTTCGTCGATCTGCTGGAGTACAGTCACGTCACATAGTGGTTGGCTGGCCAGCTGGGAGACAACAAACAGCAGCATTAGAGGGAAGAAAACCAACACGACGTCATGCTCGTCACGTTGATTTGCGCGCTCACCTTTGAATCGCATGTAGCAGGTGTTACAGAAGAGCTGCCTGTTCCGTATTCTGACCTCGGCGCCGGCTGCCGACCCTCCGAGGTCACACTTGCAGTCGATGCACTGAGGGAGTTTAAGAAAGGGAAGAGTTAGAGAGCTACTCAACCGCTGGTTAAAAGCTATAGACTACAGTGTCCAAGTCCAAAAGGCGGAGGGATGAGGACAGACAAGACACCCCTTGATTGTATGAAGAGAGAGAGAAAAATGGAGGGAAAAGGATAAACGAGAGTCGAAGATTGGCAAGATGGATCACTGTTCAGATGCAGGAGACCGAGCTCGAGTGAAGGCCAGAGTTCAAGGGAAGGATCGACAATTAAGCGTTGAGAGAGACAAAGTGAGGGAGAGGTGGATTAGTTTGTCTTGCAGGGTTTTGGCACAGAACATACTACTTTGCTCAAGCTGTGAAAGAGATCAGGACCTCGAGATTCACCAGGATTCACCAGGTTAGTCGTAAAAGAAAGGAGGAGTTTGGAGGAATCGAGGCCGAGGTGTATTGACGGTGTGCTCCGGCCGACACGTGTCCCAGCTCTCACCTTAAAGCAGCCCAAATGATAACAGAGCCCGAGGGACTCGATGATCATGGCCGCTCCCTTTCCCAGCGGGATGTCACAGAACGTACAGATTTTCCTGCCACTCACTGACCTGGATTACAGAACGCACAGCTGTGATTTTTAGAGCCGAGCACACGTGCACAACGCATGTATGCATATGCATACGCACACACACACACACACACACACACACACACACACACACACACACACACACACACACACACACACACACACACACACACACACACACACACACACACACACACACACTATGCAACTGTTAAACTGATAGATGGCTTGTTTGCTAATGGTCAATATTGTCCTTTTTTTTTAAATAATTATCTTGGATGAGGGCCAATCACGTCCCCTGCCAAAATGGAGCAGGAGCACCTCCACAACATTCTGTAAAATATTTAATAATGTTTTTGCATTTTTCATTACTTTAATTGTTTATTCCATTATAGAAATCACTGAGTAAACAATTATCATTTATACTTTTGGCACGGAAACAAATGTTTGCTTAATTCTTAAATGACCGGTGCCCCGGTGTTGCTTTAGAACACATGAACAAAGATTCACACAAGCTCAAAACAATCAAACAGGGAATCTTTAAAAAAAAAATTGTGTGTCAGAGTTTCACCTGTCAGCTGTGAAAAAAGAGGGTGAACAACACAAAACACAATATCATACAACAACATATCATATTAGGTTCAAAAGCAGAACAAGTGAAATCAGTTGAGCTTCAACCACCACTCCCCATCCAAAGTCATGGTTTATTAACACCACCTGGAATATGACTATGCAACCCAGTATACCAGTGAGAGGTTAGTTGTTGGGGGTGTTAAGCGAAAGCAGCACTGTTAATATGTACCTGCTCCGCTGCTGAGGGGCGCCTGCCTCAGACGTGGGCTCTGGGGAGGTTGCGGGTGACGGAGAGGACGGCGAGGGGGACGGCGACTGCCGGGACCAAGGGGACATGGGGGTTCCCGCCCCGGCTCGCAGGGAGCCCATGGAGTAGGAGGAAGGCAGGGCGGAGGAGCCGGCCCGCTGGGACCCTGACGACCCGCCGCCGTAAAAGGAAGTGCTGCCGGAGAGCGCCGAGTTAGGCCGAGCGTAGCTTTGGGCGAGAGAGTTGCTTCTGGGCGTCCACGACGAGCGCCAGGAGTTGTGGGAGGCGTCCAAGTTGTCGAGAGACTCACCTCTGCAAAGGCCACACCCACGCCACACCCACATTAGCCCGTTAGAGGCATTTAAAAAGTCTGGCTACTAACTGAACCTGTGGTTTTAGAATATCTGGTCTGATCAAATTTGCCAAGATAAAGTCAGAGTAGCCAGACTAGTAAATGTTTTAATATTTCAGCAGGTAACACAGGATATTAGTAAGGGTGAAAAGCCAGCCACCACCATCACACAACAGAGATGAGATTGTTTCACTCTAACCAGACCGTACCTGCGCATGGGCGGCACGTCGGACTCATTGGTGGCGGCGGTGGTGGAGGCGCGCTGGCGGATCCAGCTTTTGTCCCTCAGCAGCGGAGTCTTCTTCTTCATCTCGTTTAGGATCTGCTGGCGCTCCTGCTCCGCCTGCGATGCCGACTGCTGACCCTTCCTCTCACCCACCCCGCTGCCCGTCACTGCACCCAGAGAGGAGAGGGTGGGAAACTCAACATTATGCCGGGCTACATGAAAACGCTTCCGGTAGGACAAACATAGATCACGACTGGCGAAGAGGACGGGTCAGAAACGATGAGTCTGTGATGAAGTCTGGTTGGATCGGACCATTGTTTTTAAGCGCAATGAAATTTAACGCACAAGAGAAATCGCCCTGCAATCAATGAGTTCATTGTTTTATTGCTGCATGCAATTTTTCCGCTTGGCTGACTGATTGATGCACCATTTGATTGGTCAGCTGTTAATCAAACAGCTGTAGGTTTTTGATTTTGTAGATCATCACAAAATGAGAGCGGGTTGGGGGTGGGGGGAGGGGCTGAGCCCACCTCTCTCTGGCTCTCTGTATCTCATGGCGTTGAGGATGTTCCTCCTCTCCATCTCCAGCTCGGACGCCGCCCGCTGACTCTGGGCCTCTTTGTCCAGCGCGCTCCTCGCATGCTCCTGCAGCAGCTGGTGAACCATGCCCCCCGGCTGCACTAACGCATCTACAGCAGCGCACGGCCCAAATGCACGCGCAATGGCACAGTGCATACGTTGCTTTTACAGTTACATTTTCTAAAGTTTTAAAACAACCAGTATGAAAGAAACTGAGATTTTATATTGCTGTTGCATTCACAATCCATTCATCATTAAAGGTAAACTACAATGACGGAGAACACCTTTAAAACTGACCTTTTCTCAGAGGTTTTTCCTCTTTATCAAGCTGGGGAGATGATTGAGATTTTGTCCTGTCAAATAAAAGAAAATAACTGTTATTTGAAGAAAAGAAAAGAAAAGAAAAGGAGCCATACTTACACGGCTATCTTTATAGAAGCCACAGGTTTTACAACCTTTTTGTTACCACCATAAAATATCAATCAACTCTTTTGATATGTCAAACCCCACAGTGAAAGAAATGGTTTAGTGAGAAAAGTGCTGATTGCAGACAGCACAGGTCACTCCCCGCTCAGCTGGAGACATAACACACGAGCTGGCTGGAGGCCTTCCAATTTCATGAGCGTCTATATAAAGAGAGATTGTTTGAATGATTCAGTTCAGCAAGAAACAAAGCAGCGAGTACCTGGACACACACGCTTTAATATGTGTCAGCTTTGTTCATTACTGAGAAATGTGTTGAAAATATAACAAAAAAAACATGATTACTGTTCCGGAGATATACGTGATGTCCAATGATGTACCTGGTGTATGTGTTTTAAGGTGAATGACAAATTGTTCTTGTTTGATAGAAACTGGTTTTGGTGTTTGGCAGGATTATGTGCTCGTGAGACACTGTTTTGGCAGGTTCGGTGCAATTCAGGCAAGAACAGAATATGTTGCCAAGATGACTCCTGTGCAGAGAATTATATAAAGCACTCAGATAACCTGGAGAAGCTAACGTGAAAGCAACACTTATTCATTTACAATTCAAATGCAACCGATTACACCTGAAATCCCCCTATTTCATATTTATAAGCAGTATACAAACATTTAATGGAAGGTTTATAACACAATTTAAAGTACTGCTGTTATTACTTCTTATGTTTTTACTCCTGTTTTATTCTGTTTTAATTGACTTTTTCTCTTCTAGTTTTACTTATTTTACTAAATTGATCGTACTTGTATTGCTATTATTATTTTGCACTGGTGTAAGTACTTATACACTTTATATGTATTACTTTATTGTTTATATAGCTTTATATTATATTCTAATGTTTTGGAATTTGGAATTAATAAACCTTATCTTATCTTATAATGTAGTTGTAAGCAGATATAAGGACATTTTTAAGTGCTTATTAAACTTCTTCTATGAAGACATATTGTATATTATTACAGCTGCTTTTTAGTATATTATCCTTAATCATCTGTTCATACAGGGACCTTCATTCATGGGAGCCCACGGGAGGAGTTCTAAGAGTTTATTAACCTATTTGCCAACAACTATTTATTAGTTGTTCATATACTGTACTGCTCTTAAACACTTCATTGGGGGACATTCAATAAAGTGTTGCCCATTCAACCTATTCAACTCATTATCTTGAAATACTATAATATGAATTGTAATCATTGTGAGGCACTTCAATCATTATACATAGTATTATTACTTATCAAATTGGGAATAAGGCGAACAGGTTTTATTGGTGCCAAAAGCTGATTAGCTGCAAACAGAAAGCAGCATTATCTTGTGACTGCAGATGCAAACACAATCCCTGCTGGACTGACCTGTCTGTAAAGGACAGTGACGGCGGCACACTGGCAAAGCCGGAGGCCCTTTGGTGTTGGGAGTGTGTGGGGAGAGGTGGGGCGAGGGTTACAGCACAAAGGTGGAGGACAAAGCACATGCAGACACGTTAGTTATGTTAATGCGCAGACAACAAAGCAGGTTATGTCAACTGTGTTATTATCCACATGATGGACGTATGAGGGAGACGTGTGAGGGGAGTAGAAGGAGCGGTGGCTCTACTGACCACTGCTGCTGCTGCTGCTGCTGCTCTGCCAAGGCTCTCTCCCGATCCCTGCGCTGCTGCTCCACAGCTTCCTGCCGCCTCCTCTCCTCCTCCCTCTCCTCCTCCCTCCTCCTCTGCCACTGCAGCTCCTCCTCCACCCTCCTCTTCCTCTCCTCCTCCTCCTGCCTCTCTTTTGTCTCCCTCTCCTCCTGGAGCTGCCGCAGCTCGCGCTCCTCCTCGTCCCTCTTCCTCCTCTCCTCCGCCTGCCTTTGGCGCTCCTGTTCCTCCTTCCGCTTTCTCTCCTCCTCCTCCTCCCACGGAGGAGTGGGGGGCTGGCCGACGGGAGAGAGGGACGAAGGTGGGCCGACGCCGCGTCTGCTCACCTCCAGGCTCGCCGGCTGCAAGAGAGAAGGGAGGACGGGAAAAGAGGAAGTGTTCAACCCACGATGGCCTTAGTCTGAACTTGATCAACCTCCAGGAGGAACTGAACAACGGTGGAGGAACTCGTGTTTTGAAATTCCAATCAATAGGGAGTTTTTGTTGCAAAACTATAAGCCGGAAGGACTTCTGTCATTACGGGAAACATAATCACACATGTTGTGTGTGTCCTGTGTGAATATCCACATGACAATACATTGTTCTGCTCTCACTCTATGGGAATAGAACCTGCGTTTTAAAAAAGCCAGAAATACCAGCCCCAAGCCACGTAACTGCTGAATAATCAATGCAATTTTCATCAACAAACACAGAACTTGTCTTAGAATACATTCAGAAGTCAGAGCTTATTGTCCCCTTTTAATACAAATGAAATCCTTTTGTTACCTCTTGTTGGTCAACGCTCTTGGCAACCTCCTCCTGATCCTTGAGCCACTCCTCCTGCAACTTCTCATGGTCGCGTTTGTATTTCTCCTGGAAGAACAGAGCAGGGAGAGATGTCAAAGTTCATCCAAATAAAATGACACACATGCAAACACTCACATACACACAAAGACAATGAAAGAAATATATATTGTTCAGTACATTAGGAAGACAAAACAATTCAAATAAAAACTATATTGTAGCTGTATTGTATTCAGGTAATTCTAGGCTCACCAACATGTTATCTAACCATCCTGAAAAGTTGATAACCCTAAAGCTTGCCCAGGGCGGGAAGTCTCACTGGCACATCATGAAATCAGGCCGTATATCCAACAGGGAACAACACTGGAGGAGTAACAAGCCTTCGCAGCTACAGCAGCTCTGCTTGGACACCTTTGATCTCCATCCAGAAATAGACCCTCGGAAAATATGTTTTGACAGGGTTCTACTACATTTAAGTCGGATACTCCACAGATGCCTTACTTTCAGCTGCCGGATCGCTCTGTTAAGTGTTCTGTCTTGAGCCCATTAGGAGCAGTCTGCTTTGATTGGGAGGACTTCCTGGTCTGTTATTTCAATCTCTGAACCCCGTCTCATTGTAAGTCGGGGCACACGGACAGAGTATTTCAGATCAAATGGATTGTGAGGCTGGTATTTTCAGATGTATTAATGGACTAAAGCAGAGGTCTTCAACAGGGGCTCCGCGGGGCTACTGCAGGGGGGTCGTGAAATGTTTGGTTGATTAGACAATTCTATTTTTTTCAAACATGAATCTGTCCATTATTTTAATAGTTCAGTGTTGTATGCAAGATAACATGTTTATGCATGGCAGTGGCACTAATAGGCCATCACTCATTTTCGTTTCCACATTTATGTTTAAAATAAAAACGTCAATTTCAATAGCTTGTATGCATGATTATCATGCAATTAACAGACAATGTTGATATTGTCATTGGTATCAGCTGAAGGTATGTTTCTAAATGTCAGTAGCACGGCCGCCCTACTCACTGTGCCTTCACATGTTTAAAATAAAAACATGAATATATGAACCTGTGTATTATTTGAATAGCTTAGTATTGAATGCACAATAAAGAGCTATGTTTATACATGGCACTAGGCCCAGTTTAATATAAAACACAATTTTATACAATATATGTAGTCGGGGGTCCCTGCTCCATCTCTCTATCAGTTTGGGGGTCTTTGATCTGAAAAACGTTGAAGACCCCTGGACTAAAGGCCCAGCTAGCTGAAACTAATGCAGTCTGATATGCCAGTCCTACAGTAGATCCTACCTTTGTGAAGGTTATAATGTTCACTTTCTGTTTCATGGTCATTCCAGCGGGTGCAGGTTTTGGCGCTGGTGAATTGTGATGCGTTTTACTGAGAGGTGTGCACCACATATTACAATATTGTGTATATTGAATTCAAATTTGACTTTCGGCCTATGTGAGATACACATAGTAAATAAATAAAAATAAAAATAGCAAATACACACTGCTTTAAAAAATAACTTCTGTATTGTTTTAATTGCATTTAGTTTTCTTATCTACCTCCTTGAGTGTCTTTATTTCATTGCGTTGTGATTCATCTGAATTGTTGCTCTCTTAATATAACACAATACAATTTAACAGCTCCACAAACTATAGAATCAACCTCTCTCTGGTACACTTCCAATGAAACCTGAACATTGTAACCTTGACTGCAGTGCTGATTAATTACCGAGTACACCTCGTAAACTGGCAACTGAGTGCATGTTTGCATTTCAACACCCATGCTGCCATACTATTTAGTATGCCATGTAGTATGTCTCAATACCTAGCATGTCAAATGCAGCATGCCAATAAACACCAGGATGTCCTGCTACTGCATCCGGTCCCATTTATCCACCAAGACGGCCAAAGTTCAAGGCCCACTGTTATGACATAGTAGGATGTCCCAGTTATATGCATAACGTCAACGCTACTCCAGTGTGCCCTTATGTACCTGTAGGAGGCGCTCCTGCTCCTTCTGCCATTTCTCTTGTCTTTTGCGCTCCTCGTCTAGGTCCCAAGACCAGCGGCTGGAGGACGGCGTGATCGAAGGAACGGGTATCTGCAGACGGAGAAGAATGGCACGTCGAATAAGACGGCATCACGTCTGCCAACAACTTGCATGACCTCTTCACTCACTTTGTGATATTGTCAAGTCATGTCACTTTTAATTAATACAGACAGTTTGTACAATTTACATTATATTTGTATCCTTAGACCCATGAGTATTTGATCTAACTCATAAAAAGGAAAGCTCACTGCAATCAAAGTCATTTTCAAATTTGAGATTCTTAATAATATGTCTATACTTTGTAATAACTGTGCATTTAAAGACGTTTTCCTGCTATAATAGAAAAAACAACAAAAGAGACAGAAACAGCGCTCTATACACTGATAAGACTACTCACGTCTGGCATTGCAGACTCTGATCCTCCTTGAAAAGAAAAGAAAAAGCATCAAGTCAGTACTTCTGGCATGCACAGGCAGCGCAATAGAAGAGACGTTAACCCTGAGGGTTAATATACTGTAGCAATCGCAAAGTTGACAGGCTTATTAAATTTTCAACAGGACTTTTAAGTCAAACGGCATGTCCTCATTGAAAATGTCAAACAGTAAATTATGTTTTCAACAAGCCCACCGAGCAGGTTAAATTTCACCCGCTAGGACTTATTGATTCTCTCAATCCAAGATCAGCCCCCCGGTTGACATTTAAATTGGACGCCAGGCCCAATAGGTTCTGAATAGGGAAATCAATAAACTGATTGTGAGAACAACAAGGCCAAACAAACGGGAAGGAATAAACACACGTGTGAGCAGCATGCGTACTTAAGGATGCTTAAGGATGCAGACACGTACAGCGCAGCCAGTCTGAAAGGTTAACATACGGTTTGATACATGCAGGCTAAAGGGAGCAACGGGAATGCTTTCAACTGCATGCGCAGCAAAGTGAAAAGTGTAACCGTGTGTTAAACCTGGAGCATTTAAAAAAACACCACAAACACTGCAGGATTCCAACGGTTTGTGTTTGTGGTTGGTACGCTGGCAAAGCCTCTGACATGCTGTCCAGCCTTTGGAGCTGAATGTGCTACTTTTATACTGTTTTACATTTTTCTTTTCATTTGTACTGGGTCTCTTCTTCCCTCCAAAAACAATAAGCAGTGCATTTTTATCAGAAAATGATTCCTTAATTTGACTCCAAAATAGCACCAGGCTCCCTCGGTTTGAAAAGCATGTCAAGAGTCCCAGTTTGTACCAAGCGAAGGTGAGGAGGTCACTGCACACTCAACCCTGTTTACCACAGAGGTAGACCAGCGCACTGACACGGGACCCCGAGACACCTGAAGGAGGGGAAGGGGGCACAGCACAACAAGTTACGCTCTGGCAACCAAACAGAGCCATGGAGGAATCTACTTCAACCCGGACGGCTCATAATCAATCGATAATGCAACTTATCAACTGAGCATGAGGCTGTGACCGATGAGAAACATGCAAACATCCCTTGGGAAGCTGAGAGACAGAAGCACAGAGAACCAAGCCACCAAATCACAAAGAAGTCATCATTATCATTATTATCATTAAGAACCACCCCGCCCCGATTTGGTCAGTCTTCTTTTCTTTTTTTTACCTTTTTCAAAAAACTCTGACCTCCGTTTTAAGTTTTTCAAAGACATGGGTTCTGACTCTACATGGGAGATGGAAAACAGGATACAGTGAGGCACAGGAGAGGAGATACACCGTTTTATATTACCAATACATCAATCACACACACAGCACATGTTGCTTTAAGCTGTATCACAACAATACGTTTCAGATAATGTCACATCTTTTTACACAGTAAATGTCCATCAATAACCACAACAGGCCAGTGTTTGCAAAGACGTTCCCCCCAAAACTAAGTCAACAAAAAACCCATCGGTGCGTTTCTGTATTCAGCACAGAAATAGTTGCTAAGATCAATCCCATAACCTTTCTGATTGTGTGCTCTGCTCTTTACCTTTGTTCCTCATGGTCACCGCCTGCTCACGGAAACCTCCATTAACTCTGTTTGAAGCCACGTCCTGCAGGGGGGGAGACACGGCGGGGCGCCCGCTCATTAGAAGGGCCCACAATACAGAAACAAAACATGCTCAAAACCCGAGAGAGTTCACCCCAGGTCACTTACGAGGACTGGGTGGGCGGCGGCCTCTTCGGGGAGCAGCTTTTCCATGGAGGCACGCGAGGTGAAATCCAGGCTGGAGTTGATGGCGTTGGCGTCGGGGGAACCTAGAAGTATCGGATGATCCATACTGGTCAGATTGACGGTCTTATGGCTTTTAAATGGCATGGAAGGTTGATCTCTGTCCCAGTCTGCATGCAGACAATGCAACGGCAAAAAGAAAATAGGATGTGTTTTTGCACATAAAGCCACGTATTATGTGCCTGTATATATACATATGTGTGTGTGTGGTAGTAGTCGTTAGGAATTTGTGTACGTGAAACCCAACATTTGACAGTGAATTGTCTATTTACATAAAGAACGCTATGAAGCAGGGGACACGGTTGCTGTTATGGTGTTATTACAGAGAGCAGCAGGGTGTGACAGAGAAACCTTCCCCAGCCATGCAGCCTATTAAAGCCTTCATATACCCACACAGTGTTTCTAACAGGCTCACAACCACTGGACTTCACCAAACTATTTGAATAAGTACTGGCTGTTAGTTCAAGTCAGCTACTCTGGGTGGTTTATTAATATTTTTTTGGAAGGAGACACTGGCGTAGTTGTAACAAGTAAGCCTGTTACACTAACACTGTGCAAACAGCACTCAGGGGACCGTGGACCCTGAGATGGGTTAAGTCTCCACAAGGAAAACACCGTACAGACAGGAATGCTGATAAGACAGAAAAGGCAGAAGGAGAAGAAGAAACAACCAGTCGGAAGAAAAAGGAAAAACAGGACAAGAAAAATGCACACAGGAAGAAAAAACCAGAAAGTAGAAATAAAAACAGTCTTCCCTCGTCAGATGAGAAAACAAACAAACATTACAGGTCCTTCACTGCTCAGCTGTCATGAGATCATTCATGGATGATTTCACAATAGTTTACGGACCAATTTAAAGTGTCAAAACTGTTTAGCAACGCAAGCGGCATAAGCAGCGCTGTCAGTCCAGGAATGTGACCCTTAAAGTGGTTCAATTCAATCTCCCGCAAACAAACAAACACACACACACACACACACACACACACACACACACACACACACGCACGCTCAGACACACAGCGTTCACATGACTCACTGTTCCTGCCGTGATTGCGTATGTCCATGATCAGACTGCCCTCCTGCAGGGCCTCCTCCATGCAGGACTTCCAGTCGGTGTAGCTCATTTCTGCCACCTTGTGCCCGTTCACCGTCAGCACCTCGTCCCCGACCTGAAGCTGGCACATCTCTGCCGGGCTGCCTGCACGAGACAGAGGATTACTCATAAGAGCTATCATGCTGCACTAAGCAGCGGTTGTTTTAATAATTTCAGTGAAATTGCATTTACAAGAAATGATCAAGTTTTTGGATAGTGAGACTTTTTAATTCGAGTTAAAAAAAATAATCTGTCTTTGTATTATTTAATGATAAAAAATGTAAATGGTGTCAATATTGACGGTGTATTTTGTGTAACAGATACTAAACAGTGCGGGAAGCTACTGAAAGTCAAAAGCTGCCTCTTCTAACATTTCCTTTACATCATCTTGACTTTTCAAGTGAAACAAGACAGAACATATGTTTATATTTCTACCAACTAATTCTATTAAGATCAATGCTATTGGTTGTGAACATTTGACTGTATGTCTTTACGTTGCTCTGCATGGCTCATGCGTGCATGACGTGGTTAATAACAGTACGGCTCATTTACTGCACGGCTCCATGTGCAGAACCGTGAACGAGGTCGTTGTACTTTTGCATCTTCCTGCTCATCTGTCGTCATTTTTAGCGCTTTATGTCACTTAACTGGATTTTTAAATGTCTCACCAAAGGACTGCAGCTAAACAATTTGCCAGCTGGTTAACATTTACAGACATGGTGATTCATGTGCGTTGTCCTTACAAATACAAATTGAAATTAAACAAAGCATGATGCATCGCGACAAGTACACTGTAGGCTGAAACTGGTGAGACAAAGCTAGACTATTGATGCGGTTTAGTGAAACCTCACTAAATTAAATGAGAAACGAGCGACGGTGGAGAAAGCTCAGTAGAAAGAGAGGCTCAGACCCAGCAGATCTGACCCAGATAGACGCTGCCCTACATAGGTCTGGCAACGCCACTGCAATGGACTTGAAAACCTGCTGACAACCATCCAGCAGTGCCTGGCTCTCATATATATCAGCGCCTGGGCACTGCTTTCCACTATTACTGCTGTACTGTATCTGTGAATACATCAGGTGAGATGTGACTGTTTGATCTTCTTTGAACCACTGGGAATGTTGTGAGTTTAGCCAGTTTGGCTCATCGGCACGCATTATACTGGAAGGTGAATAAAGCTCATATCCTGTTTGTTTGAAGGTACGGCTCTGACTGTTACCTCGCTGGATGGACGTGATGCGAGCTCCTGTCGAGTCCCACGCCGCCTGGAAGCCAAAGTCTGTGCTGCTGTTGGGCTTCTGGTTCAGGCTGATCCGCATCTCACAGTAGTTCTCCTTGAAAAGCAAACAGAGCAACACAGGTGAGTAGAGGCGAACTCAAAACACAAAAATAAAGAAATGTGGTCCTGACTTCCCATCGCTGCGCAGACCGCCGTGTCAGGTTGTGTTGTCTGAGTGTACGCAGGTCTGCTTTGGCAAGAAAGCCTCGCATTAATCATTTATGGCTGTTGATTAAATGCCAACCTGTTGCTATTCTTTCATTTATGGGTTGCATTATTCTATTATTTTTAAGCAATCTTTAAATTGAGAATAGAAAAAGAATGAAAATGTGATTTAATGACGCATTTGGGTTCACTACTTATTTACCAGAAAGCCAGAAACACATTCAGTGACTGTTCACATTGTCAGTCATGAATAAAATGTGTTTAACAATCTCCACTTGTCAATATACAAGCTGATCGGTTTTATCCACAGCAGGTAATGTGAGTACCTGGCTGGTTTCTTTGGCTGGAACAGGACTGAGTGGGGCTTCGGTCTTGACCTGAGGAGGGACGGGTGAGACGCTCTGAGTAGAGGTCTTCATCGTGGTCTTGTCCTCCTCCTCCTCCTCCTCGTCCTCGGTGCTGTGGGCCGAGCTGGACTGAGACAGATGCTGTTCCTCAGAGGTCATGAACTGGTGATAGCGGCTCGGCACCGCCGACTTCTGCGAAGCCACGGCGTCGCCGTTGACGCGCTTCTGGGGGTCGTCCACCTGTTCAAGGTGAATCCAGATTGTCAAAGGATGCACACTTTGAGTCTTTGACAATAAGATAAAATGAACTCTACAGCACAGGGCCGTTTATAAAATGCTGATAATGGAGGGAATGGTGGGGGGTCAACTCTCTAACTGAGCATGAAACTGTTTCATAATCTTCACCTGAAAGTCACGAACTGATCTGATGAAACTGTGACAGTAATGAATGTGATGGAGGCCTAAAATAGCAGCTCTGGCAGCTGAGTTAGCATTATAAAAACACTAGCTTCATCTATTATTCATACAGTACAGTAATCAGATCGGACTCTTTGGTAACATCGATGCCTTCAAAACACTGCACCGGAACAACAAGGCAAAAGATTTCTTACTGCCAAAGAAACACCCTGTAGATGTCCTTCAGTCCCCTTGTGCTGCACTGGTAGTTTGTATTTAGAATGATCAAGTACTCACTGTAAAGGGTCGGGGAAGAGAAGTGAGGCGGGACGACTGGGTCCCGAAGGGCCGTGGCGTGACAATCGAGGTCAGGCGTGTGCTATCCGGTCTCTGGTAGCTCCTGGGGAGGGAGGCAGAAACCCGAGACACCCCGGGAGGCTTGGGTTCCATTGAGCTGGGCTGTGGTTGTTGTTTGTACAGAGAACCGGAGGAGGGGGCCCTCGCCTCAGTCTGTGCTCCCGACAATGGGCGCCTCGGCTCGGGCAACTTTTGCTGGGAGCTTGAAGAGGAGACGGCGGCCGCTGTCTCCACTGCCTTGACTGTGCCGGTGCGTTCTGAGACTGAACTCTGTGGAGGTGCTGCTGCTGCTGCCGGAGATCGGGACCTGGGGAAAAAGCTGCGGCTGGCGGGAGTGATGGTGGTGGTGGCGTCGCTGCCTGCAGGACTGTCCACAGTGTCAACTCCCTGTGAGGTGGGAGGGGAAGCGGCCCTGCCAGTAGCCGGGGAGGTGGAGGGGGGTTTGTCCTCTTTCCGAGGAGGCTCCGGGGATTCAGAGGAATGGTAAGGAGTGTCAATGGTGTAGCTCCTGGCGGGGGTGGTTCGGGTACGAGGAGAAATGACGGGTTTGTCAAATACGTCTTCGTCGTCCAGGTAAGATAGAGATCCAATGCGACCACCAACGCTGTTTTTTCCTTTATTTTCTCTGAGGACCGGACACAGGAGCAGAAGAGGGATGGGATGAGGAGGGGAAATAGGAGGGGGAAAAAAGTGGACAGTGATGGGTGAAATTAAAGACAAGGGTGGAAAGGGGTGCAATTTAGGAAGATGAAGGGTACAAGTGACAGGAAGGGGAGTGAGTGTCAGGGAGGAAAATAAAAGGGTTGAAAAGAGGGGTGGGGCAAAGAAGGGGGAGGCAGGTTGTAAGCCGTGATTAGATTACACTTTCACACTGACTGAAGGCACAATTACAGAGAGGCTCCTCATTCACTCCTGCACAAACAGTCCTCCCGTCTCTGCATTTAATAGCCCAAAACTTCTCATGCACATTTATTCTATTACTTCAGCAAAGGATCCCCCGTCGAGGGTCAAAATAAAAGGTGTAGAAGAGGGACAAATTAAGCAGGTGTTGCTTTTTTGGGTAAAAAAAAGAGGATAAGAAAATAAAAATATCAATCTACTGATAGATTATCTGTTCAAGGGTGTTTTCTCTTACCTCTCCTCTTGCATCTCCTTGAAGGTCTTGGATCTTCTGCTGCTGGACGTGCTCTGCTCGGTTTTCTCCCTCTCCTCTTTCTTCTTCACTATATCAGAGTTGACACTCTTGCGCCGGTTCTTCCATTTGCTCAGGTCCTGTAGAGAAAAAGGAAGCCCATCTAACATCATGCACCATTTTTGCAACAGTTTAAAACTTAGATCTGGATAAAAGCAGAGTGGTTGTGTGGCTGAATGTACAGCTGGAAGGGAGGGAAGTTGAGAAGGAGAGAGAAAGACAAAAAAAAAAAAAAAACAGCCAGAATGGGCTACATTTGAAGGTGTTCTATTTGTGTGCTTTAGGCTCCTCCCGGCTCACCTCCCCTGTGTATTGGGGACTGAGTGACCTAAATGCTACTTTAAGACTCGATTATATTGCCAAATGACACCAATCAGACTGCTGACTGTCACAGCAAGTCACACAGACATGGATCACCTTTTATCACTCTTAATTTATCCACCTACAAAATGAGCGCTTGTGATGCATTGGTGGTGTTTAAAATTGGAGCACCGCTGCCCTTTGAAAATAATTTTCCAGGATTAACCTGTAAACCAAGTCAGCTTTACATGGATTCATGTATTTGTTTTCATTCCATTGTCTTACATCGTCTGTCCATATTACATCATAAAAACGGTCCCACATGAATCATATCGTTAATATTTACAGGAAGTGGTGCTTCCTGCCACAAACACTGATTCGGAAATGAGGACAGTCCATAGCCAGAGGGCAGCGCTGAACCAATCAGTGTCAGCCTCCGTCTCTGGCTTCTATCTGAGCAACTCTCTTTTCACCCTGCAGGCCACATTCTGCACCACAACACCTGCTCTCCTGATTGCCGCACGGATCCTTCAGATCACGTGCTCACGAGTTGGAAACAAAACTCTTTTCCTGCCAGAGCCAGATTCTCTTGATTTGTAAAACAAGAATATAGGGATGGCGGACCTCGAGCGTCAGCGGAGCAGCAGACATATTATTTACTCACATCCTGCCACTGATCCTCAGTGTCCTTTATCTGCTCGCGGTGCTTCTGCAGCTCCTCGTAGCGAGACAGCTGGACAATGTTGGGGTCCACCTGGATGTCGCTTGTTGATTTACTCCTGCGGACAGAAAGAGTTAATAGAGTTTTCAAAAAAAGTCCCTGAGCATCAGCAGCTCAAGTGAGAGGTGGATGGGACGTTTAGTTTGCATATCCCGGCAGAAGCTTTACAAGGTAAAAAAAAAAAAAAATGTTAGCAAAGATTGCATGCATTACTACTGTGTCAAATAAACAGTAAAAAAACAAGTCAAAATAATTTCCACCTTTTACCTCCCGTCCATATGTTTGGATGCTGAGAATAAGTCGGATTAGACCTTTAACCTGTAACCAGGTGTTAGTTTGCAAACACAGCACACGGGTCACCCACACAAAAAAAATGTTGCTGTAAGCTGAGTGGGTTAGTAACATGTATCACAGCGCTCCCCCGTCATGCAAAAAGAGCAGAGTCCCTCACAGCCTTCAGAAAAATGCACTCTTTGTCCTCTCCTAGCTGTTGAGACGTACATGTGTCTCTCACTCTATCAGGGTGGACAGACCAGCGCTCAGTCAGAACTCTCACTGGGACACGCCAGAGTTTAGGTGGATGACCCAGCGTATTGCTACTGTGTGCATCTTTTCACTTTGTTGCTTTGTCAATAGAGCTTTGTGGAGCACCAACCCCCGCCCCCCCCCCCCACACACACACACACGCCCCTGAACTTGGCCCCGTGCCAAACAATGCAATGTGTTGTGTGTCAGCATTTAGCAGCCGGTGAGTGAGAGCAGTAGCACAAAAGCAAGGGGGCGGGGGGGGGGGGGGGGGGGGGGGGCTAGCAAGGTGCAACTGCATGGGGGGCCAGAGTGAATGCAAACGTGCCACATTCCTGGGAGCCCGCATCAACTCACCCGTCGATACTCTCTCGCGCTTGCTGCTGTCTGGGGAACCGGAGAGAGCCAAACACAAACAAAGTCACATTTCTGTGGAGGGAGCCTTTGACAGCGAGTGTGTGAGAGTAGCCCGGTCAAGAGCGGCGAGGCCAATTAGTCACAGACCGGATCATCGCCCGAAAGCTGGTGTGGGGCCACAAATGTACGTGAACCCAGCTGAAATATGACGCGGCTGGTTTTCACTTTATACACTGCA
The DNA here is from genome assembly GCF_910591455.1 of Pholis gunnellus. NCBI lineage: Eukaryota > Metazoa > Chordata > Actinopteri > Perciformes > Pholidae > Pholis > Pholis gunnellus. The sequence continues at coordinate 3,905,316 of NC_136539.1, forward strand.
GAGGTTAAGAGTTTCAAAGTACAGTCTACCCCATAATCAAAGTACATATTTTACTCTTACCTGCATTACACAATCAAAGATACATATTTTTCTTCTTACTTGCAGTACAGCCTAAATCATCTTTGATTCTGGGGTGAACTGTCCCTTTAAAGGTGTGTATATAGTGGGCTTACAGCGCGGTATCAACTGTCCTTTCCCTGACATTTGTATGGGGAGTTGTGCACACGCATGTCTCTCTAAACAATGCTGCCTTCTGGAGACTCCAGCATGATGTCACTGGTAACGCAGCTTTAACATATGGAAGTGAAGTAAATCCAGATGGCCTTGACTCAGGTTAAATGGTTGCTTTGTGCGTGCTTGTGTGTGTGTGTCTGTTCATGTGCAAACGCTGCATTACAGATTTGTGTTCAGGTTACCATGGAGTCCACGAGTCGCGTCTTCTCTCGGAGCCGTGGGGAATTTCTACAGGCTTTTTCAAGTCGGCTCAACAGACTCGACTGCATTTCTAATCGCCCCAGCTCGGTGCTGTGAGCGTGTTCAGGACGCTATGTTCGGATATTACTCAGGCTTGAGCCTTTCCACACTCTCTCGCTGGACTTCGAGCTTCACATGTCAGTGTGAAGTTCCCTCTCCTGAGGGAAACAACGCTGAACTCTGGACAGCTCCGTGTTACTGTAGGTGTTAGGTGAGGTCAACAAATGGCCACACATTCCATCACGAGAGCATGAAGTCTCTTATTTTCTTTATTAAGCTTGTATTTTTTTTTTCCATTCACAGGCAAACTCGGTCTGACAAGGAAAACAAAACCAAAGACTAAATGCAGAACTCGGGTCTGTTTTAACAGATCTCATGATGTACCAAACACTATTGATAGAGTCGCTTTGTTCAAAAATCACACTTCAAAAACACAGTGGTGGTAGGTCTCCATGCACAGTCTCCCCATCCACTCAGCATGTACATACCACGTGTTGCGATGGTAAAATGAACCATACCGCCATCATGCAGAAAAACCACAACCAATGTCATCGGGACTTTGACCGCGGTTTCTTATTGACTGGAAAAAGACTTTCAATTTTGAGGTAACAACAAACATTTAAAACAGGAAAAGGTTCAGAGCTCTTGCCGTGCCTTCGTTGCAGTCTGTGTGACTGACCCAGTGAATGCTGAAGGCACCTACTCGTTTTCATAAAGAAGAGCTCGACGAGATGGCCTTCAGACCAGTCACTTACAAGTTGGATCGACATGCAGTCTGAACCACATCACTATCTGAAAGAAAATATTCCAATTCTGAAATGGCACTAATGACTTTTCACATTCTACAAAGTCAGGAGGAACTAACAAGGCATGATCTGTCTTTACAACCTCAGAGCAGCCAGCCTCTCCACCATGAGCCTCTTCTTGTATCTCAGCCGACTGGCCTCCCTGATCTCCTGCATTCTCTGCAGGTCGCCTTCGCTGCAGGAGGACGGCACTGAGGGCACCATCTGACTGGCCGACGGGTCTCTCTGTGAGCTCCGGCTCTGATCGGAACAGAGTTTCCGGACGAGCATGTCATCTGTTTTAGGACGCGCCTCCTGCCCAGCCTGATCCGGTTTATGTGCTGCCGCCTCCTGGGTCAGAGGACACGGGGGGCACAGGAGTCTGGCCTTGAGATCGGGAGGCAGAGCCCACGGCTCCGGGACGGGCATGGGGGTGTAGTTGTCCGGTGCTCCCGAGAGAGGCCGCTGTTGCTGAGCCTGCTGGGTTTTCTCCTTGCGGTAGACCACGTCGTCCTGCTCGATATCGGGGTAGTGGTTCTCGTCGTCGCCGGCACCGCCGTGTCGCTGGGTGACGATGTTGAGCTGCGGCTCTGACGAGTAGGGACGGCGGTTGGCCGACAGCTGGGTCTTTATCATGGCCATGTCCGTGTTGGACTGGAAGGCCAGGGTTCGCCTGGTGAACATGTCGTCGTTCTCCAGGTCGGGGGAAATGCTCTCATAATCGAAGGGGTCTGGGGGCTCGCGGGGGTCTTGGCGCCCCAGGAGGGGCCACCGCTCACATTTGACCAGTCTGGGCCCAGAGGCGGGGTCCACTGGGGCAAACGCCAGAGGGGGGGTCATTAACAAGGGGGGTTGTATCTCGGGGAGCTGTGGGAGAGTGTGTGCTTGAAAGCGAGGACTGCAGGGGTTGGGCAGAAGGAGAGAGAAGGACAGAGAGGTGATGAGTGCATGCATGTGAACTGGATCAAAGAGCAAGAAAAGGAGGAAGAGACACATCACGCTGCCATAGTGCTGATATTTGATTCAAACAGATGTTGATCAAATCAGGATAAATAAAACTGCGACGCTAACTGCCATCACTGGAATAGCCTAATAAAAATAGCATAAAGCTGAGTTACAGCCTATTTTCTACAAAAGTCAGTGGAAGCGAAGTGCTTTATAAAGCGTGTTAGGGCAACCTCGACAGTATATATTATCATTAGTGTATTAGAAAGCAGGTCGTCAGCCCCAACAGGGGCCAATCATATTCCTTCTTTTGAAATCTGGATGCTCTAAAACATCCCGTCATTGTCACAATCATGCAGCTGTATGGACCTTTTCCCCACAACAAGGGTGGCGCGAGCCGAGGCCTCGTGCGTGTGGGGGTGAGAGGGGGAGGGGCCGGAGGGAGAGCGGGCAGAGGGGAGCCAAGGGCTGATGTCACAGTCGGAATCGTCCGACGAAGAGCCCGACTTCTTATAGCTACAGCCAAGGACGGCGGGGTGGAACGAAGAGAAAGGGAGAACAGGAGCAGACAGAGTAAAAGGGAGGGAGGGGGGGGGGGGGGGTAGGAGGTGATGGCAAGAGCAGGAGAGGAGAAAGGAAAAGTAAGTGGGAGGAATCTGTACAGGAAATGCAGTGAATGACAGAATCTTAGGATCTAAAAAGGTTAAATTGGTGTGTGTGTCTGGTGGAAAAGAAAAAAAAGATTGTGCAAGAAGAAGGGAATGCATTTTATCTGTATTGCTACTAAATATAATAAAGTAGGTATATATATGAGAAAATTCCATGCTTGATTTCAACGTCCTCACACACCTGAAGCCTTGCATCTTCTTGTACCAGGGTCTCTTCTGAGAGCCCAGTTTGATCTTCTGTATGTGAACATCTTCTTCGGGCGTCCAGAACTTTGGCAAGAACTTGTCATACACTTTGGCCACGGGCTGGGGATTGACGCCCATCTTGCGGGAGTAGAGGTCATCCTGGACGGGGTCAGCATAGCCCACCTCGTCATCCTCGTCCTCGGAGTCGTCGTAAATCTCCCTGAACAGGCTGTCCGCGGACAAGGGCCGGCGGGGGTCCACCCTCACGGTGCCCTGCCGGGGGGGCAGCACACCCCCGCTGTTGACGCCGCCGCTGCTGCTCGAGGGAGACAGCCAATCACACGGGTCAAAAAGGCTATTTTTGGGCAGCAGCACACCACGCCAGTCACGCAAAGAGTTGCCAAACAACCTCAAACGAGATGCCGCAAGGATTAGCAAACCAAACGCAAGCTCAAAAACCAAGCTGTAAAAGAGGCAAATCAAAAAAATGGATTTGGGGAGTTAATGTCGCCAAATCACTCCTCCAAGCCCATCAAATTCAGGAGACGCAAAAAAAAAGGACGTGCTGCAGCAAAGAAATCTCAAAACAAGTCAAACAGAAACCAACTTTCAGGCGAGTACAGAGCTCTGTTAGAGGCAGCACACAACAACCAAGGGCGTTGCTCATGGTTACAATCAACCATGCAAACTGAGGGTAAGAGAAGCGCTCTAGTTCGCTCTCATCAGGCAGGCACATCAAAGTCACACAGTTGCTTCATGTTCTCTGACCTGAGGCCGGTCACATTCTGTTGAGAGGCAACATTGGGAGTCATAGTGACCTTAGGCCAGGGGCCCCCACTGGCCCCAGGCGCCCGTCCCGCCACCAGGGGACTGACGGGCACAGCAAAGTTGGTGGGAGGAGCCGGGAAGGGGCTGTGGAAGCGTCTGCTGGCCAGGTCATCCAGGACGAGGTCCGGGTCCGGTCGGTCTGCGTCCGAGTCGCTGCCGCTCTCGTACTCGTAGGCCCACTGCAGATGAGCCGCTGGCGAGGCGCTCTGGGGCGCCTGGCCGTTACCGCGGGCGTCCGAGGGAAGCCTCGTTTCACTGAGGTCGCCGTTCCACAGGAAAATGAAAGACAACACCGGTACACAACCAACGTCGACCATTCAACACAACAGCACGACAATCACCCACATGATGGGAAAGGAGACAGGGTCAACTTTGAAGCGTAGAACTTTGTGTGCGAACACTTTGTGTTACTTTGCGTTTCAGAAAAGAAAGAGGAATCAAATGAAACAGCACCTTCAAACACAATCAAAGCATTCACTGGTGTGTGTCACAGTACCTGGTGAGTGTGGCTTCCTCCTCCGTGTACATGGGGTTGGCCCAGCTGCGCCGGCTGTCCTCATTGCGCTCGGCCCGCTTCTTCCTCAGCGGAGCGGGCACGTAGGCCGAGGGTTTGTCTTTAGTGGGCAGGAACTGGTTAAACTGGGAGCTGGCCTTGGGCGTGAGGTTTACTGACCGGCGGTAACTGAGACCGCTCTTGTTCTCGGCCATCCTGGAGACGGAGTCGGCCTCGGTGTCGCTGCAAAAACCTGGGGCAGAGACGGAGCGGGGGGGGGGGGGGAATCAGATTGTGGGAAATAAAGAAATGAAGTGGGAGAATAAATGGAGGAGACGAGGAGAAGTAAAAAAGGAGAAATGAGGTGAGAGTAGAGAAAAGAGCGAGGGGGATCGTGTTGTGTGTTCTGGCGTGACTCTGGAGGAGTAACAGAGGGGTGCAGGGTGGGGAACGGAGGCCTCCTCATTTACAAGCCGCTGTGGAATGTCTCACTTCCCTGTCCTACAGCGTGTGTGTGTGTGGGGGGGAGACCCACTCTGAGATCACTGACCACTACTTCAACCCCTCAAAGCAAGCTACTTTTTTTGTCATGAAACAAGATTGCAGACGAGCTTCTGGCGTTGTTATACATCTCCTTCTTTGGGTGCTTTTTTCACTGAAAACATTCACTTTCAGGAGCACACCACTAGATGGCAATAGGTGTTTGTTTTCACTAGTGGGAGGAAACTTTCTGGCTCCTTTGAAGCATAGCTTTCCAGTTCACAAACATTTGAAGTTCTGGACAGAACAGAGATGAAATTTGAGAAAGTCTGAACACTTAAATGACAATCTGCAGCTAGGATGTGATGGAGATAAGACAAAAGAAACATGCTCTGACCTCTTAAATGCCATAAAGTCAGCTTTAGATCAAAAAAGACAAGAGGTGAAGAACAGAAGATTCAGATATGTTTGTGTAGAGATTCAAAAGACATGAGGTCTCTTACCCTCGCTGCTGCCTTTAAGAGTGTTGTCAGATGAGATGCTCTGGGGTCGGGAGCCCAAAGAGTCCAAGCTGTCCAGGGAGTCGTCTCTCCTGTGTCCTCCTCCTCCTCCTCCTCCTCCTCCCTCTTTCACTTGGAAGAGCTCCTCTCGCTCTGAGCACCAGCTGTCTCCAAAACCGCTGTCTCTGACGTTGCCGCCTTTCTGACCGGACGATTCCTGCAGAGCCTTTCATATACGCACACACACACACACACACACACGGTCAGATAATAGGCTGCCAATTACAATATTTAGCTCAGCAGTGTGTGTGTGTGTGGTGCGTTAGAGGTCTGCACTGTCTGGCCTCTCGTTTCTGCACACTGAGTGACTGGAAACGCTCCTGTACTGTCCATAAGAGACCGTGCACCGTGTGCCGTTGATGACTGTTTACTGCCTGAAGACATTTTTGATGGCTCTTGAACACATAAGCAAGCCCCGGAGCCACTTTAATTAACCAGCGTGGCTACGAACAAGCCAAAACTTGAAAATGGCTTTCCAGATCTGTAATCCACTGAATCCTACCAGACAACACATGTCCACAAACTAAACCCGGCCTAACCCCGCGCCACTGAACTTGGATTATCATAGCTAAACGTACAAGACGGCACGGTAACCGACTGCTATTACTGAAAACCCCTGCAGTCAGTTTAAATTATAGGGGACTAGCGCACCATCGCCTTTAAATCTATGTGAGAGCAAAGTGCCAAATTCAACACTGGAATGAGCAGGGGGGCAGGAAACGGGCTCCTTCAAAGAGAAGAAGCAGCTATTTTCACCTGCAAATATGAGCCAACTGTGCGACCGTGCTGGAAACAAGATTTGAAATAGCAAAGTCAATGGATTGGGTCATTTATGACTTAACGTAGCTTTGGTTTTAGAGGTCAGTAATCCGAGGCCCCTCGACCTTTTCACAGCCATTCCTCCAACATAGTGTACATACCGCGGGAGGACACAGAAATGCACTGAGCAGTGACTGTAAAAGAGGATTTTCTTCACGATTTATGTGGTTTCCACGAGAAAATGAAGCTTTTGTTTCATGACGACATGGATAAGACAGCTTAGAGTGAGCAATGGGATGACTATCCATGTTTTACCTTGGATAGTGCTGTGCCCAGTAAGCCCTCGAACGCCTTCAAATTGAGGTCGGGACCATCATAGGAACGGTCACACTGAGCTCTTCTACCAAGCCAGTAAATGGTGATCAGCACCTGGAGAAGAAGAAAACAAACAGCTTCTTACACAAAGCATACATGTGGAATACAGGTGGAAAAATCCACTACCATTACCAGACATAGTACATCAGATTAGAGCTCTACATCTACGCCAGCCCATGAATGCTCTGTGCCAGGTGATTGTTGTGTTAGTTAGCCGCACTGACACCAGGTGATATCACTGCCCTTGTTTCCAGGCTCATCCAGAATACTCTGTTGCTGTTTGTGTGTCGGGCCGGGCAGGTAGATGTGCTGCACTGAAGCAAACAGGCATCGCTATATTGCAACGTTTTGCTGGTCCCCTTATTACACGATACGCTTCAAACTGACGCGTCAGCTCTTTGGTTTTGTGTCACGCGGCCACATGCGGGAAAATAATGTGGGTTTGATAAAACACGATGAAGCTGTGATGTGAAATGCTATGCTTTCACTTGCACTTAAAACATGTATGACTAATAAAACATTTATGGGATCAAAGTTCCCTCAAAAAGGGCAAATTAAACACTATATCTTGTAATTGAATACCTTTCAGGATACTTTTCAAACGTACAGACAAGACCTTGCAATATATGTCAAATTTACCGAATGAAAACCTGTGTCAGTCACAATGCCTTGGTCATTATGAAGACATTGCTCGATGTAGAATAAAAGCATTTAAATCTAATGCAAACCCTACAGTGTGCCTCTGTGTGTTGACTTGCATTGTATACTTTTTAGAGCCCAGAATAAATGTCCACCCACGCAGTTAGCCCTTCACAAGATGAATATCTCAAATTAAGTCTGGGATTAGTTTAGTGCCCGTCTGTATTTGATCTTTTTTCATCCTCCATCTCGCCTCTCATTTCCTGTCACAAAGACCCCCAAAAAGTGAGTGTAAGCAATAAAGCTAAATGTTATGTTACCATCACATATTCAGTTGTTTTACATCAAATGTCATCTTATGGTACAAAATGTTTAAGGGACTTTTAAGGTATGAATTTAAAAAAGAACTCCATAGATATATTATGACTCACGATGGACTGTTCAAAAAAAGTCATAATCGATGCAGCAGATGCAGAGATATCACATTTCTTATTCCACACATTCTTATTCCTTAAACCTGGCTCCTACATTACCCATAATGCATATAGCCTTCAGCTGCTAGCCCCAAGTACAGATGAGGAGCTACAGAGGTCAGGTAAACTCACTTCTTTCTATCTCCACAACTCCAGAATATATATTTTTTTTAAACTTATAGTCTTCCGCCCGCAACCAACTCAAGTGACATCACTCGAGTCAGTTGTGGCTCAGGTTTCAGATTTTGCACAGCTCTCACTGGCGCCACAGAAGGCTTTATACACATGTAGGTAGTCCTCGCTAACACCTATAAAAAGGCTTTTAAAATGAACCCTGAACAGGACTGAAGCTAAATTATATTTTATTATTTCTGAATAACAGGTCAATAAATTAAGCTCTTCAAAAAAAAGGTTATATTTCTCCACTCACATTTTTCAGCCTTCTGTTGGTCTCTTGATGCCTGCGAGAGAAAGGGCAGAAAACAGAGGTGTGTGTGTGTGTGTGTGAGAGAAAGTGACAATAAAAGAACAGAGGGCATGCTTGTTGGGTCTCTGTGTTGGGCGGTGAAAGGGCTGGAAAGTGAGAGCACAATCCAGACCCACTGCCAGCCCTTCACTCACTCGCACACAACAACAAAAACACAGGCCGAGAGAGGAACAAACACGCTTTTCTGGAAACAAATAATTGTGAGCCATTAAGTGTTTTAGGTGTGCGTCTATTTTTACACTAATCTCACACAATCAAGCGGCTGTAAAAACACATAGTTAAAGCTTAGGTGCACAAAGGGGGTTTTTGTTTCTGATTTCAAACGATACAGCTAATAACTGACGATTATGAGCTGAATACCGCTACTGTTGGAGCAGCAGGGCCTCTCGCGTGCTGCCCAGCTCATACAGAATTTCAGTCGTATTTCTGGGATTTGACAGTTGACCTGACAAGTCAGCAAATCACTCTCAGCTCATTCTTGCTCCTGTGAAACCAAACAACACTCACAGTGTCAACCTGCAGGCCCTGATATATTCCCTTTTTTTCTCATGCACATTGTGTACCTGTCGCCTAAGGTGGCCGTAGTGTCTATTTAGAGAGGTCAATAAACAGCTACAGTGCACACAGTGGCCATAATGGTGACAGGCGAAGATATACATCCCCTCTGCAGCTCTGCATGCTACACATTCCTGCTATCACACGGTAATACAAAAGTCACGCATGCCTCTCTTCCCCCTGAGCACATGGATTTCCTCACAACCCCTTTCCCAGCATGCAGTGCGACCGACGCAACAGCTCAGAGTGCGATGCACGTGTGGCGTCGACACCTGAGATGACTGCTGTGTCAATATAACGTCAGGTTCATATAGGTCGCTAAGTTCAGGAGGAGGAAACACAGCCAGGACGTATTATTGAGCACATCATTTCACCAGGGGACAACTGAACTGATTGTCTGATACAGTACTTCAGAACAATTTGAAGACATTTCTACATAACTTAAGCATTTCAATTTCACATTAAAAACATTGGATTGTATAATAAAATACAACAGACTGGTGAAGATAAAACCACTGGGAATGGGAGCAGATCAACTTTCTCACCAGTATGCGTCATCGTCAGGGGTGCGAATCCTAATTTGCCAACGGCGGACACTGAAATGGACGGTTACCAATTTGGCATACAGCAAATTTATAGGCCCAATAAAAGAGGTGGGAGGGTAACAAAAAATACCCTCTCTTGTGTGGCTTGGAACACAGTCACAAAGCCTAAGATTATAGCAGCGCCGGCCAGATCCAGAGAATAAAAAGAGCTGTATACCAAAACTACCACCACACTGCTTCTCGTAATGCTTATTTATGGCTAGTGGTGATAGTAAATATAAAGGGATATGTTCAGGCCTCCAGCGGAGCCTCGGGACTGTTGAAATCAGCTGAGCGCTCATATGATTGAGTGCAGTCATCAACAGAACGTCATCCGAGTATGAAACACAGTTCTGCACAGAGTACAGGCAAGGAACAGCCTCAGTGAAGTAGTTTTACTTATTAAAATAAGCACTTTGGGTTTTTGGTCTTTAATGTGCCCAAAGGAGAAGAAAGCCATTTGTGTTTGTGTACCCTGCACACATGAAAGGAAGCCTGAATCTATAAGAAATATAATATCTATCATGTCAAACCGATTCAGAACAAGAGTCCTTGAGAAGATGTCATTTTGTCTGTTTTGTTCCAGGTTTAAAAAGTTCTTGTTTCGGATGTAAAAAAGGACACTTCAGGGTCCCATTTGTGCCCAAAGACTATATTAAGTATGAGAAGGAAAAATGCTAAACATTTGTTCCGATTGGTCTGAGGTCTTGAATTATGAGAAGGACATACTTTGTAAAAAAAAAGAAAGTACAACATTGAAAAAGTTTAGATCACGTGACAAATCATGCTTTTATCAAATGACAAAGACAGGATTCTTGAAAAATTAGGCAAAAAGCTTTCTTTTTGTTTATTAAAAAGTCTCCCACATGATTTTTTTTTTACACTGCATCTATCTTTGGTATTCAACTTATTATGAATTCCGAAATACTCGATTGTGCTAGTTGTAATATCTAATACACACAATTCTCGTCATACTATATTTATTGTTTGGGCACGTGGGACTACTGTGTTTTCCTAAAATATAACATTTCAGTTGTGGGCACAAATGGGTTACAACTGACTCCTATCAGCCAATATATGCCTGCTGTACAGTGACAAATTAACCAGCCAGCCGTCAGCCCTGAGCCTCACCCTCTGCATGCTGACACAGACATTCACATCAGCGCTCTCTCGCCGAGGTCAAAGGGTGACAGACATCCTTCTTCTTCTAACCTCCAGAGGAGATGCAACGGCACAAGACACCATGAGTTGTGCGGGTTAGCAACTCGCTGTATGCTACACAACCACACGACGCAGCATAGGTGGGACGATAGCTACTCTATCAATCAACATTAGATGCACAAGTTTCAGATGCATCAATTATTAAGAGACTAATGAAAACCACATTCTATATAATAACTTGAAAACAGGTTTCTAATTTATTATTATTAAAACTTATACTATACCTCTTTCTTCTCGTATGGCGACTGAATTGCGTGAATCTGCTGAGGACTGTGTTCTGCCAGTACAAACCAACCAGACAAAAGGCAACACATGCAACCGATGAATCGTAAGCCGCTATTCAAATGCTGGACAAATAACTTCATGACAGGAGCTAAAGTAAATGATCTTTCCCATTAAGTCGATCACGTGCCGTGTGAAGTGACGTCTCTGTGCGTGGACCGAACGGAGACCACAGGATGTGTCTCCGTCCATGCACAGCCACCAACGAGATCGAGGCAGCTCTGAGACAATAACAACATCCCAAAGACAAACAAACCCGGAACACCGAAGCCCTAAATTAGTGGGTGTGCATGTGTGATGAGAAGCATACCTCTGCAATGAAGATTACTTGCTCTGCAGCATTCACCAACTTCCTTCAAGCCACGTTCTTTCATTCTAACGAAATAGTTTCGATTTAAAGACACACCCAGCCGCTCTCACCGGGGAGTCCTGACCAAACCTACAGGGAGAGTTGGAACAGAGGAATCAGCCGCGGGTGAAGACGGTGTCGGGCATCATTGTGGCGCGTACTAATCAGAGACACTGCAGCCTCTGTGAGGCTGTAGCACAAATATAACCCTTGTGTTGGCCTTTTTTTTTTTTTCATTTACAGCCAGGGCCGTGTCCGTGGTGTGGAGACTTTATTGGCCTTTCACTATCATCGCTCGTTTGCTTTCACCATCTGCCACAATAAATGACGGCAGTGCCACATACTAAACCACCAAACCAGAACGTGCCGTGCCAGCTCAGTGAACCACACCCCAAACACTAACACACGGGCCACTTCTCTCTCCTTGTGTGTTATGCACTTAAAAACATTCAGACTTTGTCACGGTGAGCGTGAAACTACATCAACAGCAGTACGCACACACATGGCGTGAGGTATACAGTATTGAGTAAATTCTGATAACAGGCAGTCCAGATCTGTCTGGGAAACAGCACATTCCTTCAGGTAGGTCAAACATTTGGTTTGATCCAGAGCCAGGGATGCCATTGCGCAATCCCAATCATATAATCACACAACGCAGCCACTCCTCTTGATCTATTGTTTGAAAAGGTTCATTGACATTCCTCAAATGACTATTTTGATGTACCTGCCCAGCCAGTGCAGTTTCCTTTTTTTTTCCGGTTTGGAGAACAGTCAACCCTTGTCAATAATTTGCTTAAAAATCAAACGGCGGCAACAAGTGAGACTTTGGACTCCTCTCAGCGGGGGATTTGTTTTGTCAGTTGCCAGAGGTCAGGGTGCAAAAGCTGGACTCATAGCCATGAGTTCTTTACCTCAATACAAGTAGCAATACTTCAGGGTAATAGTAGTCAATTTCAGGGAAAAGTACTAGCTTTTAGTACAATCGGCAGAATATATTTTAAACCTGCATGAACTGATTTTTTACCACAGCAGAGACACTGACATGTCGTCACTTTTAAAGCAAACTTGTTCACAAATCACTGCATATTTTGACATCATATTTTTAGAGCAACATTATCATTCATCTGAAGTGGTGTTTCTGGTCACCTGGTGAATTCAATTCTAATATTCGCTCTCTTTTACATCTGCTTTTTGTCTCTTTAGCTGCTAAACTGTGTTCACCAGCTAGTCCACAGCTGTGTCCGTCTGCTGTTTGGTGCTGAGCTGGTGTGTGCACGGCGGGTTTTTAGAGCTTCTTTAGCTGAAACAGTTGCCTGCGGCGGGCGAAATCGATGCCATGAGAGCGGAGTGAGAGTGAACCAAAACAGTAAAGTTTTGAGCCGAACAGTTAAAAAAATGAGCTGAAAACTCACTTTACAGCTCCGTAAAGCCGATGGGAGCTGCAGACTCAGGTGATAATAGTGTCTTCAGCTGGTTTAACGCTTCCATTTGAGACATTTGGATTGATCTCCATACTTCCCACTAGGGCTGCACGATTATGGCCAAAATCATAATCGCGATTATTTTGATCAATATTGAGATCACGATTATTTATCACGGTTATTCATTAATGACCAGTTACCGGACCTTAGATATTTGGCGGCGGCGGGGGGGGGGCGGAATCGGGGCGGAACACCGCTGTGCGCGATACAGAGAGCAGGGGAATTGTAAACGCGACCATGTAGTGACAGACGTGACATGCCGGCGTGTAAATAAATTAAGCACAAGTACTCGTCCTTCAAGCTCCCGTCTCTCTACTCTTCTACTTCTTCTACTCTTCTACTTCTACAGGGTCCGCGCATGACAGCTCTCATCTCGTTCGCCCCCTGGTGGTCGGCTAACTGTTAATTGAGGAAGCGCTTGATTTGATATGTAGCAGAGCACGTATTTTAAACGTCAATATCGCTGACGATCATGCTCATTTAATCGTGGCAGCCAAAATCGTGATCGCGATTAAAATTCGATTAATTGTGCAGCCCTACTTCCCTCTTAGATACAGTGAGGTATAAAGCATAAAGTAGAGATACAAAAGTTAAGTGCAAATACCTCAGACTTGTGCATAAGTACAGTAATTGAGTTAATACTTGGTTACTTTCCAACACTACTGATAGCTTGTTCTCCGAGGAGTTTCACAACATTTATATAGCTTGAGATCAGATATGCTGCAATTCATCTTTGACTACTTTGATAAAAAAGTAGACATTAGGAGGGTGAAGCCGAAGTGAAGGCAGCTTACACACTGAAATGAGCTGAATAAGCATGAGAGTCCCTCCGCAACAACAAGTACAGAAGCACAGTGTGTAAAGTTCCAGTGTAATGACAAACAAACACTGCATATCCTGCAGTATCTCTGTGACAAAACGCCACTTGTTCAGACGTTCATAGAGGTCAAGTGTACGGTGATCAGCTGACCTTTTGTGTCGCGAGCGAAACCCCGGCGTGTTTTTGCGTTTTCCTTTATGTCAACTAAGAGTCGAGGTCCCGGTCCAACCTCGACACCCCGCGCTGTTGAAACTTCCAAAAGGCAGCTAAGTGTCTAAAAAGGAAGTGGCTGAGGTTAAATGGAGCACTTTCAGATGCCATGATTCATCTGAAGCACTCCAATGCCCTCAAGCCCCGTTTTCCTGGGCGGCTGTTACGAACGGACAGAGTTGGTCTAAAGCAGCCGGTGAGTTATATGGAATGAATCCGATTCTGGTCTGGTCAGAATGACACCGCTGGGTGTTTTCAGCACTTGGTTGTAGTTCAGCGACACGTGGAAGATGTGAGGAAATCTTCCAGAACGCGTCACCCAGCAGCTTATCAGTCTGTTCCTCTATTACAACAGTTTGTCATGTTATATATACATATACATATATATATATATATATATATATATATACATATACATATATATATATATATATATATATATATATATGTATATATGTGTGTATATATGACATATTTTGATGTTCAATGTGTTTGTAGCTGGTAAATGTTTTTATCAGACAGCAGGTTACACAACTCGAGGCAATAGAGCAACATGCGCTCCTGATGGCAGTGAGGCCAATACTACAACAGCCGCAAGGCTCAAAGGTCAACAAGGACATCCAATAATCTTTTATGGCTGTCATGACAACGCGGCCCAGTATGAATTAAACTGTGTTCTCAGCACACCTTGCTTTAATATTTATTCAATATCTGACTCAAGCCATACGCCAAAAGAAAGATACCTGCCAACGCTAATAGATTTCAAGCACAAACTGTCAATGTGTGAGATTCATCTGAGTCAATGGGAGGTTTCTTTTTCACTGAACTAGTGTTGAAAATGTGCTTCTGTACATTTTGGTTGTGTAGCACCTTCCATGATGTATCAGTGAAGGGCTTTACAAGGAAAAGGAAACTTACAGCACCAACAGGATAACAGAGAACAGGGAAGCTGAGCAAAGCACCTGTCAGACGGGGTTTAAGGGAGTGGAGGTTGGACACACACCAGGGCAAAGACAGCTGATCGAGACAACTCTCTCTCTCTCTCTCTCTCTCTCTCTCTCTCTCTCTCTTTCTCTCTCTCTCTCTCTCTCTCTCTCTCTCTCTCTCTCTCTCTGTCTCTCTGTGCCTCATTTGCCTACAGGCTCTGATAAGCCACAGTGAAATAAAACTATTGGTCGTGCTCGTCTGCAGCCATGTTTGGGATCAGCTCCTCATGTTACTCTGCGTGTGCCATCTCTAAATACTGCAGTCGTGGGCACCACAACATTGAGGCTACAAATATTTCTACATTCTAGCCGGATGAAACGACGCCTGCATTTAAGAAGAAAAGTGACTGAAAAATCAACTTGAAGAGCGGACTTAGAGTCGGAGCAGCCGAGGGTTCATCAGAAAACAGAGAACCTGAAACTGTTTGACGTGAGCAACAGCAGCAATCGAAGAGACTGCAAAACCTAATGAATGTATTGAGGGGGACGGGGGGGGGGGGACAACACACTATTAAAAGCGCTTGTCAAAGTGACCCCACAGGACCTAAAAATAGAAGGTGCCCCCCCCCCCCCCCCCCCCCTTCCCCAAAACCCCCACACGCAGGCAGACATGGTTGCAAAAGAGCTGAGTACACCCAGTTCCAACAGAACAGTGAGACTGGGACAGTCGAAGGATTACACGCTAAAAACATAATGTGAAATGTGTTTTTAGTAACATGTCAGCTTTCACTGCATACATCTAGGTGCCATTTACTTTCCTGAAGAGTCCTTTAGCACCTGTCTCATGGTAGAAACGATAACGCGCGAGCGGAAATGTCCGATAACGCAACAGGTCCATAAAAGACTTGTCTCTGTATTTATGACACTGCTGTGCCTTAGGGCAAGACAGGGTGTGTCTTGATGGAAAAGGGCAGGCAGATTTGTTTATCCAGAGTTCATATTCCAGTGTACAGCACATACACTGTGTTTTATGACCGCCGTGGTTTCGACACCATTGTCAGCGTTACTGAATAATGACTGACAAGAGCCTTGGGTGGATCATGGGAAAAAAAATGGTCCTCCACATTGTGGCGACATCTCAGAGGAACAGTTTAATTATAGGACATAAACTAGCGTCATTTTGTCAGCTGAAGTGATGTATTTGCTACTACATGCTTATCTCCTTGAAGTTTAACAACCTACAGGTATGGCCGCAATGCTGTACAGCCACACACAGAGAGAGAGAGAGAGAGAGAGAGCGAGAGAGAGAGAGAGAGAGAGAGAGAGAGAGAGAGAGAGAGAGAGCGTCACTGTGGATGGACTGTGCTCTGAGCTCTGGGTTACCTCGCTTCCTCCTGAAGGCGCACCTGTGTAAAAAAGAAAAGCTGAACAGGTTGTTCGACATACCGCAGGCATATCAGACCGGCACGCAAACGACCACAGAGCAACTGTCTGAAACTGAAAGAGTATAAACAGTGTTTTTCTGTCCTGCTCCAGCTGAGCTTCTTTCTGTTCACACTATCAAGAATAAAACATTTCTTGATGTTCCTTTCCTTCCATGAGTTGATTATTTTGTCATGATTTGTGATTTTCTAGACCTGCGCCAAAAAGGAAATCAACTTGATCAGATCGGAAACACCAGGCGTGCTTCAAACCCGTGTAGTTTCATCAATCATATTTGAAAGAAAACACATAGATGTGTTGTCATTATTCTACTATATCGACTGCTGCTGCTGCTATTAGTAGTGGTAGTTTCTCCATCATTATCCTGCTTACTACTCTCATTATAGGAATCATTTCTGTCATACGCATTGAATGTGTTCTGTTATGTTGTTCATTCTGTACACATGACATCTATCACACTTCTGTCCATCCTGATAGAGAGATCCCTTCCTTTTTAAAGGAGTTCTTCCTGTTCCGATGCGAGGGTCCCGGGACAGAGGATGTCGCATGTGTACAGATCGTAAAGCCCTCTGAGGCAAATTTGTGATTTTGGGCTATAAAAAATGAATTGAATTGAATAGAGCTGTGCTTACACGGGTGCTCACCAACACAAGAATACATGCAGACTGAAAATAGCGCTGACCTCTTTTTAAAAACTGCAGCTTGAATCATGTCTCACACGAGGACTCACGTGCTCCGCAATGCCGTATGTGTGAACGTTACATGTTTATACTTTCTGCGCAGATTAATTAAAAACATAAAAAGAAGCTGGTTCAATCAAGGAAGAGTCAAAACCACGAGTTGGACCTCAACTCTGTAAATGGCAAGAACAGGTAATCTAGTGGTACCTGTATGTTAACAAAGCTCATCAGATCAGAACTTACTTGACTGTGACTCTCGTGGATAAGTCCTGGAGATCTCCTGGGTGAAAGAGCTGCGCCTCCTTTAGTCCGAGCTTCTTGCAGGCTTTGAGGAAGACGTTGAGGTTGTCCTGGACAGAGAACAAAGCGGGGATGAGGGTTGTCCACCTCCAGGAGGCGAAGAATAATCACACTAGAATTCTCTGGCAGGGGACGCAGCCTAAACTCACTGCTTCCAAAGTTCACACAGCCAGAGAGCAGAGACAGGACGGGGAGGAGCATGTGTGTGGCAAATAAGAAGTGGCCCAGTGCAGAACACACACACACACACACACACAAACACACACACACATGCGGGAGGGGAAGGGAGGGGAGAGGCTGCGTGACAGGAACTGACTGACAGCAGCAAAGATACCTGTGGGCTGGGTTAGGGTGGGGACACAGCTTCAAACCAGGAAGGATGACATCAGAGCTGTGCACAAGTCCCACCCAACCGGCCGTGCCAGTGTAAAGGACCTGACACACACTCACACACAATGCCGGCTACGCTCTCCTTCTCCTCACACCCAGAAACCGTCCCCTCCCCTCCCCGTCAAGCCCTTCACTCGAGAATACCTGCGGAATCTGCGGTGGAGTATTTTGGAGACATTTGGTTGCTATGATACAGGAGGTCGGCTGATAGAAACCGACGAGAGGACATGGGCGTGTCCTACACTGTGTCAATCATTTTATACTGCGTACAGTTTTATGTGTGTGCACATAATTTGCACAGATGTGGGAGAGTGATGCACAATGGCAAAAAGACATGTTGTTCTATAAATATACATGCGTTTAAAAACCGTTTAAAAAAACCCACCATTCCTTTCAGGGGTTATGACTTCTCCAGTTCTAATCCCGAGTGTCTTGTTCGTAAGTCAGCACTTCCACTGGAACTGAACTCCATAGGAGGGTTTCATGTAATGACACATGGCCCCAACATGGGCTGGAATAATTAAGGGGTAGCTAGTTCTATATTTAAATGGCAAACATGCTTATTAGCAAATGCTAGGGAAAGTGTTGACCTCTCTGTGCAGGAATCCCTCACTAACAGCTTTGCTTGTCCCTTAACGGCACTTTGTCGGGCCCTAGGGGTCACCGTGGGCCCCGTACAGGCCAAGGATCCCCCCCCCTCCTTCTCTGTCAACAGGCACTGGGGTCACCCTTTATTCATTATAACACAGAAGATATGTTCTCCTCCTCTGCTTTCTCCTGGTAATAGACATGGTAATGGCATATTTTCAGATAGGTGCAGAGTAGAGTAACTGCTAATGACCTGTCGAGGTTTATCACATACAGTCCCTGCGACATCGTTCACAAGCGTGTTTTTCAGTGACACCTAATTTACCACCATGCGTACGGCACGTACGGTCAGAAACAACAAAGTATACCTCGCCTCGCCTCAGCGTGTCGCAACATTCAAGTGCAGGTACTCTGCATGTTGAATATGATTAAAGCCCGACGCATACTTGGATCTTTAGGCTGATACCGCCATTGATTTATTTTTTAAGTTTATAACACTCAATAACAATATATATATAAATATTCTTTTACATAATCTACACATATACCATAGACAAAGAATGGTGACCTCAATATCTACTGATTTTTAAAGAACAAGAATTTTGTCAGTGCTCTCTGGTGGACAATCTATGCAACTGTGACACAGACATAATCGCTGGTCATTTCCTGTTACTTACCGACCGACACATACGGAGAGACAATAATCAAAAGCTAATAGCGACCGATATATTGGCCCACATGATTTACTGGTCTGGCTCTCGATACGACTTTTATTTTTTGAAAGAATGCAGGCCATAAAAGACCACTGAGCTCTTTTGGCGACCGGGCCCTGCTCTAGCCCCTGTGAAGCCAAGACTCACCATAATCCGATGTAATCAAGGCCCATGTAAAAGGATCATTAATATCACTTAGGTCTGAATGTCTTTTGAACTCAAAGAGCATTATGAACACACTTAAAAGCCCCCCCTCCCCCCCCAACGACCAGCCCCAGAACATGCAGAGATAATGATGTTGAAGGAATGTTACGCTGACTTGTGCACATAATCCTGCTAAATATGCTGCACCCATCCAGCAGCCTCCTAATCCTCATGCAGACTCGAGGAACCCCCTGATTTGAAGCACTTTCGCACCGAGAGACGGAAAGACTCGACTTGTAAGGTGTCCGATTCGGATCCCTACCGGTCCCTCTGTTTCTTCCACTGCATTCTTTGTCTAAGATGGGCATACTCTACATTTACCCTCCAGTGACCCCTGCCAAGCAAAAGCTATGGTTAAAATATCAGGCTACGCCTTTCCAAGTCCCGCGACAATAAACCCAGAAAAGATGGAATACTGGAAATGTTGCTTCTCCTGAAGCGGACCCAGTAAAAGACCCCCCGCCCCCTTTTCCCCCAGCTGTCGGGTCCAGACATAACATGCACCCATACAACACAAACAGTGGCAAAACACGGTGGGATGCCTGTCATTGCTCGGATGATTACACAGACATTTAGAGGAGTAAAGACACCCTCGAGGGTCGTTGGAACTGTCTGTTTATCTCCTCCCACTGCCACCTCAACTCACCAAGGAGTTGGTGTATGCGGGAACATCCAGCAACATGCCAATTACAGCGTCTTTATGGTGGGCAGAGTCTTCTTTGACTCCGTCCCTCTCTAGAGTCAGCCCAGTGGGCCTCAGATCCGGAGCCCCCGCTCACATAGCTGGCTGCCTCGACCGCACTGCTGTCTGCTTCCTGCTTCAGCACCGGTCAGAGCGGGACAGGGGGCCACGGGCACCAGGGGGCCATGGCCCAAACCCACAGCTCGCTGACTGCTCAGCAGCAGGCAGGAGAAGTGTGTTGACATGGGAAACATTCCCTTGGACACAAGCGAAGCCAAGGAATAGGCCCGGGTCTGGAGCCAATGTTGCTAAATATTCCGCAAAACCAGAGATTTCCGTTTTGTTTTCTTCCCCCCTCTTTTCCCTCCCTGAGCTTTTTATTCTGCTACAGCTGAAACCTGGTGCCGATTTGAGCGCTGAATCTTTCAGATAGCAAAACTAAATCCACAGTTATGACCATAATGCTAGGAAACGTTCATGTCTGAGCGCTAATGAGGCATGTTTGCAAAGAGCCTTGCATTGGGCGGCGATTCAAGTTATCACATTACAGACGGATTACTCTTCCTCTGAGTTTCTTCCACGTGCCATTTAGACAGTTGAGCATGATACAAATTTCCAGTTTCCTCTTCTCTGACAACATTTAGTGGAGATGGATAGCATTCATGAAGACAAATCCGACACAATAATCCTCACCATCTGGAGACAATCGGCTAAAATTATACAATCAAATGCTTAAACGATTTCACAATTTCAGAGATCACAGCTCAAATTTAAATTTTGAAACACTTAATTTCAACACTCAAGGTGAGACACTATGGGCAATAACATGTTTGGAAAGAAACCATCCAAACTACACATTTGGGTGTTTGTTTTACTGCTTTGTCTATTTGCGTCTGTAGATATCGCCCATTCCCCAAACATTTGCATTAGATAATGCCTCATTTGCATATTTAAACATACATTTTCAGAAAACTTGTAAAGCAAAAAAATCATTGTCTTTGTGCAAGTTATAAACTGGGGAAGTTTCATTGAGATATCCATTAATTAAATTTCATTTTTGAACCTACACGTTATTATTCATGGAGATGAGAGACAACCTCAGCAACACTACCTGAATACTTTGGGAGAAAACGCTTTTCTCACACAGCAGAGTGAGAGAGAGTGAGTAATGTTTGTTTTTTGGAGAGCTCTCTCCTTTTCTCCATGTGGTTGGCAGTAACTGATCGCCGCGGGCCAACCGGGAGCCTTCACATTCGCTGGAGAATTTATGATCAGGTGGTTTCGGGTTTTTGTCCAAGTGCTCGGAAATACCACACCGACGCTGCCGTCGGAGGACACACTGTACCTCATTACCTCAGCAGGTGTCCAGCCAGTTGTACTACAAACGGTCCAAAGCAAACTGGCAGTCAATTCGATTTATGTCATATCACAGATATGACGGCGCAGTGTTTGTTAACGCAAGTACTGTGTTTACTGTTGACGTCGAGCATGAATGCCAGTCTGTTTCTTCTACTTGACATTGTCCTGCCAAACATGTTGAGCGCTACTGAGCCCACCGCCGTACACTCAGACTGGCTGGGTTAAGGTTTGGATTCTCTGTAATTCCTCCAGACAGCTGGACCCAATTACTCCCACAAGAGAGAGCTTTGTGAAGGATGGGTTTAAGGTAGGGTTTTCAACCCTCTACTTCCCGAGCACTTGTGTGCCGACACTCCCAAAACATTTACTCCACTGTGGGCCAAAAGGCCTCTGCCACGAGCTGCCTCAATTTGAAGACATTGCCGGGTCCAAAAAGGTGAAAAGGTTTGAAAGCAATGATTCAATAACAGGTTGTTACGTGAGCCGAGCTCTGCCCTCGTCTGATCTCCCGTCACTCAATCAAAAACGTAATTATCCTCACAGGCACAAAGACTTTTCTGTCTGAAATGACTTTGATTGAACGCAGCCTCAAGCATAGCAGACATCATATTTAGGGTGCGCTCAAATGCGGCCAGTGGCCTTTCAAGCAGCTCCGCGTTCGCCAAACTTATTAGTGTGGACGGATATGAGGAGCGACAAGTCACTGAGGCAAACACCTCTCTCTCACTGGCAGCCGTGCCTCAGACCTGTCGCCAGTCAGCTCAACGGCTGCTTGAGCATTTGTACATCAGTAGTAACAGGAGACAAAACCGTGTACGAAGGAAACTAGGATGAGCTGTTGAGGATATGCACCCTTTGAGGGGAGACACCCCGATCAGTTTTGAGATTTTGGGCCATTTTGCTTCCATAACATGTTTTCTTTCAGAACATTCAAAATATGCTAATATATTTGCCTATTCAAACAAAATGATTATCTTAAATCAACTGGTGACGTTTCATGGAGATATCTATTAGTTCTTTTTTTTTTTTACCATATTCTCCTATATGTACATGTACATGTGTAGAACAGTCTTCAAAGTAGAAGCCCCTTCCTTTAAATTTCAAGTAAATGTATGGAATTTGGCAGGCATGTATATCATGTCCAGACTTTAAAAAAAAGGCTCTTGGAATGATACTGCAAAGCCAACAGGAAGTCAGCCATTTTGAATTTTCTATGCAGCGTTTGGGTTTCCTCTAAATTATTACATTTTTCTCAGACTCTGAGCCAGACATCTCCACTTCAGTAGCACTATACACCAAACCTTTCCAGTTTCAACATCTATATTTATTCCTAAAAACATGGCCACAATGGCTTTTTTAATGGCTGTTGACAGTATTTTCTTATTTAGGAAGTGATACAAAATTCCCTCAGTAAAAACCTTTGACTCTAAAATGTCAACAACATTTGAATATGACTTTATTCAATGGTCAGATTTCTGTTCTGGAAATGTATGTAGATTAGCTCATATTTGATAAGCCTAATTTGCATACTTAAACAGACAGTTTCGGAAAACTGAATCCCCTTAATGTTAGTAATCAGCTGGGGCAGTTTAATGGAGATATCTATTAGTTCAATATTGTACCCTATTCATGAGTACCTCCACTTAAACCCAATGTACATGCAATGCTCTATGCCTCACATTTAAGCTGAATAAAAAGAGACTTACCAGTCCAGCAATAGGCGTGGGCAGCCTGTTAACCCTCCTGATGAGACCAGGCTTGATCTTGTTGATCAGACTGCAAGCAAAAGAAAGAGAGGGACCACATCAGGGACAGGAAGAGGGTAAGTGAAAGCACTCGGTCATTGGCTAGTCTGGTCTCACTAACAAGGAACGAACAAAACGTGTTGCAAAGTCTCTGTGTTGTGTGTTTACGACTTTGTTTAATGGCGGCCACCTGGCTTCGGTTTAGTAAATGGCTAGTGGTGCACGGTGATGTAAACACGCTGGGTCCCCGGCTCCTGAAACATCTCCTCTTCTGCTGGAAAAACCCCAAACAAACAGGAATCACCACCTACCAGCTCAGAAAAACTGGTTTTTCATAGATGATGGTGCTTTTCAAAGGGTTCCTTTAGTCCATGAGGTAAAAAAGTAATGCCACAGTGTACATTTTTTTACAGGTACAGGTCTTACATTCACAAGTAAAATAGCAGAGGAATTAGCAACAAAACATACTCATATTATGGCTACAATTTACAAATGATCTTATTTCCGTGTTAATGTTTTGCTCTATGAAATATAAAACACCATAAAAGTGAAGAATGCCTGTCACAATAAGAGCTCATGGCAATGTCTTCAAATGTCTTGTTTTGTCCAACCAACAGTCAAAACCCTAAAATGATTCAATTTACCACAATGCAAGAAACGAAACAGCCGCAAATTCTCCCGTTTGAGAAGCTGGAACAGTTAAAAGTTTGCAATTTATTTTTTTTTGCTTGAAAAGCGGCTCAAACAATCAATCGATTATCAAAATAGTTGCCGATTGATTGAGCAATCGTTGCAGCTTGAAGCATCACAAGTAATAGCGCTCGTGTGCAGAATGGCTCCTTTCAGTGAGATGTTGCCACATCATTTATTGGATTGTCATTACAGATGCATGGATAGGATTGTTCGACTAATATTAACAACTTGATATGCTGTTGGGTTTTGAATCTCTGCAGCATGTTTCATATTTGGTCCTTTGTTTTGTCATGTAACATCTTAATCTGCAAATAAAAAGTGCAAATATCTTTCTGTTGTTTTCAGAAAAGGAACACATGTTAAAGTGTTAAAGTGTGTCTTCTGCTCTCAGTACAGCAGAAGGGTGTGTGGGGGGGGGGATGTATTTTGTATGGGTTGACAATAGATGCAGAGAAAGAATGCAACGGGAATGTGATTTTAAGTTAGTCATTTAGCGGTGAAACAATAGAAAGCAGTGATGTGTCATCAGATAACACACACTGTAAGCCAAGTAGGATGTAATCATGTGTGCGACCCGCACCAAACATTCCTCTCCGAGCAGCTGTGATAACCACAACACAATGGGAACGGAGGCCGAGTATCTAGGTGAAAGCGGTTTTAATCTCGGCCCACCTCTTCCTCGCGCTGAGAGAACACGGACAGCCCCCCCCCCCCCACGAGCCACAGCGTCTCCACGCAATCAGTGGAGTCAGGCCCGGATCAGCAGAATGAGGGGCTTTCTCCTTTAAACGATGCTGATTGAGGTTTAGAAAGATTCTGCATGGGCCGCTGGTAATTACAGCTTCCCGCTGATGCGTGCAAATCACATCGCTGTGTCCATCCACCGGGGCGGCCCACACACACATACACACAAACACACACACTCTTAGCAGAGCAGTCGGTGAATCGATGCAAAAGCCAATTCGGCGTAGATCAGGCGGCAACTTTTGCTTATGAAAAATGAAGCCAATGCTGAAGTTTCTTTAACTTGCATTCTTTCTAATGACCAGCAGGAGGTGGTTGTATAGAAGTCTATGAGAAAATGACTCTACTTCTCTCTTGATTTATTACCTCAGTAAACATTGTAAACATGAGTTTATGGTCTCAATCTCTAGTTTCAAGTCTTCTTCAACACAGCATGATGTTCATTTAGTAAATGATGGTCCATTTAGAGTCAAACAGACCATAAAGCAGAGTATGCTTTAGGGCGGGCTTACTGTGATTGACAGGTCTCTATCAAAGACATACACAGCGTCTCTGAAATCCAAGATGGTGACGGCCAAAACGCAGAATTTGAGGCTTCAAAACGTCCACAAACCAATGTGTGACTATGTCCACTTCTTATATCCAGTCTATGGCATTGATAAATGTGCTCCTCTTAACTCATCACAACTCTCTCCACTCACTACATGGCTTCACATTAAAGTAAAGGAAGGCACTCAACAGATCTGTAAAAATCTGTCAGACACAAACTCCTCTTGAAATAGATCACGCTTCGCATCCTCAAACAGTTCCACAGAGGGCAGATCCGACACCGGCGGCATCAAATGACCACACAATGCAAGCCCCATTGTGCTGTCTGGAAACACTGTCTGGCTCACTTCATGTGGCTGACAAACAAACAGCGGCCCGGCAGGGGGTCCGCCTGGGAAATATCAGCAACACTTACGCTGGGCTGCAGAACCTGGAGGAGAGCAGGAGGGCTTCCACAGGAATGAATGGCTCGAGAGAGAGGCGCTTGGGGAAAGTACTTACTCACACAGCAGAACTCCATTCTCCAGCGCTGATCGGAAGTCGTCGCTCCCGAATCTTTTCTTGGTTGCTGCCTGGAAAAAGAGAAAGAGAAAAAAAAAGTGGATACAAAAACAGTGAGCAAAATAGCGAGAGGGGCTGGGTGAGGAGAGGAGGCGGGGGTTAGTGTGTGTTTGTGTGTGAACGGGGTGGGGAGGTTGGAGAAGAAAGGTAGGATGTTGAGAACAGTAGCAGAGGAAGTGAGAGGTATTTCCTTTGAGTTCCTACAGTGTCTCCGGGACAGAGTTGAGTCTCGCGGTCCTTCAGGTATTCCTCGGGAGACTCACCCTTCTCCTCACTTCGGTGCTAAAAGTCGCTGGTAGACTGGAGAGCTGCGCTAAAACTGTGCTGGAGCCAGGCTGCCCAGAGACCGCAAGGCTACGGGAGCATCTGGAGCGCTGTGTTGTAGCCTCATGCCTTTCCCATGATCACAAACCACCGCTGCGTGGAACACCAAGAGTCATTATGCAGGCTGCGTGCACGTGTGACGTCCAGCGCGCACACACATGCACGTACACAGTAGACACACTGAAACAAACATCCTGGATTTTAAACACAACACATACAAGTGTAGTCTTTCATTCATGCAATCTGTATTTCCTTTAAAAGGCAAAAATGATATTGTTTTTTTTTTATGTTTTCATACTTTGTTATGGGATATCAAAGTCACGCTGACGGCCACTCCCTAACACGAACGTCCTGAATTTTTCCACCAGCAACGTCTCGACAAATCAGCACCTGAGCTGCTACATCTGACACAAATCACAAAACAATTAGAGTGTAAACTTCTACCAGTTCTGCACAATCGTCTATTTTATTATTTTAGAAAATATTCATAGTTTTTAAAAATCTGGAAGAAAAGACATTTATGCATGGATGCATGCAATTTTTTGTATTGTAGATAATACAGAAGTAGCAAAAGAAATGCTCAGAAATGCTTTACAATGTGTGGAAAACATTTTGAGACATCCTGGTTCTGGATCCGTCCCAAACACTAATCACGTGGCCCACGGCCTGACTTTAACCACACGTTACACTGAAACCAGTTTCTGCTAAATGATCCCAGTCAAACAAACAACCCGAGACTACTGATGAATTATGAAAAACCCTTCCCTGACCTTACGCACCGCCATGTGTTTGACTTTAAGTCTTTAATTTACAAATGAGCACACATATAGGCCATTACACTGTAAGTACAGTAATATAAGACAGCTGCCATTAACCAAAGCACACACACACACACAGGCAAACATGCACACACGCACAAGGCAAAACAAGTCAAACAGGTCTGACAAACCAAATTGGTCAGATGTGCCTTTTCCCTTTGAAGGGAAAGGGACAAAAGCTGGGACAATTACTGGCACAGCTAAGTACAGGCCGTCATCTTTCGGAAGGAGAAACCGGAGCAATACAGACTGACTGTATTACACTATTATTATTTTATTGTTTCACACAAAGTCCTGCTACACCTCTGACCACACCCTGTGTAACCTGAGCTGGCCTCAAATACCCATCATTCCAAGGGAATTAGACACATTCTGTAATAGAGGAAGGAGCTTAAAGTTCTGACACACTGTCCTCGCACAACGCCATCAAGCCATCGTCGGGACATTCTTGTTACCTGCTCCTCCTTCATTGACAAAAATACAAACACAACCAGACGCTGAATACAGGGAACACAGACAGATGGGCGAAGCTGCAAACAAACAAACACACACGTCACACACACACACACACACACACACACACACACACACACACACACACAGAAAACAAAGTTCACAGTGCAGTTAGCATATGAAATCCTGACCCCTGCTGTTCTTTGGGTGCGGCTGGGATTCGTGTACGCAAACAAACAATACAGGTGGAAACGGTGTCAAACATGTTCCCTCATGGAGCTCACTGGAGGTGTTTGATAGGAAAAGAAACAGAGTGAATGTGATAATCAAGATATTATCTCCCCGTCCTTGCGTGGAAGGTGGGACCCACCCACAGAAACTCGCGCTGAGCCGGCCGTAACAGAGCAGGTTTCCTCTATATCGTCATCATTAGAGGTATTAACTGTCCTCAGATCCAGATCCAGCCCCCCCCCCCCCTAATCTGAACCAACATACTGCTGCTCTGATTTAACGGTGGAGATTTAAGGCAGAGGGGGCAGAGATTTAAAAAAAAAAAAAACAGCTTGCCGCAAACTCCACCGTCGCTCCCCTCAAGAATGTGGTCCTCAGAATTCTTACGGTGCGCCGATGCATGCGTGACATGAATTATTATCAGTATTATTGCAATGAATCCAAGAATAATGTCTCGGTAGAACACACACAATCAAGAGGAACTGAGGACTTTTTCTCTGCGTCCGTGACCACAACTATTGTTTATTCATGCGGGGCACTGAGGCAAATTGGGACTCAAGGTTTGTGCGGGTGCACCCCCCCTCCACTAATTGTTCCTAAAAATTCTTCTGCAGAAGACAGGCGCGTGGGGTCGTCAGAGGGCAACTAGGGCACTGTCCACATATTTCGGTGGATCCGACTCAAGAGGCGTCCACCAGTGCAGGAGCCGTCGGCGACGACGCCATCGACGTTGTCGGGACATCAGCGTTCATTTATCAACCTTTTTCAATAAAACAGCACTAATTAGATCAGTAACTTAGCTGGTGTTCATAACAGACTGCGTTTCTGTGTATATGCATGATCTTCTGACCTGTAAGTTGCACAAACACTGCCACTTGTTCCTGCTCGTCAACACTTACACGGCCTCTCCTATTCAATTAACAAGGACCTCCATTATTCCGCCGGGCTCTGCGGCTGTAGGACGCAGCGGCCGGCGCTGGCTCTGTTCACAGCCATGGCAGCAAGCTAATGCAGGAATGTGTCCATGTGACAAGCTCCAGACCATTTAGTCGAGTTTTTTTTTAACAATACCACCAACCTCGCCGTGCACACATGCCTCTGTTTAAAGCGCTATGAAGCCCGAGCAGTTTGTTAATCATTCAGTGGCAGAATCCAAGAGCCACAAAACTTCATCTCAGAGGGTCAAGTGTGCCAGAATCTCTGCGTACTTGTTTCCATTACGACCAAAATCCCTCTCATGCCTACACTGTTAATACACTCGGCCTGCACCTTTTACCTTTTACACTTGCTTCCTGCTCCACCCCCCCCCCCCCCTCCCACCTAATCCTCCTGCCCCCTGCCTGAGATCATGCCCCCACCACGGTGCACGAGGTAACCTGCGACAATGGGCCAGTGTGTGAGCGCGAGAGACACTGATGTCACATCGGAAGAATTCAGATTCACCCCCCCTCGTGAAATTAGAACAATATTTGTTTAGTTGCAGCCCCTCCAGCGGCTCCTCGCCACCCTGCTGGGGAGAGAATTTGCGAGATGAGGAAACATAATTTCACCCGCTTGTAAAAAAAAAAAAAAGAGAGAGAAAGAAAGAAAGAAAGAAAGAATGAGAGTCTGGCTCGCGGTTGAGTGGAAACTTTAAATGATTTCACATTTTGGGAATGAAATGGGACTTGTTTTTAAGGGGCTGGTGGGTAGTTGGTAGCTGTTTTGCATTTTGAAAAGAGGAAACTTTATGATTATTAAAGTAGCTTTTTGACAGAACAGTAATCACTTGTTGAAACCTCTACTCTAAATACATGGCGTGCTTTAGAGAAATGGTCATAAATAGCACACGAGCCATAAAGTGTGACTGATATTTTTTTCATTTCTGATTCATTACTGACACATGGAGTAACTATTTAAGTGTTCTATAAATGGCTTAGAGCATTCCTTATCATAGCGAGTGTCATGAACAAGGTGGGAACCCTAAACCCAGTCGATTCATGACTCCGGGTTGATCTATTCTTACAGCAAGCGTGTGGTAAAATAGCTATGATTCATAGATCACTCATAGAAGTTTTTTCTTAATTGCTCTGCTGTATTTCTCACGGCGTAGCCTGAAAGAGAAACCCTGGGATGAACATTAGAGAAACTGATGAGCAGGTTCTAGTCAAGATCTGACAAAAAGTAAGCAGTGTGAAAACAATGATCATGATGAATGGGGTCAAATCCACCTGTGCTCTGAGGACAGGTGAGATACAGGACATGGCTAAGGCTTGGAGTGGTTTAAAGCCACACGGTTTCAAGTGGCTGAAATTATACACTTCCACTCTATTATAACCTGAGAGGAGAGGTCAAAGGTGACACATGCCTCCATGAATCTGTTGTTCCAGGTTACTATTATCTGGGAACTCTTGTGGTTCAGCAGCTATAAACCCCAAGCGGGCTTTAAATCAGGGAAGTTTAGGAAAGTAAACCTCAGCTTTAAATCTCACAGCAGCCACACTTTAAAACTTCTTTAAACAGAAAACAAATCCACACAAAAACACCTGCTTTCCCGCATTGCCATGGCGATCACAAGCACTTTGCCTATTCGATTACAACTCTGATTTCCAAAGCTGTCAGTATCTGTGAAGAAAGGTGTTTCGGGAGTTTAAATAAAAGAAAACCTTTTTACTCACCTCAATCCATCTCTGCGCCTCCACGTAGGCTTCGTCGCAGCTGACCGCGGACTGCTCGCGCCACTCCATCACAGCGAACCTGTTATGTGCACCGGCGGGGCCGAATGAGTTCCTACAGTTCCCCGCATACAAAGTCCGGTGACATCAAATGTGGGCCAGTCCAAACAAGCAGACACAACACGCACGCACTTAACAAACAAACAAAAACCCGTCAAGCCATCTAGAGCTTCACCGGTAAAACTTGTAATCACACTACTCATTCATGAGAAATGCCTCCTATTGTTCGTTTCCACCCAGCCCGCTCGTTTCCACCCAGCCCGCTGTGCCTGAATGCAAGGTGGAACAGCGACGCGGAGCTCCGTTTGCATCACCTCGGGCTTACCTGTCCGTTCACCCGGCACGCCTGTGGTGCGTTTCTCTTCTGGGTATAGTTTCGACACACCGCTCGGTTCACATGCGATCAAACGAGATCTCCACAGTCCAACTGCGGGCTCACTTCGTCCCTGACAGGAGAGAGATTCACTTCTGGTTTAAGTTTAAGCATGCATGAGGCCGTGACGGAGGGGGGGGGGGGCCAAAGTGGGGTCCGAGGACCACCCACGGGTCCTTTTGAGCGGCTTCCAGGTGAGCGCACGCTTGAGTTGGCCCGTTATTTTCCCTCTCTGAGAGATTATTTTGATCCCAGTTTTGTTGTTGTTTTTCCCCGCTGACCGTACAGTCTGCAGCACAGCGGTGCGACTCATAACCAGCAAACAAGAAACAGTTCCTCAGCTCAAAATATCAGTATCAGTTTGAAGTCTGTGGACCGCGGAGTATAAAGAGTTGAGTCCTTGTTGAGTCCTTGTTGAGTCCTTGGGTAAACTACTTGGAGAAGTTCGGCTCGTTCTCCTAAAGCAAATCGCTCTCCTGCAGCGCCACCCAGCGGCGGCTCGGGTGCACTGCACGGCCTAGAAACAGAACTGATTTGCTGCCAGATTAAACTCCATCAATTGGTAATATAATTTAACAAAGTACCCTACCCTTGACTGAACTGAATATTTCTATTCCACTACATTTCAGAAGGAAATTATTTTTTTAATAGTATTTAATTTAGCTATTTCAGTGATTTAGTGACCACAGAACAAAGTCATGCCAGTAATATAAATAGCATAGATACAGCTCAAGATGTCCCTGTCTTTACTCAATGGTTCCAGTGGTGTCTTGGTGTCTTAATTGCAATCTATTGTCCCATTTCTCAATAAATTCCAATTGTTGAATCCTCAATACACATCAGTCTTTAAATTTAAAATATCTCCTCAACAGTAAGTGACTCAAAGTAAGAGGGTCCTCTTGGCACTATTGCCTTCTTGGGCGCCACTAACAGAACTTTAACCGGGTATCGATCATCTCACTGAACACTTTCCCTCGACAGATCGCCTAGATAGAACACCACATCATTTCCTTTGTAAATAATGACCAAATATCGCTTTCATTATCATTCCAGTGTTTTCTTATTTTCATAGTCTCAAAAAACACTAGTGTGATCTGCATTTTTCTCTCCACTCAGTCTCCAGCACGACTGTCATGCAGATGAAAAAGTACTTTTAGTCTTTAGGAGTAATGAGGAATCTGACTGTTTTTCCACAAACAATGCCCGTCCACATCAACGAGCTGGTGGTTGATTGCTGTATCTTAGAGACGTTGTACCTTCTTTGCATTACTATATTTTGCTTTATTTCCCCCCATTTCTCTCTAACAGACTGTGGAGATTCCTCAGCTCATTACTGGCCCACTGTATTATATTTGTATGGTTTACAGTGTGACGGTCACACGGCTGGGTTCGTGAGAGAAATCTGGACAAAATTATATTTATTTGAAATTCTCTTCAGTGGGCCTGATCAAGCCAATAGTCCAATATTATCTAAAAGATGGATAAATAACCACGATGTTTGGGTTACACAGAAGATCAACAAAAGAAAGGTTTAATAAATTTGCCTTTTATTTGACGGAAATTGTAATTCTTATTAGGAAAATGTAGGCACCTTCCACATGGATGTACAGCTTTTCAGAACATCATTACTGCATACAACAGAGTTAGGCTTCTCTGTTTCTTCAAAGGTATGACTTATTAATGAAAGCCTTGATAAACTCCTTCCTGCAGCTGGTTGACCATGTGGTTGGACACACGATCAAAAACAAATCCATACATGCAGCATGTATCATTGAACACGGAGCACATAAAAAGAAGAAGAAGAAGTTGAGCTGAAGAATCTTTTTTCACTTTCTTTCTTCATTGAAAGCCAAACATGCCATGTAAACAAACTTAAGTGCAGTGTCAAGATAGTACAGCTGATATCTGTTTTACAGTTCAGCAGTGAGGAAACAGAAGATTTTCATCTTAACAGGAAATACTTTTAGCAGCACTCTGATTCCCTTAGAATTTAAAGTGATTTATACCCAAAAATTGAACATTACTACAGAATGATACCCTGGATATGTTTAGGGGGGGGGGGGGGGGGTTCCAATGAAGTCAGCACTTGAGAATGTTTGGCAGTAATGTTTTTCTTTGTTTTCTCGGGGACAGAAGTGAGCTTCCTCAGTATTAATCTTTGGAGAGGGCGATGATGGTGAAACGCAGCTCTTGAGGGTCGCGAGCCATGAAGACCTTACAAACCTCTGCAGCGTCCTGCGGGGCAATCAAACACATGACGACTTGCAACTCAACCAGAGACAAAATATTGACGACAATTTGCCCGTTTGATTATGTGCAGTCTTACCTCCAGGAAACGATCTTCTGAGGTTTTTCCGTGGACAATAGGGAAAGGCTTCCGGCCATCTAGATTTATAATAATAAAAAAAGAAAGTGGATGTGAGTAATTATCATCAACAATGAGACAAACGCAGCTCAATATATTTGTGATGGAACAGTGGTTAACTCACCCAGTTCATATAACTGTCCTCCAACATTCACAAAAGCTATAAAATGCAGGTTGACTTTCTCATCTAAACTCGGGGCCTAAAACAGACAAGAAATGAACACAAAGGGATTTTGAGTTAAACACATTCCTAATAAACAAAAAGCAGAGGTGTTCTCGCCGTCTGAAGCATGCTCCTTTTACTAAAACTCAAAACAAACCTCAGTCTGCCCCTCCTGTGCACTGGATTCATGTGTAACGCGTATACTCTGAAACAGAAAGTAGGGAAAAGAGCCAATGAGGGTACGCAGTGGTTCCTGGTAGGTTTTTTATGGTATTGTGCTTATTGGTAATTTTACCAATCTCCTACAAAAATACATAACACAAGGCCAGTATTATCAACTGACAAATGACAGCTACAGAGCTGTTATACAAGATTGTAAATGCTAAAATGTGACCTGGACATAGATGATTCAGTGACCACTTCACCCCCCCATCCTTGAGCAAAGATGTTTTTATTTGGTTTCTCACCTCGTCTTTTTCCAGGAAGGCGGCTCTTTCCTCTGAGGTCATTTTAGACGTTTGTTCGATAAACTTCTTCAGTGGAGAATCAGACTCTGAGGACAAAGGACAACATGCAGTCAAATCTATGGAGTCAGTCGACATCAATATTATAACTGAATAAGTGTTATAAGGGGAAAAAACAGCAGATTTTAATGCCGCAGCGCATCTTATGGTTTTTGCTTAATTATACAATGACAGTTTGTTCAAATAAAATGGACTTAAATGAAATATTCAATTTGATTCTTTGGAGGAAAATGAATTGTTTATTAAGGGATGTATCTGTGAATGGTGGACGGATGAATCAATGGTTAGTGGCAGCCCTAGAGATGAGCGATGTGTCGGGTAGAGGTCGATTAACCGGTTTGGCCGATGGCACTGACAGTGTGCTCCGGACAAAAATGCCAGACAGACTTGGAATCGCGTTTTTCAATGTAGATTATATCAGAGGTAATTCTTTCAGAAAGGAATACTCAACTCCATAAAAATGTCCAAAATGTTCCTGCTATCGTTTAAAGATCCACTATCAGTCGACCTCATATTATAGTAATCAGAGGTTATGTATTGTAGGCTAGATAAATAAAATTGCTTTCTTGTCTTAAAACTAAGCAATACATAACTGTTCTAGGCTGAGAGAAAACAAAACAATGCCTTTAATTGTTTTGCTGCTAGTTTTGTTCTAAAAACATATTCAAATCCAAATTGAATGGATATAGTGTTATGTTGTCCTCTCACAGTCATTTTAACTCTGCAGGCATACGACTCTCTTCCAGTGAATATGACGTGAACAGCATGAATACTCACCGAATTCCAGGTGAGCCTGGTTGTTCGCCACTGCGTGAATTAATCCTATTGTTCCACAGGCATTTCCAATAGTTTGCTTGATGAAGTAGACGTCCGGAGACACCTCCTGTCGCTGACCCTTGAGTTTCTCTTCTTCTTCTTGCTTGAAAGCCTCATACTGGACAGGAGGAGGAGAGAAGAGAAATCTCTGTTGAACATTGTTTCTTAGCACATGATCCTGTACAACATGTACAGCAACTGTTGAGTCTCAACACACATCCATGTGGAGACCTGCACTATGGCCTATATCCACATGCAGTTAATACATTTCACACCAAAGATGTGAAGAAAGTACCTTATCCGTCATTGGGAAGAGAAGCAGCACTGCACACACTGGTCTTGGTACCATGCCGAGAAGCTCTGGATCCAATCCGTAGACATCTCCAAATTGCCAGGTTGGTCTCATTCCCAAGCAGTTGACGAACTACACAAAAGCTGAGAGTTCATTTGTACGCATACTAAGACGTAAAGCTAACCTAACCACATCTCGGCAAGGTAGAAAGGTTGACCTCAAAGTTACGTTGAATGTTATAGCTGGCTCCGGATACAACTTATTCCTGTCCTGTCCGTAACATAATCAAATATTATTATTTTTTTTAAACAAGTCAATGTCATTACACTCAAAGGAATATTCACAGCATATTACATTTCTGTTAGAAAATCTTACAGGGAGTTTCCCGTAAATATTACATTTTTGGTACAAAGCAAAAGGAAATTAGGAATTTCCAAGAAAGACAAGTTTTTATCAAAAGCCAAGCAAGTATTAATTAAACTTAATTGTCACATGTACAATTGAAACTGTGGATAAATATCCCATTTTTCATATACCGCTGACCTGCTGCGTGTTGACTGGTTACACTTGCAATGAATTTAAATGAATAGAAATAGGTATAGAATAGGAAATGTACCAATTCAAACTGTCTCCGTTCCCCCTCATCATCAGTGGCAAACTGTTAACCTGTGCAGTAGAGCTTTACCAAGTGATCCTGATGAGCTGGCACAGACTGAGACATCCAACCTCTTCCCATTGTTAAATGTGGACAGCATTGTGTGTGCGTGTGTGTGTGTGATTTATCCGGGGTTACATTGATCACTTTGCTCAGAGGCTTTGGCTACTTCAAAAAAGGAAATCTCTACTGCAGGACAGAGGCTACATTTTTAGTGAGATGTTATTGAAAATCCCATGGACAGCTGCATGAATTAGACCAAATTAACTTTACTCTATAGCGTTACGTTGGAGGTAGCACCATTGCTGGGTAGGCCTTGTTCCTCTGCAAGTCTCTTTGTCACTGTTTATTTAGACCCATCTGGTGTTAAATTAAATCAGAAGAAAATTCTCACCTTGGTCATGACCTGAAATGAAAGCACACAAATAGAAGTATTAGTCAAATTGCTTTTGGATTTGGCAAAGCAGCCAAACCGGTATTCAGCTTTTGTTCTAACTGCTAGCTCAAAGTTAGCTAGCCCTCACATGCTTGTTAATGAATGGCTTCGATAAAAACGATAAAGTTTGAAGAAGTATCAACAATACATACTTCTGGATTTGACTCCAGGGGCAACCAGCGTGGACTATCCATTCTGAAGTAACGTCAACAGTTACTTTGCTGTCTACCGAGAGCTAAACTGCTGAAACTGATTCACCAAAATCTGTTTGACAGCTCAAATTCGCTTCCGCGTCAGGAGAGTGCACCCTGACATTTAAATAATATGCAGGGGTACCTGCCTCTTCATAAACCATAAATACACCACACCTAATACTTTACACCACAAAAATACAAGTTACATATATTATAATCACAGTTGTGTTATGTTATTCTATCGTAGATAATTGTGTCTTGGTTCTTTGTCTGTAATAATAAGCATTTTTGAATGTGCTTCCCACACCGCCCAACAGTGGATCATTCCAGAGTCGCAGGCGTGTTTTGGACTTCAGAAAGACTTCTCAGTGGTTGTGGTTGCCCAGTCCCGTTCTGTTCTACACGGTGCGACATTTTCGTCCGCTTTATTTTTTATTAATGTCCGTGTTCCTAATCGTCTTCTCTGATAGCCTACTTTTGCTATAATAATGAGTTTTTTTTTTTTTTTGTTAATCTCGCAAATTAGCGAACTGGTTCGATTCATGAGAGACAGCGAGTGCGATTATTGACAGTGGCAAGTCTGTTGCACCATAGTGGCAAGTCTGTGGCAAGCGTCAGTCAGGTGTCAGGACAGCGGCAAGCGAGTTGAGTCACCTGAGCCACTTGTTCTCTGTATACATCCTTAAAAGAGTGACCACGTTGTACTTTTTGTTTCTCATTCAGTATGATTTCGCTGGGTTTTAAACAAAAAGGAACAAAATATATTCTTTCCAAATAATTACATTTACAACAATCGCGTTAAATAATGAAAATAATCCGTTTTATTATAATTTAAAAGTATGTATAGTTGAACACATTTTAAAATGAAAATCTGTAAAAAGTCCAATCCAAAATACATTATCTTCACTCTTCCTTTTATGTAGGTGCCACGAGCTGCCAGTGTCAATAGTGTCACAGGAGTGCCACCACTTGTCACGGACTGACACTAGTTGTCAGACGATTGACACTATTCAGAGAAATGCCACTAACCAGAGGATTGCCACTAGTCAGAGGATTGCCACTAGTTGTCAGAGGAATGCCACTAGTCAGGGGATTGCCACTAGTTGTCAGACAATTGCCACTAGTCAGAGGATTGCCACTAGTTGTCAGAGGATTGCCACTAGTGAGAGGATTGCCACTAGTGAGAGGATTGCCAATAGTCAGAGGATTGCCACTAGTCAAACGATTGCCACTAGTCAGAAGATTGCCACTAGTTGTCAGAGAATTGCCACTAGTGAGAGGATTGCCACTAGTGAGAGGATTGCCAATAGTCAGAGGATTGCCACTAGTCAAACGATTGCCACCAGTCAGAAGATTGCCACTAGTCAGGGGATTGCCACTAGTTGTCAGACAATTGCCACTAGTCAGAGGATTGCCACTAGTCAGAGGATTGCCACTAGTTGTCAGAGGATTGCCACTAGTTGTCAGACAATTGCCACTAGTCAGAGGATTGCCACTAGTCAAACGATTGCCAATAGTCAGGCGATTGCCACTAGTCAGAGGAATGCCACCAGTCAGAGGCAATCGTCTGACACCTAGTGGCAGTCCTGTGACAACTATTGGCACTAGCAGCGCGACACAAAGTGACACGTTTTTGAGCGAGGTTTGGTGTAAAATAGTCTCCTCATATATGAAAAACATCACGAGTATGTAGGAAACGTGTGAATTGTGAACACGTTGAAATAATACGATTTAAATATATTGTCATGTGTGTATCACTTATGATCCATATCCCCTAGAAGTTGTATAAATATATAGAAACAATATTTGTATTAGCATGTCTCAGTGTGTGCTAGCTTAATGCTATACGGTCGGGTCTAAACAGCTAACATTAGCTAACAAAACAAAAGCGTTATTGGTTTAAATTAGACAAAAACGTGTTTAAACTTGGTCACAACAGTGAAAAGTCAATCCTAGTGGATGAATTTACACTGATAATTGAAAAATATTACCAATATTAGCATACATATTGGTGTATTTTGGGGATTCACAGTCTCAATCAGAAAAATCAGAAAAAAGAAATAAACATTTGGAAAAAGTGATTGTATAGCATGTCGCAAAAAGTAAAAAAAAGTAATAGTATAGCACAGGGGTATTCAATTAAAATTCCGAAAGGTCCAGATTGAGAAAATCTCCTCATGCAAAGGTCCGGAACATTACAATAATATCTAACTTGCGCTATTTAGTGTCATATATATATTCAAGAAGCCTAGTAGTAGTAACAAAGTATCTGTGTAGTCAACAACTGTCAAATCAAATAAAGAAAGTACACATCAATTACATTTTAAAATCTAATATATAATTACGTTTTCAAATTTAAGTCTACAAATAGGCCTACGTCTGTCTGTAAACTTAGGTATTGACAAAATAAAAAAACGCAGCTACTCTGTGACTCAACTCAAATCCATACTGTGATCATAAAACTGACATGTCGTAACACCAATGGATGTTCTCAGCCCGCTCAGCTCGGCAGCTTCTTGACGGAGATGGGCAAAAATACATCAAAATGTATTTTGATACAAAATACAAAATACCCCCAAATAAATGTATTACAACAAAATACAAAATACAAAATACTGGTGCCAGAAAATGTAACAAAATACATGTATTTTGTATTTAAAATATAAGAAATACTTTTTTCTAGATTTTCTGTTTTCTCACAATTTGGTATAGCAGAGCATTCAGGTTTGGCCTATATAATGTACACAAAGCTCTGGTGAACCCCACAAAAAGGAAGAACAGTCACAGAATGTCAATGTAACTAAGCAAAGCTATTGAAAGACAACAACTCCATTGATTATGTATATATATATTTTTATTAATGGGACTTAACAGCCCATAAACTTTGGCTTTGTATCAACAAGAAAATATTCATCACATATGACATACAAGCTCCCAATCTCCCTCTTCCTATAGCTAGCTACTCAACTGATAAGTTAACTTGCTAAACACTGGCTATGCACTAGCCAAGACAGCATGCTAGCGTCATTAGCATGTTAGCATCGATCGCTAGCTTGATATTATAACCATCACCATGTATATACAATAGGCTATGTAGCCAGACCCAGCATAAGTTACACATCAAGCTAGTTGACATCTGTCACACTCAGATACAATATTTAACTTAATCCGTTGAACTTGAAGATCAGAAGACTGAACTCGTGAACTGTTTTTTGATTCGTGGAGAAAGTATTTTGAGTATTTTAAATACAAAATTACTCCACTCTAAAGTATTTTGTTACAAATTACGTTAGATTTTGAATCGGCCCTATCAAATACAAATTACAAAATACTCAAAAGTAATTGAAATACGTATTTCAAATACAAGTAATAGAAATACTGCCCATCGCTCGCTAAACTGACAAACAGCTCAAAGACACTCTTTGATCTTAATTGATTAAAACATGATGCAATCATATCTAAATCATACTGTTGTGTTTACAGAAGAGATATAATGTAGTTGTATATAATATGAGCAACAATTTGGACCTGCTCAAAGATCTGGAGCCAAGATTAGGGACCACTGTTTGTATATTAACTGTTAAATCACTGACAAGTAATTAGTGGATGAAAAAGTATTCAGATCCTCACTGCAATAAACGTACTAATACCATACGGATGAAACAGGAATCCACTTCGAGTAAAATACCTGCATTCAAAACCTTAGTCAAGTATGTTATTATCAGCAAAATTTACTTTAAGCGCAGAAAGTAAAAGTACCCGTGCAGTAAAATGTACATGATTTGCCCCTGACCTGTTCTGAAAATCTCCCCCTGACGTCTGAGTCAGAGTGATATCCGGTTTATCCAAAGACGAGCATTGTAACCAATTAGATGTAGAGATACAATGGAGACTGGGTCCGCCCACTTACTGTCAAAAAGAAAATCTACTCGCAAGCGAGCAGAAAAAAGACTCGCGAGCAGGCAGAATAAAGATTAGCGAGTGAACAGGTTTAAGCATCTTGAGCGACTTTTGCTCGCGCGAGACGGACTTTTGCTCGCGCGAGACGGACTTTTGCTCGCAGAGTGATATAAAAGCGCTCGTCAAAGTAAAATACGCGCGCATGGATCTCATTTGCGCTCTCGGATTTTGACAGTGATTTGCCTTCATAGTTAGTGTTCGTGTTAGTGTCTACTGGACTGTAAATGGAGAATGGAGTTTCTGCCATCTAGTGTCACATTTGGCTTTGGCAGCAAAGGGCAACAGATTCAGACAGCAAGGCCGAGATCCTCCTTGTGGCACTAGCACCACAGTGGCAAGTCTGTGGCAAGCGTCAGTCAGGTGTCAGGACAGCGGCGAGCGAGTGGCACTTGTTCGCCACCTGTCAAGAAGCAGAGATGGGCAGTATTTCTATTACTTGTATTTGAAATACGTATTTCAATTACTTTTGAGTATTTTGTAATTTGTATTTGATAGGGCCGATTCAAAATCTAACGTAATTTGTAACAAAATACTTTAGAGTGGAGTCATTTTGTATTTAAAATACTCAAAATACTTTCTCCACGAATCAAAAAACAGTTCACGAGTTCAGTCTTCAGATCTTCAAGTTCAACGGATTAAGTTAAATATTGTATCTGAGTGTGACAGATGTCAACTAGCTTAATGTGTAACTTATGCTGGGTCTGGCTACATAGCCTATTGTATATACATGGTGATGGTTATAATATCAAGCTAGCGATCGATGCTAACATGCTAATGACGCTAGCATGCTGTCTAGGCTAGTGCATAGCCAGTGTTTAGCAAGTTAACTTATCAGTTGAGTAGCTAGCTATAGGAAGAGGGAGATTGGGAGCTTGTATGTCATATGTGATGAATATTTTCTTGTTGATACAAAGCCAAAGTTTATGGGCTGTTAAGTCCCATTAATAAAAATATATATATACATAATCAATGGAGTTGTTGTCTTTCAATAGCTTTGCTTAGTTACATTGACATTCTGTGACTGTTCTTCCTTTTTGTGGGGTTCACCAGAGCTTTGTGTACATTATATAGGCCAAACCTGAATGCTCTGCTATACCAAATTGTGAGAAAACAGAAAATCTAGAAAAAAGTATTTCTTATATTTTAAATACAAAATACATGTATTTTGTTACATTTTCTGGCACCAGTATTTTGTATTTTGTATTTTGTTGTAATACATTTATTTGGGGGTATTTTGTATCAAAATACATTTTGATGTATTTTTGCCCATCTCTGACTGCTTGCATGTTGTTGCTAACGTCCCCAAATAATCGTTAGCATTCGGTGCCTAGCTAACGTAGCTTGAAACAAGTATACGTGCAACATATAATACCTGAATAAAGCGGTTTAACGTTACAAAATAAGTCTTGCCTTGTATGAAAAGCAGGGAACTATCAAAATACTCCCACAAGCAGGTTCAAGGACATAATAAAGCAGAAAATCAGTAGTTTAGCAAGACTGAACAAATACATTTTACTAGTGACAGGTTCGTGCACATGCAGTGGGTAACGTTGGTTGGCAAGGCTCCACCATCCATTATATATATATATATTATATATATAAAAAAGAGAAAATAATTCATATTTCTCTCTCTCTGTCTTGACCAATCACACGCACGCATTCACATGTGCGTCCCTAAATGCCATGGAAACGGACCCAACCGAGGTTACTTAAAGCCTCAGAACTTCCTGCTCCTCACTCTGCATTTGGACCCGAACACGA
Source organism: Pholis gunnellus (assembly GCF_910591455.1). Classification (NCBI taxonomy): domain Eukaryota; kingdom Metazoa; phylum Chordata; class Actinopteri; order Perciformes; family Pholidae; genus Pholis; species Pholis gunnellus. Next base: position 3,946,626 of record NC_136539.1, read on the forward strand.
GCGAACAGTTCTTGAGCGAACACCTCTTGAGCTGAATACCTCTTGGACATCCATACCGTGGAGAGCCGACTCTTGAGTTTTTAACTTCTGGAGAAAAGCTACTTTATACGAATCTTTTGGAGAACTGAACGACTGGATCACTACTATTGTGGACAACAGGAGAGGAGCCGATCGAGGAGCAGCATCTGCTGAGCAGAGCACCCGCTGAGGACAGCGGGCTGTGTGTTGGACGATAGGCGAGCAGGTACGATAACTTTTAGATTTATTTTAGGATTTTTCTGTTTGATACATCCCCTTAAATCCTTAAAAGTGTTCTCAGTTTAGAAATCAGTGAAACTTTTTGAGTTTAAAGGTAAACAGTTCACACTATATTATCAGGCCTGTTGGAAAAACACAGATTTGGTGGAAACAGACAATCGATCGTCTGTTAAATGATTATTTGAGTGACAGAATGTCTTTAATGTGGCGGGAGGTCTGGGGAATGTGTTCACAATGAGTGTAAAGGTTTAAAAACGCTCTTATCTTTGGTTTATTTTTGAAGGCATCAAATCTTCCTATTTTAACATGAAAATGTCTATTTTTGAAAATAGAACGTTTTCATAAAATGCTAAATATATGCTTACATTGTGCACCATGGTAACCATATAGAACGGTTAGAGGCGGACGTCAGGACGTAAGATACGTAATCGAACCAGGGCACGATGCGACCCTGAGTGGGTTTATTTTGACTGTTGAAACTTGAGTTATTGTAGAAAAAACATCTGCTCCTTTTACTTTATAATATTACATCAACTATTTCTTTAACATTGAGATGCGCTTTGCTCGTTGTTGTGGTATTTTGTTTAACGAGGGACAAGAGAGCGAGCCCTACTAAAGAGGTTACTGTGGTCGTGTTGGATTAATGCAGCCATGTTTCACTGTGCGTCGTGACGCACGTAGCTCGATGCATATTAAACACGTTCACGCCGTTTACTGCAAACTATTGATCGTTTTGTCCACACAAACATTGAAGTCCTTACAATTGTTTGGTGCAGAATAACTAACTGTTAACTGAACTAATGTTCGAACTAACAGAGGCAGAGCTGCACTATGTTTGATATTATTGTTAAAATATTAAAAAAGGCACAGCCTCTTGTGTGTTGGTGACCTGGTGACACGTGTAGTGCCGTCATCATTTTTTCTAATTTAATCTTTGATTATTCTTCAATGTAATCCAGAAATATTTCATGTTATGAGAAATCCTTACAGTTTTAATTTGTCCCTCTCAGCTGGTGTGAACTTCATCATGGAACGTCCTGCACCAGATGGCTACAGGATCATCCCGTACTCTTCTGACGACGGAGAAGGTGTAGTAGATGATGAATGTGTTTATTATGTAAACGGTGAGTATGAGGGCAGGCTTGACGTTTTGGTCCCAGCTCAGCAGGGGGAGGAAGAGGACGAGGACAAGGAGGAAGATGTCGGGTCCGACTGTGAGAGCTTAGATTCCGGGTTAGACGAAGAGGAGGACGAAGAAGAGGAAGAGGAGGAAGAAGAAGAGGAAGAGGAGGAAGAAGATGAAGATGACCCTCTCACCCAGCGGTTACCACCTAGAAGTTTCTGGGAGGGGTATTACCGAGTGCCGATGCCGACTCCTTCTCCCTTTCCCGCTGGCCATCCTCTCTCCCTCCCTTTTAGTGTGGAACGTCCTGAAGAGGCTCCGCCCCTGGTCCCCCAGAGGTCAGAAGAGTCCACCAAGAGGAGCAGGGAAGGGGACCGCACGGAGCAGGTAAGCGTGAAGAGGCAGAGGACCGGTGACCACGAGGACGCAGCACCCTCCACTTCAGGCCTCGGACCTCTCTCCCTCCCTTTTGGTGTGGAACGTCCTGAAGAGGACGAGGAGGAAGACATCGGACCCGTCTGGGACTCCTGGTATGACTCCATGTTCAAGGATGCAGAGGACGAAGAAGAGGGAGAGGAGGAAGAAGGAGAGGGGTTTCACAGAGTGCTGACTCCTTCTCCCGCTGGCCATCCTCTCTCCCTCCCTTTTGGTGTGGAATGTCCTGAAGAGGCTCCGCCCCTGGTCCCCCAGAGGTCAGAAGAGTCCACCAAGAGGAGCAGGGAGCAGGTAAGTGTGAAGAGGCAGAGGACCGGTGACCACGAGGACGCAGCGCCCTCCACTTCAGGCCTCGGATCCTCCAAGAAGAGGACCAGAGAAGAGGACTACAGATGGTCTCTACCCTCCACGTCAGGCCTCGGATCCTCCAAGAAGAGGACCAGAGAAGAGGACTACAGATGGTCTCTACCCTCCACTTCAGGCCTCGGATCCTCCAAGAAGAGGACCAGAGAAGAGGACTACAGATGGTCTCTACCCTCCACGTCAGGCCTCAGCTTCCTCACACACAGACGATTCTGGCAGTCGGCTGAAGACAGCGACTCAGATTGAGACCGACAGCCTGTTTGCTGCAGGATTGTAAAACCTTTGTGTCTGGTAGGACTGATAAAGCACCAGACAGTCTTCCCTTGCGTCTGGCGGGGTTGACGATAGGTAGCATCCTGCAGCAGAGCTTTTAAATATCACTTCTTTATACATCTGATTCTGATTTATGGATTGTCCTTTTGAGTAATAATTTATGCTAGATGCAGAAACCAGAGGTAAGTTATCAGTGAATGGTTGTTATTCTGTTATGTATTTTTCTTTATAACGCCTAGATGTCTTTACCAGACAAAGGTAAAGTAATAATTACTAACGTTAAGAAAAAGTCTCCAAGTCTCTTTTACTCAGGTATCGATGGCTGTAACACAGGAAGCAACATCCGGGATCTCCTAGACAACAGAGAAGATGTCTTCACTCTGGACCAGATGAGAGAGACGGAGGACCACAGGACCAGATGAGATAGACGGAGGACCACAGGACCAGATGGAGAGTGGCATTCTCCTTCCCTTCAGTGGGATGAGTAAGTAATCCCTCACTAAGACTACAGAAGTATCAGTAATAAGATTCCATCATTGGAGGCCAGATTCAACAACAATGTAAAGGTCGTATAGTTGAGTTTAAAGTATTCATCTCTTGTGTTTGTGTCTCACAGGGCAGGACTCCTCTGTGCTTTTGTCTCACTCATGGGGCAGCTGAGAGCCGAGAGGACGAGGAGCGTCCCGTCCCCACCGGCACAGAGGACGTAGTTTGTCTCAGTCTGCTTCCTCTGTGCTGGTGGGTTTGGGAAGCTCCTCACACACACAGGAAGCCGTCAGCAGCTCTTTGCATCTGATCACGAAGTCAAGAAGGAGACAGACGCTTCAGGCTGAACGAGAAACAATAATTCTAAAAGCTTTAAGCCATTTCATTTGTCACATAGAACACAGTATGTTCATGTAAACTGTATGTATGCTATTTATTTACAGAGTAGCACAATAAAAATCAATGTATGACAAACTTTCTAAATGTCTTTATATTAGAAACAATATCAAAATATTTCTGATATTCTGACTATGTATGACAATTAATATACAATAAATATTGTGCAAATTATAATTTAATATCTTTTTGATTTTCATTTGACTTGTACTGTTAAGTATTGATAATCATAATATTACATGTTGATATAAATAAAATGGGGAAAGCTTTAGATTACGGCCCCAACGTGCAGCATAATTCTTCCCAATATAATTAAAAATAAATCATAAATAATTGAAATCTTTACTGATTGTTAACCAGTACAGAACGTAATGATACATATATGTAGGCGCAAGGGAACAATAAGTGACATTAATGAATAATAAATTAATGAATTATCATTTTTTTATAGCACTGCTGTAGTTTATTTCAAAATGACCATATAGAACTTACCTACACTGGAGAGGCACAGATGATAACAAAATAAGGAAATACATAGAAAATAACTTCAAGGTACATTTGTGTTTTTACTTTGCAACAAACAGAGATAGAGGTAAAAGAGTACTGTCAGGTACATACTGTTCGCCTAAATAGGTCATTGAATAATTTGAGTCATTGCACAATATCAAAATGAAATTAATATAGGACACGGTCATCTTGGCTTATGGTTGTGTGCTCATTTTCAGAGCTAGTTTGAACATTTTCAGTGTGTTTGTGCAAACGAGCACATGAGAACTTAAAATATGTGCACATCCACTGAAAACAAAGACATGTGCGCACAGATTTCAATGTTTTCACTCTCATTACATACATAAGTAAGTGAACGCATCACCGTTCTAATGTTCTTCAATTCGTTCGTCAGTAAGTGAAGGCATATGAAGGCAAATCACTGTCAAAATCCGAGAGCGCAAACGAGATCCATGCCCGCGCGTATTTTACTTTGAGGAGCGCTTTTATATCACTCCGTGAGCAAAAGTCCATCTCGCGCGAGCAAAAGTCCAAATTGTTGCTCATATTATATACAACTACATTATATCTCTTCTGTAAACACAACAGTATGATTTAAATATGATTGCATCGTGTTTTAATCAATTAAGATCAAAGAGTGTCTTTGAGCTGTTTGTTAGTTTGACTATCAAACACACATTGTCTGTAATAGAATGATGGAGTGAATTCAAAGCAAATGTAGTGGCGATGTAGTGGAGTAGTGTTTAGTGGCGGATTGATAACCACCTCTAACAGACCTGGCGTCTGTGTCAGTGATATCCGGTTTATCCAAAGACGAGCATTGTGACCAATTAGATGTAGAGATACAATGGAGACTGGGTCCGCCCACTTACTGTCAAAAAGAAAATCTACTCGCGAGCGAGCAGAAAAAAGACTCGCGAGCAGGCAGAATAAAGCGAACAGGTTGAAGCTTCTCGAGCGACTTTTGCTCGCGCGAGGCGGACTTTTGCTCGCGCGAGACGGACTTTTGCTCGCGGAGTGATATAAAAGCGCTCCTCAAAGTAAAATACGCGCGCGCATGGATCTCATTTGCGCTCTCGGATTTTGACAGTGATTTGCCTTCATACTAACACAGTAACAGCTGTTTAGATTGGCGATCTACAGTCAAGTGCTTGTGTTACAAGCAACTAAAAACAATCCACATATGTATTTAATTAAGCTTCTTTTATTTGTCTTTACACGACAAATAAAACACAAATAAATTTAAAGCAGATCCTGTACTCTGTCCTGGGCTAAAATAAAGGCTGGTTCTACTGTCATTTATAGAATGTATGAAGTACTCTATTTTATTGCTCAAACACCTCAGTCATAATACTGTAACAGATATATGTGCAATGCATCTTTCATTTAGCATAATTTAATGTTTGACTAAATAGATATCTCAAGGCTGCAGGATTCAACAGTAATGTCATAGTAGTCTGTGCCTTAATATAGTGTGATGTCATAGTACAGTGTGGATTCAAAATATAGTGTGATATGTCATTATAGTATAGTGTGATGTCATACAGTGTGATGGCATGACATATTGTGATGTATCATAATAACGTGTGAACAAAGTGTGATATCATAATATAGTGTGATTTGGCATAACATAGTGTAAGATGTTATAGTAGTGTGATTCATTTTGAAATGTGTAATTGCCAGTCACCTAAGATTTTTACAGCAGGAGATACTGTACATCCAGAAAGTAACTTCTATACCTCAAAAACGTTTATTTTTATTTGTTTTAATCCAGCCAAGGTGAAATGAGCCTGCTCCTTTTTTACAAACAGAAAAACAAAGCTGCTGTAAGCGTAAAAAACAAAACCTTAAAGTAGCCGATGACACTCCAATACAGTAGGTGGCGGTAGAAACCCATTACGATAGTTGCGAAACGCCGAGAAAGAAAAAGAAGAGGAGTATTACCGATTCTCTTGAATGAGAGGACTTTTCTCTGTACAGAAAGTAGCTCTGTTTGTTACTCGGGGGGTTAAAGGATAATAGCCTCTTCTTATTCTTTATTTTATTTTTTTGAGAATTCGCTAAAGGGGTCTTTAAAGGCCAAGCAAGAAAGTCGCTAAATTGGCAAAACTTGCACGGCGGTCAAACGTGAAGCTTGTCAGAGAGGATGCCAGCACCAGAGGAATCGTATGGTGAGTTCCCATTTCCATCATGTTGCTTAGCCGTACAGTGTTTTCAATCGATTGCAGTTTGACTAGAGAGACGAAGAGGCTTCTCCCATCCATTCATTTAGTAGCGTTAGCTTAACACGATCGCTAGTTTCTGTTTCCCCTCACTACCTGTAACATTAGCGTTAGCTGAACCAAACTATAGCCCTAAACCCGTACTCTGCGACGCTTATCCCTACCCCAACTTTACCCTAACCGGTGTAACGTTACCAGTGCCACGCATAACCATGCCACTCACCGCTGTTCTCACTATATTTAATCCCTCACATAAACTACATCATGTGAGCTGTGCTGTGTTAAAAAAAGGGTTTTAACCCGTTTCCCAAGTTGCGGCTCAATTGCCCATCCAGGTATTCGGCTGGCGGCCATCTTTGTTTTGATTTGGAGCTAGAGGCACAGCTTGGCACACAGGTCAACTTCTTTTTGTTCTGTCAGCGGACGGAATATTTTTATTTTAATCCAGATGGTTAGTTAGACTATGTGGTGATTCTGGAGATACCTTCATGCTGTCTGGTGACCAGGCTACTCTCCAGCAGACCCTCTCTAGGGCGGACGGATTCTGCACATCACAGGAGATTTCTACTGAGCAATAACAGAAGCACCCGAACATTATTTCAGGGTGTTGTCTTTATTTAAAATGGATTATCTTCCTGCAATACCTTGAATACCTGGAGCTGACCCCATGCTTATGTTATAACAGATAAAGTTGAAGGCATCTCCTTCAAGCTTTTACATAAATGTCAACCCACTAACCTTTATTTAAAGAGATTGAATAGTGACATGAATGCGTTTCCGCTTATTGTAGAAGTTTAGTGTTTTTTTGGTCCGATATTAGTGCTTTCATTCATGATCATGTCCTTCCTGAATTTGTTTTGTCTTTAGAATATGTGCTTTTATAATTTCATATCTATGAGATCATTTTGCCCAAACACTGCTATATTATCAACTTGATCATTGTTTTGGCTAAATTCCGTTTTCATAGGAGCAAAATGACTAAAGTTAAACCCTGTTTACGTTTCTTTTTTTTTATGAAACTCCACAATACATGCAAACAATTATTTCCTGTGACAACTTTCTTGAAATTGGATTAATTATTTTATTTCTAATTTATAAACTATTAGTCCTAATTATTATGTTAAATGTTGTCTTGCCTTATGCGTTGTCCCTCCTTTTCCCTTGGCGTCTTCTCTTCTTTCCTGTCCTGAATATGCGTTCTATTTGTCTGTTTACTGAATAAAGTTTTATCATAGATGAATAATTTGCAAGATTCCTTCGCAGTCGAATTTGCTTGCGTGCCCTTTTAAAAAGGACGCAGAGGGACCATGACTAACATAGACGGCCTCTAATGACGCCGTGACTCACTCCACTTCTCTACTCCAGGTGTCAACAAAGTTGTGGACAACATCTGTCAGCTTTCTCCAGATCTGTTGACTGCAGCAGTGAGTATATTTGATCTCTCTTTGTCCATGTTCCCATGCAGGAAACTGGTTAATGAACATTGAAGTGAGTGATGTAGACGTGCTGAGAAGAGGAACACGTCACACATCGTGCCACACACTAAATATCTTAATTGACAAAAATGTAAAGCAGCTTCACACTCTCTCTTCACACCTCTCTTCACACTTCATGTCATAATGTTTGCCACAGCATGAAGTCGCAGCAGAGCAAACCTCTCAGTGGGATTAACGATGGGATGTTAAATACAGGATGATGGTGTTCATTGTTGGGCTATTAGCAGCTGTGGCATCACAGGATGTGGCATTGTCGCCATAGAGGTTGTGCTGCAGTTCCGATAACTAATCTTCTAATCTCCACAGTGTCAGCACATTCTGACTTTTCTTCAAGGGCAAACCAGAGGAGTGGATTCAGCCGAAATTTCTGACGTGAGTCAATATTTCCCCAGACAATATTTTTTTAACTTCTAGTAACCCAGCTTCCCAAGTTCCTCTTTCATTACTTGTTTTGTTCTTTTTTTTTTTTTTTTCCTGCACAGAGATTTCAGAGAGCTGGAGTCAGACTTGACCATGAAGCTCTGCAGAACATGATCAGATTTCTCATGTTATCATTCAGGTATCTATATTTGTCTTCTTTGTTTTGCCTATGAACGTGGTGTGTTAGAATGTGTCAGCCCACGTTTATTCCTTATGGTCTTGATCGAGGCCCAACATGTTATGTTTGTCCAGTTTGATGCATTTGCATGTTGATTCTAACTCCCCTTCATTAGAACATGCCTGTAGCGTGGGCACCAATTGTGTAACGGAGTTTTAACAGCCTTTATCCGGGGTTATGCGCCTGGGGAAAATGCTAAATCTTTACACAAAGATGCACTTCATTGCAGTGTCAGGTGACATTTGTATCATCAGGTCCGCTGGGAAGAGCGGCCTCTCTGGGGATGACCTTGTGTCGAGGCTGGAAGAAGGCAGCAACAAGTGGCCGAAGGCTTCCCTTCAGGTGTTGCACAGGCTGTGGAGTGAACATGGTGCATTGGTCCATGCTCAGCAGGAGGTCCAGGCCATGCTCAGCATCGGCCAGGTATGCTCAAATGTCATTTTCAAATATTTCTTGATGAGTTTGTCTCTATTCGAGGCTGATGAGACTTTGTTTGTTTGCTGCTTCTTGCTAGTTGGTGGACATGCAGTGGAAGCTCGGCATGGCCGTGAGCTCCGACACCTGCCGATCGCTCAACTCCCCATATGTGTCTCTGCTGCTGAAGATCGTCGAGCCCTCTGGACAGATTTGTCACAGGTCTTTTGAAATGACCATTCCACAGTTCCAGGTGTGTGTTTGTTGATGTGAATGTAATGTTTTTTTGGTGCAATTTATCACTGGGATTGATTTTTGTGATTTCTTTTTTTTGTTTTGTCCCTGGCAGAACTTTCACAAGCAGTTCAAGGAGATGGCAGCTGTTATGGAGACTGTGTGATTGCCGAAGTGCTTGTGGAAATTCCACCCCAGTTTACATGTAACCAACAGGCAAACAGCATGGTGTGTGTGTGTGTGTGTGTGTGTGTGTGTGTGTGTGTGTGTGTGGGCGTGTGGGCGCCTTCTGGCTGTCTCACAATGTGGAAACAAATTACTGTCAATTGTCTGCTTTGCACTTTCGTTGTTCCACAGATTGCGTCGGCGTCGAAATTATTTACTTTTTAGGACCACCAGCTGTTCCAATAGTTGAAAAACCTCGTCTTCACTTTGAATGTCAAGAATAAGTGTACTTCTTCCCATTAACTTATCGAGGTAGCATGATAACTAATGCAGTCTAATAAGTAATAAATCCCACTTTAAAGTTACTACAAGGAACTTTCATTTTGTGTTGAATTTGGCGGCCCCTGTGGACAAAGGTGGTAGTGTTGCAGAGATTCCCTTTAGAAAACCTGGCATTTTACTTCATTGGGGTCTGACAGTCTGCTACATGCAGTCTTGATGCGTTAGTGAGAACAAAAAGCAGAGAGTCGGAGAAACAAAATGTTATTTTCTGAGTGGTTCACGGCCCTTGCGTCCTAAAGCACAAATGAAACACTTCTACACCTCAAACATAAACTTGCAAGAAGGTGCTGATTTGGCAACGAATGCAGCCAAGTGGCAGGTGTGCACTTGGGAACACAGACACTCAGTCACTCTGCACACAGCCGAGGAGAGAGAGAGACGCACAGGGGAAAACACAGCCACGTAACAACCCGTTCTCATCCCAATACGAGAACAACGGCCGCTTTGTTTTCCGACAGAGCTAGAGGGGGACTTGTGCCTCGGTAGCAGATAGCGAGCGGCGGTATTGGACGACCTGAACTTCTGCACACCCTGCGTGCTGTTATCGGCCACGTGAGGCCCCCGAACACAGCAACATAAGAAGGAAAGAGAAAATCCAGGCAGTGGGTCATAAGTGATGGAGAGGAATTATATTTGTCTCGTTTTTTTTAAAGAAATTCTTGCATATTTTTAACAAACAAATAGCCTGCTCTAGAGAGGTGCTGTTGAACTGTATTGCATTATACAGAGAGGTGTTTTTGTTTGTTGCTCTACCCTCAGTGGTGGAGTGGACAAAATAATTGAAACACCCGTCTGTATTAACGCAATACAAGCACCACAAACCACATCCTCCGAATTGTCAACACCTCTCTAAAACAGTTTAAACTGAACTTTTTATAAACTTCATGAAGGACTGTTTTATCAGACTGCATTAGTTTTGTCTAACAGTGTTATGGTTCAGGTGCTATATTGCACTAAACTTCAGGCCCCCTCTGGTGTGGTACTTTTAGAGTGTACACAATCAGAATACGTCGCCACAGTGAACACTGTAGTTGTATTATTTTTGTATCTTGGGTTATGGATTGAGATTAGCCCACTTTACAGCATCCTTTATACGACATGGTGTCATTCAGATTTCATAGACACGCTGCAGTGAAATGGTCCATGTGAATTGTTAATGTCTAATTTATGAAAACTTTCTTTTACTCTTTGTGTTCTTCCCCCTTGCTATGCTGAAATGGCCACCGTGTGGTTCTGAGGAGGCCGTCGCCCTTTTTACCACTCTGCGCCGTCCTCACTTTGATGCCACATAACAATGATGCAATAAACTATGATTACATGTAAACCTTGCAGTGCGTGGTTATTTCATCCCAACTTCACAGCTCAGAGCAAAATAAAACAATTATACACAAACTATTGCTGTAAATTACTGCCACTGTTTACCATCTTACTACTCTGTATATGCAGAGTCCACAGGGAAATAATTCGGACTCTCTACTTTTAGGTACTCTTCCAGTCTGACGGTGGTTCCTATTGGGAAGTCTGAGGATCTGAAGGCATACTTTAGTTATCTAGTGTGCAGATAGTGTACGATTGCATGTATAGATTTCCCCCACAATGCATTGTAGACGGTCGATTCAATACCCTGTCAGCACTCCAAGAACAAAAATACTTTTCATCTAATAAGGGTCTGGGGGCAGCTGTGTTATATAAGTATACAGGTAGGATATGTTAACTGTTGCTCACCAGCAGAGCGGGGTTTAGTAGGCTGCACAGCTCTTGTGGCTTCTGCCTCAGTGATGAGGTTAAATATGGCTCAGATACTATTTTGGGGGATAGGAGCAGTGCTCAGAATTCGATGGGAACTCCAGCGCATCAGATGTGATTACAGCTTTCCAAGACTATGAATCATCACAGCCTGCTTGTAAACACTTAGTTGTGAACTCTTGCGTGTTGTGCTGCCAACATATGGCCGAGTCTGGCCTCTTTACCCGGGCTAATGTCAGTTAGTAGGTAGGATTTACAACTGAGTGTCTGGCCCGGAGGACCACCGCCATGACGGGGCCCCTAAACACAAATCCACACTACCGTAGAAGAGGTTTTCCAGTTATTATGCTGCTGTGTAGAAAAAGGTGGAGCCTCCTGCTTGTCACGTTTCACGCAGCGGCTCTGCCCCTGCCCACTTCCCCAGCACATGGGACGGTTGGGGCGGGTCGTCGACGCGCACACAGCCGCTCCGCCTTACGAGGCGTTGTGGAAGAAAGGATCACAGACCGGGAGACTGCATTAAGAGGCGATAAACAAGCATGCGATGCATGTTTTTTAGAAAGGGAAAAAGAAACATAGCCACCACGCCGGTTAAGCTTCAGTGTAATAGGATTCCGGGGTTGGGTCTGTAATGCGCCGTCCCGTTGTGCGCTCATGAGCCGCGTCAAAGAAATCAGATTTCTCTGGGCGACTTGTGTTTACACAGGAGCCGTCCACAGCCACGTTTTAAAGCACGTAAGCGAGCTCGTGCTTGGACAGTACGGGACTGTTCTGGCGTTTTGAGTCGCTGCCCATGCAAACAGTGGAGGACCGGAACAGAGAGAGACACGCTGCAAAACACGCCACCATATAAATATATGAATTGACGTGACATTGGATGTGTGATTTTTGGATGACATGCAGCTGATCGACGGGCCGAGCACATGTGCGTGTAGCAAATCGCTTGGTTGCGTGCAACTTTTTGCCGTGGATGCGGACAGGGAAACTCTTGCAAACTAACCACAACTACGCCCCGGCCTCGGTTGCAGGGAATGGTACATCTGGATCGTTTATTTATTTTGTTAAACTAGTCTTTTTAGTACCCCGCGTCGCTGTCAACGAGCCTGGACCGAGTCCCGCCGGGGGTCGACATGGAGAGTCCGGATGAGAGGGAGATCAGTCCCCCAAAGTCGGACAGGAGGTTCGCCCTGACGTACATCGGCTGGTCGTCGCTCGACAGGCGGACCACCCTGCCCATGCTGCCGTGGCTGGTGGCGGAGATCCGCAGGAGAAGCGAGAGGGGCGACTGCGGCCCCGCGGTGCAGCCGAGGGAAGTTCAGCTGGTCCTCAACCCCCCGTTCGTCCGGTGCGTCCCATCCAACAGCAACTGCTCGTCGGTGTTCATATTCGAGCACAAGGCGCAGCTTGTCTCGCGCTTCATACACAACAGCAACGACCTCACCTACTTCGCCTATCTCACGCGGGGCCAGCCCGACAACCCGGAGTCCGAGATGTCCTGTCACGTCTTCAGGGCCAACGACCCCAAACAGGTAGGGCCCCCCCACCGAGAGTACAGACAAAAACACAGTTGACACGTGACACAACAGCAACTATACCAGGAAGAGAGAGTGGCACTATTTTCTCAGTCTATTGTTCTTCACAGTGATGTTGATGGGAGCAGTAGAATAATCTGTTATTAATGTTATTTCTGGATTATTGCACTAGATAAGTGAGTTTTTTTTAGTGACTTCACACTTCTTAAAACTGCAGTTCAAACAATACCAAGCCGTCTTTTTAATGTTTTCATCATATTCCAAAAAGTCCCGAGGGCCCGTAATTGTAAATGTGATGTCAGGATTTACCTGTTTACTTTTTCTGATGGACTGAATCTAGCTCCACGTGTAAGCAGAAGCTATAAAAGCTATGTCTTGTGCAGGGCCTGGAATAGAAATCTTCTTTTAGGTGACAGCTATGTCCTTTAATCTCAAACACAGAGAAGATTAGTCAACGGTGCAAACATGTTTGCTTCGGTATTAAGTATTTAGGCCACCGGTCAGTCGCTGCGAATGATAAACGGAGCAACCCTGGATTGTTTTTGTTTTTGTTTTGTTGGCAAAATTAATCCATCTCTGTGCTTTTCCCCTTTTTCGGGGGTGGTGGTCAGACATCTCTCTGGTGGCTGTAGTGTGACAACAACAGTATAGGCACAATATCGAGTCAGCACATTTACACGCTGATCAGCATGCCACTCTTGAGTAATGAACTGAAATGTCGTAAGCAGTCAAAAAAAACAAAAAATCAGGAACGTGGGAGTCAGTGTTTTAAAGAAATTGAGCTGCAGTCATGTTTTGTTTTTTTCATCTTTGCTGAAATGCACTTTTTGGGTGACAGTGTTTCAGGCCCTGTGCTCAGGAGTTATCCACAGTGACACTGTGGTGGTGTGTGTGAGCTTGCAGTAGTGAATTAGTATTGTTGTATTAGTTTGTTTTTTGTTGTTGTTGTGTTTTTATATATGAATCTTAGGTTCTGGGGTTGTGCCAACAAGATTATTCACCTGCTTTAAGACCAGCTGAAGTCTTACACTCTGTCGATGTTATTCCTGTCTCCCCAAACAAAGAAACCGTCTCAAATCATGTCTGCACACTGATATCCAGTGATGCTGGCGTTCTGCATCGATCTCAAATCCGCCTGCGTTGTGTCATGTTTCCTGTGGTGTGTGCAGGCTGTTGGTTTTGCTGGTGAAAGCTGAGAGCAGAAGAGCAGAAGAGCGCTCCAAGGCAGACGCACTCTCGAGGTGTCGGGCCCCTCTGCTGCCATCCAAATGTTTACAGCAGTCAGGGGGAGAGGCATCTTGAACATACCTCCGTCGGCGTAATTACGCAGCAAAGAAACTGGTTTGGCAGCCGGCGAGCGAGCAAATGTGCAAGGTGGTCCATGTGGAATGCGTGGCTTATTCTACCAGTGCACCGCCACGTGTAACAGTCTGTTGCAGACATCGTTAATGATTAGATTATTTCCCAGGTATTTCATCTTTATAGTACAGGGCTACAGGAGTTCTCATTGTGCTTCGGTGGGTTTTTCTGTGTCCCGACTGAGTTTGAAGACATTCTTACTCTTTGGCTTGTTTTGGAGTGACAGGCATGTTTTTTCTTTTTAAATCTATTCTGAGCACGAGGCCTGAGGAAAGACCCCTGGCGTCTACCAATACGATGTGAAAGGTTAAAAATGAAGCGACGCTCGTGGAGTCCTGAAGAGGGGCAAAGCTTAGCTGGCTCTGTAGATTTTGTACGAGTGGGAGGAAGAAATGGAGTTTTGACAAGAAGAATTGCTTACAAAGCACAGTCTATGAATAAACATGGAATGTCCTATTGTGTGTGTGTGTTCCTATGTTTTGAAACCTCCTCGACTTGAAATGCAACTTCGGTCCCCGTGTAGGGTTTTGATGCTGTCGTTAGCGGTTAAGCATAAGGTGCGGCCATTCTGTGGCATTACTGCACTCTTGATTGGTGTGTCCATGACAACAGGCTCCACATAATAGTTCGATTGTAGCGTTTTTACTTGGCTCAGAGTTTGGGACGCTCCTTTACGTCCCCAGTGAGAGACTCATGACCGCATGCTCAAATGTAACTCTCAACTCATCTCCATTGGGCCGTTATCACGGCAGCAGTAGACAGCCGGAGCCTGCTCAGTGTAGACCACAGGCCTGCGTGTTGTCCACCTCCGCTCCCACTTGGACCTGGACCACAGTGGAATCTCTCACTGTTGTCTTGTGGGTGCTGGTGATCATTCAGCGACACGTAGCGATAGTGGGACACAATCTTAACTGTAGAAAGTCTAAATCAGCATTTAGGAAACCTCATTCTGTATTTTGAAATGGTACAAAAAAAGTCCTGAGTTTCTTTTCCCATTCTTTGCTATTGAGCGGTGTTGATAAACTTGCTGAGTCAGACCTGTGCTTGCTTTGGTTAGCCGATCAGGCCAGGTTGCCGTGATCTTGGTCACATTTCCTGCACAATGAGAAACTATTCTAGTTTGGTTTTCATGATTGATGATAAAGTGTTTAATCTGCAGTGCATTGGGAACAAATTGACTTTATTCATATGTTGACAAGTGTTACATCTAAGTGAGGACGCGTTATGCTGTAAAGAAGTAGCTTTGCATGCTTGGAAATAGTTCCTGCCTTTACCTCCATGCTTCAAGAGTCAGCTGACTCCATTTATTTCAGTTGATTCTTTTTTCTATGCTGTAAAATACATTGGTTTGTCTGTGCAAATCACATTATGTAACTGTTTGATTGTATGCACAATGTGAGAGTAAATTTATAGCCAAAATATAATTGGTCTTGTTCTGACGTCGTACTGTAATGACACGCTAAAGACACACGCCAAAATAAAAGTGTCTGGAGGATGTAAAGTAGAGTTAATGTCTCTGCTCTCTTGAAACATTGTGATATTCCATGATCACATGAGCTTCTTGGCCCATGTCAAGGTGATTTAAGAGCCTTCGGGTTGCTTTGTGTTGAGTTGGGACATGAACTTTGTTACACTACAGTGCCCAGTTTGTGTTCAGGCAGATGGAAAAGCACTGGGACGACCTGAGGTGAGGTGAGGTGCCTTTTGGAACCAATCCTTGGAGAGCTCCCGCCACACAAAGACGGCTGTGTTTAAAGCAACAGTATTTATCCAGGTTATAAACAAGCAACAGCAGATGCCTCTATTTCATGAGGTGCTTTCTGTTTCAGTGTTTCTTTTTAAAAGTTGACATTTGAAGTTTGGACAAATTGCTGTTATTGGATTTATTTATTTTGAGTAACTTTGCAAGAACTTACAATTATGACTTTCAATGTAAAAAGAAAGCATGTAATCTTGGAATTGCTTCTGTTCTGACACAATGATAACCTGTGTGTCTCTAAAAGAAGTCTTGAATAGGCTTAATTGCAGATGGTGTGTGCAAGTGTGTTGGGTCACCAGCGTGCGTTGGTTTAATGGTGCCGATAAGGGCAACAGAACTATGTGGCCTGCTACTGTTTGACCTGATATTATTAAGGGCGACTGTTGGTTTGACATGACATGAGCCATGCAGTGAGAGCGCCCGAGGACTCCACCAGCTCAGAGCTCAGAGGGAAACGATCCTCGTGTTGGTTTTCTCCTGAGCTCTAAAGCTGCTGCTGTTTGTTTAAACGGGCTTTGGATCACATATATTGTTTGATAAAGCCAGGCAATGATGGGTGAAGGTTGGATGTAAAAACCAGTTTGAAGAAGCATCAGAGTGGGAGGCTATGTTTGAATAGGTTTCTGGGGGGGGACAGCTCTTTGCCTGTCTGTGCCTGTCTCCACCCAAGGATTGAGCACCTTTACTGGATCTGTATTAGGTTGACTGCAAATAATTCATCAGATCAAATGGTGCTTTGGCGTCATCTTACTCATGTATAATCCAGCAGTGCCCTTACATGTTAAGATGGCGCCGTTGGTGTTTTATTCCTACACAGGCCTTACAGATCAGACAGTGCAGCTGTGATTCTCTGAATTACCTTGACCTTTTTGTGTCGGTACTGCTTTGGCCAATGCTTTTCTTCCCCCCGACAAAGGTGTTTTTATGTGTCCACATTGGCCTCTTCTCTTGAAGTTTGCTGTTATTTCAAAAGGTGCTTTGACATTTTACAAAGATTCCAGAATTTAATTTAGTTATATGAATGTATTTAATTTTTTTTTAATGTAACAAAATGGGGCTGCTAACTGCATTTCGTTGCACAGCCCTGTTGTAACAATAACAAGTGAACCGTGTACCTTCGAGATGCACTTAGCCGTGTGGGGGGCCAATTATGAAGAGTAAGTGAGGAGCCAGCTGGCAGTGAATGGCAATTATGAAATGGGCAATAAAAGGTGTTTTTTTTTTTAGAAAGCTTGAGTCGCCTCAACCGCCAGACGTCCTTGAGCTTACAGCCGTAACTGGCTCCCTGAAATATTTTGTTGTTTGCCGTAGCACAATGGGAGAATAGCTGTGGACAGATGTAGAGGTGCACACATACATACGTGCGACCGATCGCATGATCCTCCTGGCGGATATGATGACAATTACACAGGTCGGTGTTGTTCGAGTGAACAGATGGCTGAGCAACTACCCGCCACCTGCCCTTCTTCCTCATGTCAATGCAGCGCTCTGTCACCAGCCACGCACGGCTCTGCCCCCTGCGAGGGCAGGCACTTGGAAAACGGGACTTTAAAATAGCTCATGTGGCCACAGCAGCAGTGTGGCCTTTTTGATCCCTCCAGTGTCTCGTACATAAACTGGCCTCCATAAAAAGCAGGACGTTTGTATTTTGTTTACACTCGGCTCTTTCCTGTTCTGCCTGCCCTCCCGCTTCTCTCCTGTGGTTCTGGTCACACCTCTGATGTAAGACTGATGTTGTTACATAACTTCCCTCCTCAGTCTACATAATAAATGTATTTGCTCAACAGTCAGTTGGCAGCTCTTATCAGATAGCCGCTGTTTGTTCTAGCGCTCATTGTTGTCTTAACCAGAGTATTTGACTGACCTTCACTGTGGCCCTCGTTCTTGCTTTTTAGAGAGCTGGAACTCTGGGGGGGGGGTCTCCACCAAGAAGAATGAAAACTCAATTGTAAAAGTGGCTCATGACAGAAAGATGAACTGCCTTTTAAATTCCGTAGTGTTGCATAAGAGTACGCTTTGAAAGACATACATTTTCTGTCGTGACTTGTTTGGTTTTTTTCCTGGTCTCTCACACACACACACACACACACACACACACACACACACACACACACACACACACACACACACACACACACACACACACACACACACACACACACACACACACACACACACACACACACACACACACACACACACACACACACACACACACACACACCAGTACCAGGCTCAGTGACCTTCAAGTCCCCGATTCCTTTCCAGCTCTTTGTTGTGTCCTCTTCACCATAGAGTGCGGGCGTTTCCTGTCTCCTAACCTACTTCTGTTCCCGATGTGGTGTTTGGTCTGTCTGTTGTTGACTAGCCTTAGTTAGTTCAAATATTGTCCCTTTTTCTTTTGTTTTTTTCTCAAGTCTTGAGTTATTTCAAGTCAGATGAAGTCAGGTCATGGTATTTGTTAATCCGAACATGTTCTTGTGTGAACTGCAGTTGTCAGCCAAACATAGTTTTACTTGTTCTGTTGTGACTGCTCTTTGTGTATTTAGTCAACAGGTGCGTCCCCAAACCCTGCATTGATTATGATGTGATTTTAAACATTATAGAAACTAGAAACAACTCTCAAATGGTGCCTTTTGAGTTAAAAGAGTTTTTGCAAATGATGTTGTTGTGTCTGTCTCAGTAGTGTTGAGTTATGTTATTCTCCTGTGTGCAGTCGTGAAGGAAGAGCTGCAGAGAAAAACCTCCTCCTTGGCTCCAGTCCGCTTCCCTTTCCTCCTTTGTTTTACGCTTTTCCTCGTTAATGTCTTCCTATTTGTCATATACCTCCGGTCCACTCCTGTCTTACAGGTCCCTGAGGTGATCAGCAGCATTCGCCAAGTGTCCAAATCAGCCTTAAAGGAAGACGCCAAGCCCAAACAGGAAGCCGACGAGGCCTTCTACAACTCCCAGAAGTTTGAAGTGCTTTACTGTGGCAAGGTAGAAATGAATGAGCTCCTTACTAATGAAGTGTTTTTCCATTTGATCTAGGCAAATTGTATTAATGCAGCTGAATTTATAACAAATATCCAGGTGACAGTGCTGCTCAAAAAGGCTCCTGCCACCCTCATCGACGACTGCATCGACAAGTTTCGTCTGCATGAGGTCGAGCGCAAGCGCCTGCGACCGGTCAGCGGCCGGCGAGGGTCCACAGAGGGTGCCCCCGTGGAGTTCCTCATTGGGGGAGAAGGAGACCCCCTCTCCTCTGCTCTGAATGAGAGTACAGAATACACGGAAGGCCCCGGAGTGGAGGACATGACTGGAGGTGGAGGTGAGAGAATCATGCCTCAAGCGCTCAAAGCTGACTCTGCAAGGAGCTTCACTCAGATTTTTACCGCACACAACTAACCGCTCGCTAAGCCCTGCACCCCTTAGTTACTGTTGCTACGCCTGTCATGTCTAATTGCCAGCAGGGGGCAAATCCTCTGGTTGCAAAAAAGAAGTCTGATTGTACAGAAGAAAATGACCCAACTTCTGACTCGATTTACTACCTCAGTAAACACCGTGTTATTCTCTTGCATTGTGGAGCTAGTTAGTATGTATTCTAATTGTATTATTCTCATTATTGCATGCAAGTACGGAACACGTTAGATAATTATTTGATTAAACTGGATGACAAACTGCTGCATTCTGATTGGTCATGTGGTGGACCTATGCACCAATTAGAATAGCGGCTAAAATAGTGTGAATGTGAAGAAACAGCCACGCGTGGCTCTGCTCCGTGTGTCTCAGGTAAAAGCCTGTCGAACAGTGCCAGTCAGAGCAGCCTGCGGGGAGCGTTCCCCGAGTGCATCCTGGAGGACTCCGGCTTCGAGGAGCCCCAAGAGTTCCGTACGCGCTGCAGCAGCCTGGCCGGGAGCCTGCAGAGGAAGCCGGGGGAAGGCGTCATCTTGGGCCCCGTGCGGCGCAGACACTCGAGCGCTCCGAACCACGTTCAGCCGTCTGACTCGGACAAGAACCGCACCATGCTCTTCCAGGTAAGAGGACATTTGACAGTGCAGTCAACCTCCACGAGAAGTAATGATGTGCTGCTCTTATGCTGATGTCTTGGTTTCAGAAATAGTGGTTTCTTATCTCCGAGTCCAGATAACTGGAGCTGGTAGAACTCAGCACTGAGGAGCTTTATCGTAACGGCAATGTACTCGCATCAAAAGATAGCTGCTTTGTTGTTGAGTGCTTAGTTTGTAACCGAGGGCCTGGCCAGGACCCAGGGTTCTATTCTATTTTAATTACAGTATAAATGGACATTTGTACTGAGCTATTTTTAAAAATGTTACTATTTGGATTTACTCCAAAATTGCAGTGGCCGTTAGGTTTATTGGACTCTAAATATACATCCTTTGTCAATGAGATGGATGGATGTTTTTTATGGATGGAGATATTAATGTTTTCAGCTTGTCCATCCGTCCCACTCTCCTGAACACCTTGAGCGAATTTCTTAAAATTTGGCACAAACTAAATCTACTTGGACTCAAATTTGAACTGATTTTGGAGGTCAAAGGTCACTGTGATTTCACAAAATACAATTTTGTTCTCAACTGAAGAATTCGTATGCTACATATGACAATTGCATACAAACGTCTAATAGCATAAGATTATGTCATTTTGGACATAAGTGGATGTAAACCGCAACTTGTCCGGTTTATTTCTAATTTGTGTATTTCTAGTTTTCCCTGAACTCAATCTGTGACACCAGAAACCCAAATGACCCGCTCGCTTCAAGTCATTTTTGGATTTTGAAACACTCTCTTTATTTAATTCTGAGCTTCTTGCTACTGCAAGTCATTTTTCTGTGCACGTGGCTGGCCGTAATATAGCAGCGACTGGCATCGGGCCGTCTGTCGCAGCTCCGGTTAAAGAGGCCGTAACTCCTGCGTAAACCACTTTGTGGGCAGCATGCGGCCCACGGAGCGAGCCGGCTGCCATTCCTCACACACTATGTCCATTTGCTCATGAAGCTAATTCTAAAAACTAGAGCACAACGCTCAATATGATATTGCACATAGCAGTCAATTGTGGGAAAAATCGTTGGTGCAGACTTGTTGACCTCGATTTTCAGAGTGGGCTTTTATGTGTGTCGCTGAACGGGTCTCAGAACAGTTGACACTGAGATTCTCTTTGACTCGAGTAGAAACGGTGTGGTGATATTGTTTTGTGTTCGTACTCTTTTATGTATCTGTATGTGGTCTCACATGAATCTGTCTGACCCGAAGATACTTTTTGTGTTTTCGCAGGTCGGGCGTTTTGAAGTGAATCTCATAAGTCCGGACAGTAAAACTGTGGTGCTGGAGAAAAACTTCAAAGATATCTCATCGTGCTGTCAGGTTGGTTTATTCTTACTCACTGCATTTACACTAAAAGCCTCTCTGTCTCTGCTGCGGCCCCAGCAATAAGATAAGCTCAGACTAATTTGATGCATTTCTTCTGTGGACATTAAATGCATTACTGCCCTCCTTTACAGCCCAGCAGGCCTTTTTATTTTCATTTAATTCTGGCGTCTTTATCAGTGATGTAGAAATATGTTCTTTTTTTTTTTTTACTGTGCATTGCTATCCCATTTTTTCCATCCAGGATAAAGATAATGCACTGTCTAGCGTGAGCAAATTGGCCATTTCACTAACCTAATGGAAAACGGAAATGGTGTCTGTAAAGAGCCGTTATGGTATCTGAGACGTGTGCTGTTTTATTAAGTTGCAGCTCGATGATTTATATCGCCGAACTGAATGCAAAGATCCAAAAGTGTGGTCTTCCCTTGCCGTGATTCATTCTAGTTTCCCCGTTTATCTCGAAATGTGATGCAGGGCGTCAAGCAGTCCGACCATTTTGGATTCATCGGTCGCGACCAGTCCGAGGCTGGTCCCAGTCAGTATGTGTGCTACGTTTTCCAGTGTGCCAGCGAGTCGCTGGTGAGTCACGCAAAACACGCCACTTCAGCTTCCGCTCTTAACCCGATACTTGTATTTTACTCCTCGCTATCCTTGCGTGTGCGTGCTTGTCTCATCCCCACTTTTCTGCCGCGTACGTCAGGTGGATGAGGTGATGCTGACCCTGAAGCAGGCCTTCACGACAGCAGCGGCATTGCAGAGCAACAAGACCCCGATCCAGCTATGCGAAGCCTGCCCCATGCACGACCTGCACAAGCTCTGCGAGCGGATCGAAGGTGAGCCGCGGGAACTCAGTCGCTCCCTCCGGCTTGAGTCATAAATGTGTCGATGCGTGGTCAGTTTCTCCGAGTTCATGCGACACGAAAGGGCTCTAATTCTCAGTTCCTCTTCTGTTTCAAGGTCTCTACCCACCCAGAGCAAAGCTAGCTATCCAAAAATATCTCTCCCAGCTGACTGACAATGAGCAGGCAGAGATTTTTGAGCGAGTTCAGGTAAGGTTCGCTCAGCACGCCTTATTAGCTGAAATTTGTGACATATTGACAGTTTTTTTTTTGTGGTTGATTTTTGAAGACTGCTTCAAAGCAGTGCTTTTTTTTTCCTTCTTGTGTTTTGAGTGTTTGTGTATCCATGTCTGCAGAAACTGAAGCCCGGGTCGGACCAAGAGGAGAACGAGCTGGTGGTTCTCCATCTGAGGCAACTCTGTGGAACCAAACAGAAGTCCCACCTCCACATCGGAGAGGCCCCGCAGGTAGATACTTCAACCTCTAGAACCTGAAAAGAAATCATAGTTACAGATTTGATTTCTTTAGCTTTACTAGAGAACCGAAAAAACATTTTCACTCAAATCTGAATCAAATGTAGAAGTGCGAATGCCTAAAACATTTCCAAGGGCCTTTAACAGCCTTGAAACTTGAGAAAAGTCACTTTAGTGCTGAAAGGTTAAAACAATTATTTGGTTTTATTTGCAGAAAAGCAAAGAATTTCACGTTGTCTCAGCCCTCTGGACCTCTCTGTCTACAAGTAGTTATTATCCTAAGGATTGTTGTGTGAATTATAGCAGCAGTTTTAAATAGACAAGGCCACAGAAAGGAAAAAAAAATAGACAGGATTGTACAAAACAAGATAGTTTGAGTCCTTGGATTCCAGTCAAACTGTTTTTTCTTTTCTATTGATAAAGCAACTTTTCTGTGAGTGAATGTAAGGTTGCATAGAACGTGTTAAGGTCATCACAGTATAATGTTCCTACAAAGAACTAAGCTGGTTATCAATTGACTGGCTGTTACATTCAAGAAGCTTCTGCGGGGACAGCATGCCATGCAAGTATGAAATGGTAGTGGATAATTACTTTAGCATGAGGTCACACATTTTTTATTTCTGTGATTGTTTCCCGTTCCTCTGCCCATTGTCATCGTCTGACAGAATGCAGCAAACAGCTCATCGGCAGGAGACGGCACGGCCGCCAGCAGTCGCTTCAAACTCGACGTCCTGAAGAATAAAGCTCGCACCTCGCTCACCAGCTCCCTGGAGAACATCTTCGCAAGGGTGGGTCACAAGAAAGAGTCTTTCTTTTTATGACACATTTTCTTCTCTGCCCCTGCCTCTATCTTAATTCAATGTTCTGCTGTTAGTTCATCAAAGGTTTTGTTATGCCTCCTCACCCTTTGCTTGAGGCATTATGTTTTTGGGTTATTTGTCTGTCCCGTCCGTCCCGTTCAGGCGGCAACCTCTGGGTCTGATGGGTCTGTTTTAAACTTGCATTCTCTCTTATGGCCAGCAGGGGGCGACTCCTCTGGTTGCAAGAAGTAGTCTAATTGTATGGAAGTCTATGAGAAAATGTGACTACTTTTGTCTTGATTTATTCCCTCAGTAAACATGAGTTTATGGTCTTAATCTTTAGTTTCAAGTCTTCTTCAATACTGCATAATGTTCATTTCGTAAATTATGGTCCATCTGGAGACAAATAGACCATAAAGCAGAGAGTGTTTTAGGGCAGGCCAACCTTGTGATTGACAGGTCGCTACCGGAGCCGTCACAGTGACGACGTCCACTTCTTATACACAGACTATGGTCCTGTTCTTGTGAACACGATATCTCAGGAACGCCTGGATGGAATTTCCTCTAATTTGGCACAAAAAAAATCCTCTTGGACTGAAGGATGAACTGATCAGAGGTCACTGTGACTTCACAAAACGTGCTTTTGGCCCTAACTCAAGAATTGATATACTAATTATGACAATATCACACAAATGTCAAAGAGGATAAAATGATGAAGTGATGACATTTTGGACAGACGTGGATGTAAACTGCAACCGGGCTGGTTGGCGGAAACGTACAACCGCGACGCAGTGATTCTGTTCCTCTCTGTCTCTAAATTGAATCTCTGAATCTTAATTCTCAGCCCCAGACAGAATGTGGCCACTGTGTTGTCTACCTATTATGTGTCTCTCACTCTCTCTCTCTATCAGTTGCCGTTTCTGTGTCATTGTCATCCAGGGGATTTGGATTGACCCACATCTGCCAGTGAGACAGCCGTATAATTCCTTAGTGGAGGGATCCAGGCAATCTGAGACCTCTGCTGCCATCTGTTATTGTCTCAGAGAACTTAGCTCAGCGCTGACATGTTAACGTTATCAAGTCAGGAAATGTTAGTTCATCATGATTCATGTTTTACTCCCTTCTTGAAAATACAAACGGCACCTTCTGTCGTGAGCGATAGCTACATTTTGAAAAAGGATTGTGTAAACATGTTTTCATTTATGTTCTTTCAGAACTTGTTTTATATTGTGTGATCTCCTCTGTCCCCAGGGGGCCAGCCGGATGCGGGGCCGTTTGGGAAGCATGGGAAGCATCAGCAGTTTTGAAAGGGTAAGTGTTCCTCGAGGGGTTAACACGAGAATTCCCAGAACTTCACTCGAGGGGCTCTGGGAATTCTTACTTTTGACCCAGTGGCTTTTAAAAGCATGTTATAGTCCATCTCCGTCCTAATGATTGCCTTTCACTTCTGTAAGTGTCACTAGCTGGAGGCGGCCAAGAGTTCTTTTCTCACGTGGAGAACATTAATCCCACATAGTCTCATCACACAGCTGCACTGCCCAAAAGACCGAACAGCACAGCAGGGAGTGAGTCTACAGAGCTGTCAGTGGACCATTTGGGGTTGTCGGCTCCACGGTGTCACCGCTGTGCAGAATGTGGAGCGAGTGTGCGATGTAGTCCCTCTGACTCCCCATCAGTCATGATGGAGTTACTCCACCGATGTTAGCGTCGCACCCCTGGAACGTTGTCGGAGTTGCAGTGGACGGATTAAAGGACAAAGGATCCATCCGTCCCATTCTCCTGAAGGCGATATCTCAGGATTAGGGAATTTCTTCAAATTTGGCACCCGTACTCAAGGATGAACTGATTAGAATTTGGAGGTCAAAGGTCAAGGTCACCGTAACCTCACAAAACACATTATTTGAAGATTTGAATGGTTTATACTAATAACGGCTAATGTAGAGATGATGAGCGGGCTACAGAGGTCTGGTGAACGCACTTCTTTCCAATTCAAAAACTCAACCGACGCTGACTCAAGTGACGTCACTTGAGGCAATTCATCAGATTTACACCTCGCTCCTTACTGGAGCCACAAAAGGCTTTACACCACTTTTTTCACATGTCAAGTAATACTCAATGAGACCTGTAAAGGGATTTTGATGTGTAAAAGTAGTGGAGTTGTCCTTTTAAAGCGCATGGTGCTCATCCTATTTAGCGCACGGAGATATTAAATAGACCCTCCGCATTTGACTTACTTTACCTGTTGCATCAATAGTGCCATCCCGTCAGATTTACTGTAAGTATGGAACGCCAAATGAGGGAAATTATTCACATTAAATCAGCCGTCAAGAGGCCATGTCAGCAAATCCGGCTGTTCAATCCGTTATAATCACGATGACACAGACAGCCCTACTTATGAGGACAAAACCATAAGTTGTATGTTGTTCAATGTAAAATGATGTGCATATTCTGTCTGTGCAAGGAGAATCTGGCGTCTTATTTTAAGGCTCACCTGCGCCCCTCTTTGTGACATTAGTGACGGTCTGAAGAGTGTTGTTTGCCCTGCGATTTGGTCAGGATGTTGATGTCGAGCAGGAAATTCAAGTCAGGATGTCCAGTAGTGATTCTGCTGAGCCATGCCCGTCCTGGCTCCCCCCGCCTTCCTTTCCCCCGTCATAGGACAGCACGACGCGACACCCTGATCCGCTGAGTCACTTCATCTTATCTACCAATCAAAATTCAGCTGACATCTGCCATGATATACACAGGGTTAACGGGCCGAAAGACCTTTTCAACCCTGCAATGTGATGAGCGGTGCAAAGACCTTGGAGAGAGTGACGGTAGCTCTATCAGACCTTGCATTGTATTTTCTCTGTGTATTGAAAGAAGCGGCACAAATATTTGCTGAATATCTCCCGCCATGTCAGACCTCAGAGAGGGAGGTCTGTCAGAGCAGGGAGGGAGGGAGATTGGAGGGTTTTCATGTGGAGCTGAGCCACTCGGGTCCTCCCCACCAATCAGTGTGTGAGGCCGTGAGTCACGGGACGCTGTCCATTAGAATACAATAGATATGGGTGTTGTGCTGCCAGGCGTGAGGCAACTCAGAGTCCATGAGTGGAGAGTTAAACGTGGAACGTTGTTTGGCTTTACGCTGGCTAGGTAAGTGCCTGTAACTTGAGTATTTTGGGTGGTGTTATTTTTTCTGGAACAGGGTTACTAGCAGTGTGTGGTTTGCCTGCCAAAGGTATTTAATGTGATATCTTAGAGGACTTTGTTATCATGCATCATTGTGTCACTGTTTCACTCTGTCATCCAGCTGTACAGTCAGACACATCAGAAAAATCCAACCGTTCTTTAACATCTAATTAGAAAGTCTCATAAATGTACATAACTGTTCAAGTTTTTTCACCTATGTACTGACATATTTCCGCTGCTCGCATTCTGTCCCCCTCAGCAGGATGAGGAATCGCCCGGTCACTCCCCTCCCGGCTCCCCTCCCGCTTTCCCCGACAACGGCAGCAGCGACCCGGAAGCCGGCCTGCAGTTCCGCCGGCGCGCCCACACCTTCAGCCATCCACCTGTGAAGAAACGCATCTCCTTCGAGGGCCAGCCGGCCGCCCAGAGCAGACAGCCTCCGCTGCGCAGACAGCAGTCCGTTAACCCCGAGCTGCTGCAGAGCAGGTAACTTATGCTAGTCAGTCCCGGCCTTACTAGTTCGAACCCGTGGGAGAAAGGACAATATGCATCTCTGAGTAATGTTGCAGGAGTGGCTGTTTTGCACAGGGTGAATTGCGCTAAAAAGCTTCTCCAGGAGTGAGCTTTTGTGTTTTGTTTGACTATATATTTAATGCTAACTTTTGCTCAGAAGATCAGAACCTGTTGCTTTTCTTTGAATCCGTTTTAACGCTAACTAAATATTGAGTTAACCTTGGATGTTCACTCAAACAATGTAATCTATTTGCAGTGCTCTCTCCACCTCCCGCTGCACTATCGCTGAACAATAGCGTCGCAAGCTTCCTGTCACTGTTTTGATCCCCTCTTGTGTTCCGCAGCGTGTTTCTGTGCTCCCACCAAAAAGCTCATTCTTTTTGTGTGATGTGTGTTTTGTTTTTTTGTATTTGTGGGCATCTCATGTTTGGCTCGCCCAGACCCGTGGCCGTCTCGAGAACGCGCAGCGTCTCGGAGAGCGAGTCCACGTTCGGCCTCCCCTCCTCCTTCTCTGCCCCCACTTTCCTGAAAAGCATTTACCAGGGCTCGCTGGGCTCCCTGAGCTCCCTGGCAGACAGCGGGAGCCTCAAGAGGTGAGAGGGGGGGGGTGCGCTCAGACAAAAATCCCCCCCCCCTACTTATACCCAGACCACCAAGGGACGGGAGGGGCAAACGGGTCTTTGCTGGGACGGCAGTAGCCGTATGTACGTGTTGGCTGTCCAAACCTTTTAACACCCAGCTTTTTCTGTCTCTGTATTTTCGTACTTTTTTATCCACAGCAACCTTTTTAATAGTAAAAAATATTTTACAGCTGTTTCCTTTTATTCCCACCATCGTCTCTGCAGCTGGACCCCCCCCTCTCTTCCTATTTCTCTCAGAAGTGGAAGGGGATGCTGATATCCTCTCCTGTTGTATTTGCATGTGGATTTCAGGCTTCTTCTTCTTTTTTTGTTTGCACGGCAAAACTGTGTTTACCCTGGATTTACAGCCTTTATTAACCACACATCACCTTTTCCTGACCAGTGCCACCCACGATGCCTCAGGGACTCTTAAGCATCACGCCGACTCAGTTCAGCGGCGTATCTACTTTGAAAGGTTGCTGTTAATGTTCAGCTGCACTAATCTGTATGTTCGAGGAAAGCAAGACACACGGCTGACACGGTCTAGCAGGTGTCTGCATGGCAGAAAGTAAAGGTCAACATTTGCATTATGAATGAGATTCAGTGGAGCAGGCATTGCAAAATGGCATTTCCACAGGATGTTTTTCCTCCTCCTCCAACCCTCTGAGTGCTTTTGTTGATAATGCAGCAAAATGCAATTGATTATTTAAATAAATACAAAAAGAGCAGGTTCAAAAGACACCTTTTTGAAAAACGCCTCGAGCTGCAGAGTATTTAGATGTGAATATGCCAACATATTCCCAGATCGCTTTATCTGTTGCACCGTTAGATAACTTCACCCCAGTGCTGTCTTTTACTTTGTGACTTCTATGAGCAGGAAGACATAACACGAGGTAATGTGTCAAGTGAGGAATTTTAATCTGATGTATGCAGAACAGCTGAGAGAGTAAACAACCTGGTCTCAGTGACATTTGTTTCAACAAAGGTCACTTCCTGTTTTTCCACTGTGCGCACGATGAGGCGGGCGTCCGGCCGCGCTGACCAAGCTTGTTAACTGCTGTAGCTGTCGAGTGATCCTTGACGAGTGGCACGAAGAGCTTTGGTTCTTTAACGGAGGAGAAATGTAATTTGACATTGACATTCCGTTTTCACGTTCAACAGCTTCGGTGTGTAAATGTACCATTCAGTCTGAACTTACACTCGCAAAAAACACTTAAAAAAAGAAAAAAGAAGAAGAAGTTGGTGCCAGGATTTAAAATGTATCAGTACAAATCCGATCATATAATGAATGCGTAACTTTTAATTGCACTGGTGCTCAGAAAGTGCAATGCATAATGCGCTGCAATATTTCAGAGAGCTACATGATCATGTTCATTTCACATGTATGTATAGTAGTTGAAAGCAGCCTTACTAGTTATTTAAGTAAAACAACCCAACCTGCAAAAGAATATCGACATTTCCTTATTTCTGCTGCTATTGGACTAAATATGTTGTGTCGGTGATGGCATCATGCATCTTTATGCTTGCGCTCCATCTCACCCACCTTTTTATGCACATTCCATGCTCAAATGTGAACTTTCCACATAAGAGTATGCACTTTATTTTAGTTGTTACGCAATAACGCTGTTCAGACAGGACCTTTTTAGAACCTGCCAAGTTCCCTACAGACACGGTTCCCTTTGTCTGCATTGTCTGGTTGTTGGCAGGTGTGAATTTATGGCTCCGATAAATGTGAAACATGAATAACTTGAAACGGCGAACATGAAGCTGTCCAGCAGCTCAGTAACCAGCTTTTCTTCTCTACTAACAAAAAGTATTTTTCCCAGAAAAGCAACGAGCACGCATGCGCCTCAGCTGTGGCTGTCTGTGTGGCTGATCTTACCTAACAACACTACCTTTTGCCCGAACAGTAACATGGACATTGGGAATCAGTCGATGCCTGGTGCATGTTGTCCTCATCGGTCATTTTAAGCTGTGTGTGTGTGTGTGTGTGTGTGTGTGTGTGTGTGTGTGTGTGTGTGTGTGTGTGTGTGTGTGTGTGTGTGTGTGTGTGTGTGTGTGTGTGTGTGTGTGTGTGTGTGTGTGTGTGTGTGTGTGTGTGTGTGTGTGTGTGTGTGTGTGTGTGATGAAAGAGTGTCTGACACCTGAGTCGTTTGCCGGGCGTCCGTGACGCTGCTCTCCTCTCTCGTAGCAATGGGGAAGGCAGGAAGAGGACCCTGTCCACCTGCAGCGGAGACTCGGTGAGCGGGGGCCTCCCTCCGACCCCACGCAGGGTCTCCTGGAGACAGAAGATCTTCCTGAGGGTCGCCTCGCCTATGAACAAGCAGCCCGCCTCGATGCAGCACCCAGGTCCGGTAACACAATCCCTCAGTCCGCCTCTGAATAATCCACACGCGCATAGAAAATGAGGACATTTGATTCTTGTGGAAAATTCGGACACTTCTGACTTTTACATTGCATGCGTCTGTGGGGAAAGGGGAATATTCCCACTCCCTCCTTGTCAGATAAACGGTGATAAAGGAGCTTGTGAAAGTGATCCTCCTACCTGTTCTCATGGCCTGTCTTCTTGCCTTTTACGGTCTTTCTCATCATACTCAAGGGAGCTTAAACACGTAGCCAGTGGATTATCTCCGGATCCAGGGCATTAGCAACATCTTAGCCTCACAAACTTGGATAGCACAACACCGGCATTTGGTTCATATAAAATATTGAGACATTAAAAGGATGTGCTTTCTTTTTCATGTTGTGTTTCAGACTACTGTGACGGCAGGGAGCTGTTGCCCCTCTCTCCTCGCGGCGCAGGTCTGGACCCTCTGGGGCGTCTGCTGCCCCCGGCGGGTGACCCCCTGTCCGGGGAGAGGCCTAAGAGGACGGGGGCCGACTACCGGGCCCTCTGGAAGACGGCCATCCACCAGCAGATCCTGCTGCTGCGCATGGAAAAGGAGAACCAGAGACTGGAGGGTGAGTTGTGTTTACTGCTGTGCACATAAAGTATTACAATCACCCCTAGGACGAATGCTTCCTTTGGTCACATGAGGGGACAAATATGAGGAATCTTTAGTGTATTTGTTTCACTGCAGACACTGGAGGTATTTTATGAATCGTCACGGGGCTGTTGTTGTTGAAACAGGCTCACACTGGGTCGTATTGTTAAGATATTTGTTACAGTGGTAACTTCCAGTCCCGTCCCATTTCCCCGCCAATCATGAAAGTTTTGCACTCAGCCCTCACCACACGCTCTCACACTTGCAGTCTTGTTGTTCCCCGCTGAAGCTTTGCGAGCGTGGACGGAGGATAGAAGGCTCCTGCTCACGCCTGTCGTCTGTTTATTTTGAGAGGTTGAATGTTGCCGTCTCGGTTGGAGATTCTGGAGCAGTGGCTATATTTAGAGCAAAAATGTTTCGGGGTTGCGTATGCACGCAGTTATGAACACATGCAGATATGCAAACACACTCGAGCGCTCACTGGGTTTAGCTGCACGTATGAGGAAAAACCAACAGTAATAGTTGAAATAGCATTTGTAAATATTGCCCTCTAATGGCCCAAGTTATGAAGGGTGTATCCCAAACTTTATTTTAGACATCCATTTTTTTCCTCTCCTCCCTCCACAAGCACTCGTCTCTAAACAGGAAGTTAGCGGGCAAGAGGAGGAATGGAGAGGAGAAGAGGAAGTAGAGGCCATTTGGGACACTTCATTAGCTACTGCATTATCATAAAAGGCATCTTTACAGTGAGGTGAAGTAAACCCCACATTGTAAATGTGTTAGAAGTCTAAGACCATAAGATTTATACACATCTACCTCAAACAATGGACAAAGAACAGCATGTCAAATTATAGCCTGGCTCTCAGAGGAGGACAGCCATTATATTATATTACTATAATATAGTATATTAGATTATACAATAATGCTATATTATATTATATTATGCTATATTATACTATAGTATATTAGGTTATATTAGATTATACTGTATTAGATTATACTATAGTATTATTATATTCGATTAAACTATATAATATAAAATTAGATTATATAATATAATATTATTTTGTATACCAACACACCTTTTTCCCTTTGTTTGTTAACATGACATCACTGCTGGTCTGAGGACCTAACTGTGAATATCCCTTTATAATAGAAGGTAAGCGATGTAGAAGCAGCCCACGGGATCAAGGCAGATAGATGTCTTGCATGATTTCGGGTGTTGGTTTATTATATTCCTTCAATTTCAGCTTCTTTTGTTTGCATGTTCAGGGCTGATCATACATGGTTCATGGTGTTTTTGTTGTACCTCTATCCCTCTACCTTGATGTAGCCTCTCTGTGCCTCCAGCATAATACAGATGGATCTTTGGTGTTAATGTGGCTTTTGTGTTTCCACGGCAGGCTTTCCATGGCAACTGGTGACAAAACGCGCGAGGCACTGTTTCCACACTTGCTTTCAAATCTGCCGTCGTTTAACGAGCTTGTTTTACACAAGTTTTATAAGCACAGCCTCCTTTTCTGTACCTTTTTTGTCTTGATTTTCTGGTGCAATCAAGAGACTCTTAATTGACAAAATGATGTTGAATGTTCCTTTTTGTCTTTTTTTTTTTTCTTGTACCGTTGATTGTGTTGCAGCAAGCAGGGATGAGCTGCACATCCGCAAGATGAAGCTGAACTACCAGGAAGTGGGCCAGTGCTCCAAAGAAGCGCAGGCCTTGTGGGAGAGAAAGCTGACAGCCCCAGGCAGAACGACGGTCCCACAGGACAAGGAGGAGATGTGTCGCGCTCTCCACCAAGGTGAGAGACGAGTGTTTTTAAGGGTTGTTGTGAGGACGTGCCTGGTGTATTTGTGCGTCTGTGAACACATGTGTTCACTCTGTGAATGTGTGACGTATTGAATGAGCATGAGTGTTTTGTGCAGGTGTTCCTAAGAGCAGGCGTGGGGAGGTCTGGCTCCTCCTTTCCCAGCAGCACCGGCTGCGTCACAGGCTGCCCCAGCGCCAGCAAGCCCCGGACATCCTCTACCAAGACCTGCTGAAGCAGCTCACCGCGCAGCAGCATTCTATTCTGGTGGATCTAGGTGGGCACAGGTCCTTCCTCTTGAAATGCTCACAGAAGCTATTTTTTTAAATGTTCAGATGTAAATGTTATCTTTGTCCTCTCAGGCCGGACCTTCCCCACCCACCAGTACTTCTCAGCCCAGCTGGGCGCAGGGCAGCTGTCCCTCTACAACCTCCTGAAAGCCTATTCTCTGCTGGATACGGAGGTACATACTGTAACCCTGTTTCTTTTCCCTGCCATAGTGTGGTGAATATTATGACATTTGTGTGTGTGTGTGTGTGTGTGCGCCACACAGGTCGGCTACTGCCAGGGCATCAGCTTCGTGGCCGGAGTGCTGCTGCTGCACATGAGCGAAGAACAGGCCTTTGACATGCTGAAGTTCCTCATGTACGACCTCGGCATCAGGCAGCAGTTCAGACCCGACATGGTCTCTCTGCAGGTCAGTACACCGCTGGCCGGCTGGTCCACTAAACTAGAATATGAGGATCTCATTACTATTTGGTAACAGTTTCAGCTACGGAGTCGTTTAAATGCGTTTGAATTCCTGCGAGATAATTTAGGGATCAGCATCAGAGGCGATAACTTGTTTGAGGATTCAAGGATCATTTGTCATTATTGCGCAACCAAATTCAGTCCTAGCCCATTTGTGACACAACACATGACGAACAAAACAAGACAAAAACAGTAGTGCATTCCTGTTGAATGTAAACAGCAGCAAAACAAATTCAACATGAAGAAAACCATTGTCCATCGTCATGACGTAAACACGGAGTCTATCGCCTCTCGTCCCACCGGAGTCCTGCTCTCTGTCTTGCTGTCCGCTCATCAAGTGCTGCTTGATCCGGGATGAACGATGGAGTCAGGTCTCTGTGAAGATGTGGGCTCAACAGTCACCAACCTCTCTCTGCTTTCATCCATCTTATTTTTTTGCGACCGGGCATCAGACAGCCAGCAGTAGGCTGGGTGATGGAGTAGCCTCCGGTCCTAGCTGGGTTAGCTTAGCTCCTATCTCTTCTCTGCTCCCTGGGACAGTATGGTGGCCTTTGGTCCGGCAGGTCTGCCTGGTTTTGTTGGTCTGTTAACTAACCTGACCCTCCAGATGGTTTGGTACACAGAACCATCTGAGAAGGAGTTATTGAAAACTGTTTGGAAAAGTGCAGGCACTTCCAAAAAGTGGAGCGAAAACCTCATTTTCATCAAGAAAAACCTTCAGTGTCGTTCTTTGCTCTTCTTTCAAAGAAGAAATACTCAACAGTTCTGATAGAACTGATGCTACTGCAGCATCGATGCTAACATCTTTAGGAGACGCCATTGTTGTTCTGAACAAACAGTCGTCTCTCTGTGTCCTGTGTCCACGCCACTAGCTGCCAGCAGCTCATCAAAGGACTCTGATTGGTGCAGACACAAATGCATTATACTTGAAGCCTGACAAGATGGATTTTAATGTGATATGTGATCATGAAAATCTAGCTCCTCTGCAAGGTAAATAAATCACAGCTTTAACCGCCCTGTTAAGTAATAAAGTGGTGTTCATACAGCAAATGAAATCCTCTGAACATTAAAGCCACTATGAATAGAAGGCACGCACACGGCAGACTGCTTCAGTTTTCTCTCAATAACAGATTGGGCTCAGAATAATAAGAGCATTTCATTTTGGTAGTAATAAAAGAGCTATAATCACAATAATGCTTCACACTGTGGCTTTGAATTTAAATGTTATGCCATACAATTGGAAACTGCATAGCAGTGACAATCCCACTGGACTTTAACATTCAAGTTTTAGCTGCCGTCTGCCGGCTGTAAAAGGCCTCGTGTAAGTTATTAGTTAGCAACAGCAAACAGTGTCTCCACCTCTTATTCAAGCCACACCTGCATGCCTGCTCTGTTGGCTTCTGTTAAACATCAGCTGACCTCGCCGGGGTGAAAGCCCCGACAGGCGTGGTGATGTTTAATCCGTAACAGGTAACCATTTAGCCGAGCAGTTACTCTCCACACTGCAGCTCTGCTCTTTGAGGACTAACTCCAGAGGTTGCAAAGTAAGGAGGACTTTGTTTATCTCCGTGCAGCGGCTCAGCACAAGGAGGTAAAAGTATTACTTGTCTTCTTTGTAACCGTCAGGAAATTGTAAGACTGATAACCGTCTAATTTTAGCTCGGGCTAACTTCTGCTTCTCTTTTCTGTCGTCTGCGCATTTCACTGTAGCACACAGTATCACTGCAGTAGTTAGCACAGCCCCCTCTAAAGCTCGGCCTTGACGCGTGTCTGAGCAGGCCTCTAAAGCAACACTGGTACTGCCAGCAACTAAGCTCCCAGTGAGGGTGAATGTTCTTCTGCCAGCTAATCATTCTCGGACTGCTCTGTTCCCTGCAGATCCAGATATTCCAGTTTATTCTGTTGTTTCTCATCTGTCTGCGCGTGTGTGCGTGTGTGTGTGTGTGTGTGTGTGTGTGTGTGTGTGTGTGTGTGTGTGTGTGTGTGTGTGTGTGTGTGTGTGTGTGTGTGTGTGTGTGTGTGTGTGTGTGTGTGTGTGTGTATGCCCATGCACACTTGCCTCTGTGTGTCCTCCCAGGTTCAGATGTACCAGCTCTCCAGACTGTTGCACGACTACCACCGCGACCTGTACAACCACTTGGAGGAGCACGAGATCGGCCCGAGCCTCTACGCGGCGCCGTGGTTCCTCACCCTCTTCGCCTCACAGTTCCCGCTCAACTTCGTGTCCCGCGTCTTTGGTATGTTCTTAGGATAACGGCTCGCTGTGTTTCGCTCACACGCAAATGCTCATCTGGCCCTGTGAGAATGTCAGCTTTGGGAAAAAGTGTGTTCAACATTTTTATTGTGGTGTTTGTATGCGTGTTTCTTTTCAGATTATATATTTGTCCAAGGGACCGGGGTGATCTTCAAAGTGGCTCTCTGTCTGCTGAGCAGCCATGAGGGGGAGATAGTGGAGTGCGACACCTTCGAGAGCATCGTGGACTATCTGAAAACTACACTTCCTGCCCTCACTCAGACCCAGATGGAGCAGACCATTGCCAAGGTACAGAGTGGGAAGTTGAAATAGTACGATGATTGGCACAATGACACATGTAAATGTAATACTTCTGCACGAGTGGCCACTACATTGTTGTGGTAAGCCGACAGGTTCTTGATACTTGTTGTGATGTCTTTAGAGGGGCCACGTTGTTACAGACCCACAATGCAAGGCACGGTCCCAACGAGAATGCATATTTAGATAAAGTATTAGATAACTAATCAAAAATACAAATAACAAAAGTCTACAAAGAAAACTTTAACAAAGCATTTTGATTCCATGTGTTTTTACAAGTGGCGACACGGTGCAGTCGACTATTCAATGATTGGATCTCGTGAGCCCGATTCCACAATCTCACAAAATTGTTGCTGTGACGGGAAAATGTGGTTAACAACATGAGGCTTCTGTAACAATCAAAGAATACATTTATTAGTTAGAGCACTCAGATAAGTATGAACATTATCAGTGTTAGATATTTTTTGAAGTTCTGACCGATTCGCTAAAATCAGCTGTGGGAGTAGCGTCTAGTTGTGTCTCGCTGTCTATTGATCTCAGCTCTGTGTCAGTACTATGGACCGAACACATACATCTGTCCTTTTATATGCAGTGCTATTTATTATTCTAGATTGTTTTGGTCTAAGTCGCGTAGTGTTGGAGATATCAGCCGTAAAGATGTCTGCCTTCCCTCCAATATAAGGGGAATATATGGCTTGTGGTGCTCAATGCGCCAAAAAAAAACCCATTTAGAAACTCAACAGCAATATCTCTTTCCAGAAATCATGAGCCACAGACTTATTTTCTTTCAACCGTAGTTCCTACCTGAAACGGCTCACCAGGTCTGGATTATGTAGAGTAACCGGGTCAGGATTTCTGGACAGAGACATTGCTGTTGAGTTTTTTTCAAATGAGAGAGAAACGAGTGAAGGGATGACATCTCTACGGCAGATATCTCCCCAAAACAATCTAGAGCGATCAATAGCACTACAGGTAAGAGGAGAAGTGTGTGTTTTTGATTTTGGGGTGAACTGTCTCTTTAAATAGAGGGGAGTCATTGAGCAGGTAGGACTAGTTGGGGATACATGTTCTCTATCATTGGAAAAAAAGGTTTTTCTATCCAATTTTATCTCCTTTGGTATAATAAGTAAACTATTATTATACCAAAGGAGATAAAATTGGATAGAAAAACCTTTTCTGGATATGACTGTGCCATTATTATCCAGCAGGTTAATAGTAGAGCAGAAGTTTGGCAGTATTGTATATTTGTATTTTTTCAACAAAGCCCATGAAAATACCAAAACCAGCATCATGTTAGTCCGTCTCACAGTACTTTCTGACTTCTCCAGACGGTATGTGGCTCTCAACCCCATGCCCATTTGTTCCTACTGAAGATGTAAAGCTTTCAAATCACTGACTCACCCTTTAAACTCACTATACAGACTCATTTTGCTGGACCTTACAGTTACCTTTTCTAACAGTATGGATATACTGATGACTTTTGTAATCCGTTGTTTGCCAGGTGACGGAGATGGACATCTCCAAGCAGCTGCACGCGTACGAGGTGGAGTACCACGTCCTGCAGGACGAGATGTTAGAAGCCGGGCCGCTGCCCGATGACTCCGACCGGCTCGACAAACTGGAGAAGACCAACGTGCAGCTGAAGAAACAGAACATGGACCTGCTGGAGAAACTTCAGGTAGGGAAGAGAGAAATCACACTCCACAATTGTTACCTTTCACCCACATCAGTGGTAATGGGAGTTTGGGAAACAGCAGCAAATGCTGGGTGTATAATTTGTAAGGATATTTGTTGTTTTAATGATGACTTATTGAGGGAATTGATGTGTAACTGTGGGAGGTATTTAAGGTGTTGGTCAGTGTATGATTCCTTCTTTTGATGGACTGGTGAACGACTGTCGTATTTGTTTGGAGAGCCACACTGATGCCACTGATAATGCCTCAGACCGCCCGTAGATGGCACTAAAACACAAGTTAAAAACCTTCAATGAGAACGACAGCGAGACAAAGAGATTGAACACTAACTGTTCTCCGAATGCTTTTGACATTTTGATAAGTTGTTTGTGAATCTGTTCAGCGGGGCCGCTGAAGTCACATGACTGTACATTTCTGAGCGCCTCACGTTAATGAGGGACAAAGAGGTATTGAGCTGCTCTCATAGCTGCTGTGACTAAGAAAAGAATAGTGGACACTTAGTGCAACATTTTACAAGTGAATTACGCAAAGCCTGGATTCTGCACGCACCACAATCATATCAGATCCTGTGCTATGGTTCTGGTAAAAAGTCGCACGAGTGCCGACTTCCAGCGGAGTTCTCAGAGTCCGTAGCTCCTGTGCTAGATGTTTAAGCCCCCTCTGTCTTTGTATCGCACCCCTGTACTCACTGAGGCGCGACATCTCTGTCCTCCAGGCAGCACGGCAGAAGATCCAGACGCTGGAGACGAGCGTGGAGAACTTCCTGTCTCGGGAGAGCAAAATGAAGCACGTGATTCGCTCTCTGGAGCAGGAGAGGGCAGCTCACCAGAAGACCATCGAACGCATGCGCTCGTGCGTTCCCCCTGACGCCCTGACAGATGTGGAGATGACCCAGATCAAAACGGGACCCAACGGGAAAGCCAAAACTGCAGCCAAGAAGCCCTGATAGCGAGCAGGGTGAGGGGGGGGGGGGGGGGAGAGACTGAAGTGAACAAACAGAGACTGCTTCAGCGGGGAAGCTGCTGAGCTCCAAGGCGAATTGTTGTACAGCTGCACAAACGTGGCAGGCTTTTGTAAGTGTGTGACGTGTGGACTTTGTACGGGAAATATCTACGTGGTTGTCGTCCGCATGCGATAGAGCAGTGGGAGGATGGTTTCAGTCGTACATTAGCGAAACAGACTGCTTGCAATCGGTGCGTCAAAAGCTGCCTCTCCGTTCCACTGCCAGTTTGAAAGGTGAGATCAAGATGCGCAACATCCTCCCTTTTTTTGATTTTTTTTATGAGTAATCACGTGGGGGATTTTCTAGTTTGACACAAGTGAGAGACTTGTGTCTGCCTCTGCGAATCCTTTTTAAAGCCGCATTGATGTATTTGTTACTGGTCTCTGTAGCACCACAAAAGCAGTTAAAAGAAGTTGCCTGTTGGCAAACAATCCTTTGGACCTCAGGTTCAGCCTATAGCCATTACCTGTGTGTGGGTGGGTGTGTGTGTGTGTGTGTGTGTGCGTGTGTGTGTGTGCCCTATTGTTTTTCTGTGATGGAAACACTGCCTCAGAGTGCTTTGTCATTTCCTTGTGAATGTAATTTCCCTCCAAAGATCTGTAGTTCTGTTGTTTGTTTTCCACAACAGAGACACCTGATGTTTTTGCAACATTAGGCTTTTTAAAACTTTTAGCAGACATGTACGTTATCTGGGCGCTCGGCACCACACCACTGCCTTCATGTGAGAGAGATCTTTTAATACGTGCACTTGCGAGGCGCAAAGCGCTTCGTCCAAATCTAAAGGGCAGGATGTGAGGTCGTCTGCCTTCTCGGTTTCCTGTGTGAGTGACCGCGGGGTTGCATCGTTTTAGCGCTGCTGTTCAGACGCCGAGGCCGGAGGTTCACTCTCCCCTAGGAGGTGAAGAAAAAAAAACAGACTGAGGTAGAGGAGTGATCTGAATGAACATCACACAAGCTTCTGCATGACATTTCTTTTTTTTTTAAGCCCCAGTGTTAGACAAAACTGGCAACACCCTCTCTTCCTGTAGCTCTTGCAGGTGGTGGGACTGCTAGCATCTAGATAGTGTTGATCGGCCCAAGATTGCAGTTGCCTTTGCTTTTTTGGTCACACAGCCGATTCGATGTTTGCAGCAAAACTCAAGTGTTTAGGTAAGTAGAGAGAGACCGCAACGGAAGCAAGAGGAACTTAAATTCAGTTCCCTTTTTTGAGTGTGGTCGAGTCCCTCCCGATGCTGCGTAATGTATACAGTACATGCACACACACTTGCATGTAAACAAGCTGTGCGGTGAACTGTTTGACTGCACGGGCAGACGGTTCAGACGAGTTCCACGTCCGTCCCTGGCTCCCTCCTCAATTTAGTCTTCATCCCACCTCCGTGTCTGACTCACCTTCACCAATTCTGATTGAAAGCAAAACATGCCTGGGCTTCACTCTGCTTTCATAAAAACACCCTTCCATTAAACACCAAGGTGATGTCTTATCACGGGTAAAGGCACTTACCAGCGGCGTCTGTCAGTCTTGCTGCCTTGAGTGACACGTGGTGGTGACACATGTTAGTGTCAGTGTAAAGTTTTTATTCTCAAACTTTAGCCCAAGCAGACGTGGCCTTTGGCATACAGTGCGATACGTCTGTGTTCGGCAATCCGGTGTGTTTGCATGCACCCGGAGGCACTTGCCTATACTTTTCATGCCGAGTTACAGGAACTAGTTACTTACATGAACCGTTTGATATGGTGATGAATTCTCCCTGTCGCGGTGAAATGTTCTTGTGGTGATCGAGGTGACGCAGTCTGGTCTGCACCAATGAATATTAGAGAAATGGTCACCTCTGAACGGTCAAACATCTCATTTTGAAATCTGTGGAAGGATACGTAGGACGCAGCCCTACACAGCTGTCCTTTTGCCGGTGTTTTCCTCATCTACAGTATTTGTGCAGAATATAAATTTACCTTTGAACCAAAGATGTGATTGCTTTAAAAAAAATGAATGAATGAAAATGTAACGATTTCATCCAAAATGCTGTGGTTCATTATGTATATTTTAAATATAACATCTTCTTCTTTTGTCACTACACCTTTGCAGCGTTCTTCTGGTTTATATTAAGACAAAAGCTTGAAAAGATACCAAATATTGGCAGTAAAAGCTTGAAGAAAAAAGACAGTTGGCCGACTTGTTTACTCACTGTATTCCTTTGTGCCAAAAAATAAATGATGGCCTTTTAATCTCCATTAATCGGAGATATGAGACCATTTTGTCGATATCCAATGTGGTCAGCAAAGAGTGTTTATTTCACATCAGGTGCTCGGAGTCCTGGCTACTAAATAGCACTTGTATCGCCGTGTTGTAAGGAAAGACACTTAATAATTGATGTTTTTTTCTTTTTTTTTCTGTCGACACGAGGGCTACGCAAAAAGACACTGTCATGAATTCTTCAATAAACTTCACCTTGCCTTGTTTTCTGTCTACTCATGTCTGAATGTCTTCCCTGCTCAGAAAAGCTCTCATAAAGAAATCATGTTGCTTTCCTGCTCAACAAGGTAACACTTCAAGTGTAGGACGTAGCCTCAAGCTGAAATGGTTTGTGTGTGTGTAGACGTATTATTGCGTAAAAAAGGCCAAGGTAGGCTCCGACAGTTTTAGAGAGTCTATATAAAGACCTTTCAAGAGTTGTACTTTTGTTAACGGGCAAAGAGAACTACAGGTCTCCAGTGGGAAACAAAAAAATTACTCTGTGAGATTGTACCCTTTACAAAGCAGCTGAAACATTCAAACAACTGTACATTTCTGAATTAGTCATATAGTGAATGAAATAAATACTCTGCTTGTCAGTTCACTGAATTAAATGAAGATGTTTGATGTAGTCATTCTACCAATGGTGCTTTATATGACTTGAATTGTGATTGAGTGTCCTGAAAATGAGCTA
Organism: Pholis gunnellus; assembly: GCF_910591455.1. Lineage (NCBI taxonomy): Eukaryota > Metazoa > Chordata > Actinopteri > Perciformes > Pholidae > Pholis > Pholis gunnellus. The sequence goes on from NC_136539.1 coordinate 3,987,830, forward strand.
GCAAGGGAGTTAGCCAGTTGAAACCGTTAGCTAGCGATAGTTAACAGAATATGGTACATCGTAGCATTTGTTAGGTTAAATTGTTTGATAAGCTGTTGAAATAGGTAAGCAATAGTAATAGGGCAATTCTTAAAATGTATAAAAGTAATGGATAAACAGGTGAACAGTATAGCCTACTAGATTTAGAAATGTGAAGAAGCTTAAAGTAGGGGGGGGAACGGGGCAATTGTAACAAACAATTCCTCCAATCAGAAACCAGCTAGAGTGGCGACACTAACTGTGCACATGCTCAAGTCGGATTCTCTCTTTGCTATCGAACGTTTAGATGACTGCAAAATTAAACGTAATACATTTTATTTCTAGTTTATTGGTTACAAATCAACATGAACCCCTGATGTTAATATAAGTGTCTCTAGCTGGCATACTAGATTTGATCAATGCTGCAAGATCAGTTTCCCCCCCGAGCCACATGGCCCAATGAAGCGCCTCGTCTGTGTTAACCAGGTAAGTCTATGGTGTTGACTTACGTTTCTTATAGAAAATTAACATATTTCACTCAATTTAAAAGTCTAACATATTTCAATTAACATATTTCACTCAATTTAAATGTCTCATCAATAACATATATAGTTAAGTTTATTTATATATATATATATATATATATATATATATATAAATAAATAAAGGAAAATTAAAGACATAATTATACATATAAATATATATATAGTATATATGTTTTATATATATAATTATGATGTGCTTTTAATGGATACATACTATATATATGTCTTATATCCAAAGATGACTAGTGTATTTAAAGTAGTTGAGTTATGAAGGAGAACTAATGGATAAATGGTTGAAATGGATATAATGGATAAGCAGTTGAAACAACTCGATAATATGGTTAAAAAAAATGGGAAAGTAATGAAAGTTATGCAGAAATGCTTCAAATGGCTGGTTTTATCTGACGGGGCTTTAGGGGCACATCAGACCCAAACACATGTTGGGAACCACTGATAGCTTCTTAGCCCTTTGTCTAATCTGTAGTCTATGCACATGAACAGTGAGAGCCCGGCAAGAGCTCCGCCAGCCACGGAGGGTCTTTGAAAGATAGCAGCCATAAGACCAGCCATTGTTTTCCGAGGAGGGCCTTGCCCAGAAAGGTCTGTTGAGTGTTGCTCCGATCAGCCTCTGCCAGGCCTGGAGCTCGTCACACATACAGTAAAGACGCACAAACGACCGCCAACCAGGAGCCTATATCGCGCACTAAACAAAAGGGGCCACATTCCTCGCGTATTCCCACACGAGGACACATCCTGCAGCAAACGGGGGATGAGTGGGATACTGGGAGTCCACTGGGGATTGGCTGAGAACGACACTTCCTCCGCCGAAGGTCTTATCAGCTCTGTTTGTGTTTTTCTTTCTCTCTCTCTCTCTCTCTCTCTCTCTCTCTCTCTCTCTCTCTCTCTCCGTCTTCTCTGTCTCCGTCTTTCAAGCCATATCAACCTCCCACTCTGCTCCCCGCTATCCTCATCCCTCCCGTTGGAATTGGGAGGCTTGATCTGAGGCTTAGCTGTGATATTTACTGTATTGTGTTACCTACGGAAGAAAATGTAGCAACGCAAGAAGACAGGTATGAATGACAGACTGAGAACACAAAACGACACAATATCAGTACTGAAACTGATAGAACCGCCAGTGGTTGACACAGGACTGTTGCTGTCAGGCAGCCCTCTATTAGAGTGTGTGTGTGTGTGTGTGTGTGTCTTAAGGGCATCAGAGCACGGTGTTAGCAGAAAGGGAAGAGTGCGTGTGAGCCGGTTGCTGGAGTGAAGGGGTAGAGGAGGAGGAGGAGGAGGAGGAGGAGGAGGAGGAGGAGGGAGAAGGTTAGAAAGGGTCCTCCTGCCTTATATGGGAATTCATACTGCTGTGGCGCAGTCTAAAAGCTGGAGTTGTTTCAGTGGAAAACGCTAGACTTACAGCCGTCAGTATCACAGGTCACGGAAGATCTGCACGCTACGGTTCAACTTTTACTTTGCAGCGCGGTTATCACATTCAAATCGATAATGTGGTTCGGAGGCAAGAGAAAACAAACGTTACACAACTCATCTGAGCGGCACCGGGGCTCGCGGGTTTGCAGACGGAGATTGGGAGTTACTGAATTTGGAGGATGGAGATAAGGGTGATGGGGGGTGGGGGGAGGGGTTTGGAGAGGGAGAGGGAGACAGCTGGAGGGGGGGGGGGAGACTCAGGTGGGCTCAGGCTAGTCCAGAGAGAGGAGCTGGCTCCCCAGAGGCCAGGAACACACACACACACTTACTCACAGACACATTTCACTGCGTCTCATAGTTCAACCTTGATTTCTCTCCCCATCTCTCCCCCTATAATCCCCCCCCTCCCCCCTTACTTTGCGGATACACAGACTGCTCCAGCTCTTTCAAAAGCTCCTTTCTTGAGTCTCTTCCTTCTCTGAAGCAATGAAATAAACTCTTCACTCCGGCTGCAGCCTTGGATTCCAATCAGCTATCCACACTGTACAGACACACACACACACACACACACACAGAGCGCTGCCACACTGACATGTTTTAGTTATCACGGTGACAGATTTGCTTCCTACAGAGGGCTTTTCTCTCTCTGTACCTGTCATGGATGGAGCTGCCAGAGGGGTTCAATGGCCAGAGCACAGGAAAGGCTGAAGGAATAGGGAATTTCGCAGTAATGAATCTGCGGGAAGAAACACACACACACACACACACTCTCTCTCTTCCTGTTCTCGTCCAGTCCATTCCTTTGGTTTCTCGTCCATCGAGAGCAGGTAGATCCACGAACGCTGCCTGCAGAACCTTTTGATTAATGACACGCTTGTCATGTCTGAACCCTCTTCATCTTTATTCCTGACGAGAGTCACACTTCCTCTCCTCACCTCACACACCCCCATACACCGCGGCAATCTGGCAGACACACCGTTCAAAAGAAAAAAATATCCCCCGGGGGCCATGCTGCTGCAGCACATGTTGGGCAGCATCGCCCGGCTTACCTGATCCGACGTTTCATTCATCTGTGTAGCCTCTGGAGGCCTGGGAAATACACACGCCGTCCTTAGACGCGCACATGTGGGGATTACAAATGTATATGTGTTTAACACACACACACACAAATGCACTTTAAACCGCCATAACCGAAACCCTCTATTCCCCCCTGGCCTCTGATGCTCCGTGAGCGTGCTCGCAGACATCTCGTGGCGGGGCTGGTGCATACATCATGACGCTTTCAAAACACAAGGCCAAAAAGAGGTGAGGCCCAAACAACCGTAAGTAACAAGAAGATCTTATCGGGGCCATTTTTTCCCCGAACCTGGAGATCCCTGGCAAAATGTGACAGAGGTCCCCCGGGTGATTTGGACAATCTGAGTAGAGACTTTGCGCCCGGGGACCCCTTATAATCACATTATCGCTGGCCTCTGCCTGGCCCTCATCACCTCAGCACTGATTGAAAGACAAACACAGGCGAGAAGAGGAGGAGGAGAAAGAGACGGCGAGAGACACAAGGAGTGCTGGCAGGCTGGAAGGAGGGGGTGGTCAGACAGACAAGGAGTGAGTCAGACGGGCAGATATCCTCCTACATGTAAGTCTGTCCAATACAAGTGCAAATGATATGTCTTTGAGCTGACTTTATCTGTTTGTGTGTTTGGGGTTAAGCCCCGTAAGACCTGGGTGTATGATATCAGCGATAAGGGACTCTGGGTGTGAGGTGAGGTTGGAGAAGTACTTCTGACATCATGCAGCCTGCATGTTTGTTTGTGTGTGTGTGTGTGTGTGTGTGTGTGTGTGTGTGTGTGTTTGTGTGTGTGTGTGTGTGTGTGCACATCCTTTTTCCACAAGGCCACCAAGGGGCACACGAGCACAAAGACGAGGTGGTGGGCAGAGCCTGCGTGTGTGTGTGTGTGTGTGTGTGGTGTGACTCAGCGTGCTCTGGACGCAGTCTGACGTCAGCCTCTGGAAAACTCAATGAAAGCAAAAGGGATTTGTCCGAGCGAGGCTCGCGCCAGAGGTTCAAGGGTCCGCCACCTCTCTGGCTCCTTTATGAACCGAGAGTCTCCCCAGAGCATCACTGGGTTGTGTTGGAGAAACTCTCCGAGCTCAAGGCAGAGATGATGATTTGGCGATGTGCTATGTGCTCCTTTTGTTTTGTCTTTCCACCGAGCCACCCAGCTGTTCCTGTGAGCACGGACCAACACACTGGATTTTACTGTGTTTTAGGGGGGGGGGGGGGGGGGGGGGGACAGCTGTACTTGTGTGGCCCTGGGCGCACCCATCATTAGTGCCAGCCTCGCTCCACTCTTCCTCAATCCCCTCACTCGTTCCAGATCTCTCTCTCCCTCTCCCTCCTTCCCACATTGTTTCCCAAACAGCACCGCACCCTTTTATGATATTCGCTGACCCAGTTCATGCCAGTCTTCCCACCTGTCCCTCCATCTCAACCGAACACTGCACCCCTGGCACATCTTCACCTCCCCGCTGTCTGCCACCAAGGTAACACGCACAAAAAAACATAAAAACAAAAGCAACATTCATTGTGCAGGTAAAAGGCTGAGTGCTGTGCGCTCGCCCTCTCAAGATTTTTCTTGAATAGATCATTTCCAAATTGATTCAAGCCGGGCTTGCGTCTAATGGTCTGTGTGGGCTCTGATGTGAACAGGAGATGATAAAACACCCTGGTGCTTCTGAGCTCTGTTTGTCAATCATTTTCTATATCCATGACTCCAGGTCTTTCTTTCTGCCCGTACCTCCTCACTGCCTTTTCTTTGTTTTATTTTGTCCTCTCAGGATCTCATCATCTGCTCCCTTTTTCATAAGACCCCTCTCTTCCACCCCCACCCCCCCCCCCCAACCCCTTCCTATCTACCTCTCCATCCCATTTCTTGTGATACTTATCTGTGATACTTAGAGGTTGATTTCCCACTGTGTGTCATTAACCTTTCTCTCTCTCTCTCTCTCTCTCTCTCTCTCTCTCCTCTTGGTTAAACCCAGGGAGCACACATTTGGCTGTTGAAGACGCAGGAGACTCGGGGAGCATGCTGTGTTCCCTCAAGTGGGATGTGGGGTTACACCAGCAATCATAGCTACAACCATATTAGCCACCGAATTGATACTGTAAAGGCAACTTCTCTCTCTTTTCGTATACCAATATATCCTTCTTCCTCGCTCTTTGTTACATAATTACTCTCAAACCTTTTTTTTTTTTACACGTCAATAGACACTAGAGGTGTCAAAGACACTACCTGATACCAACCACACCTCCCTTGTCTCTGCCATGTGACATAACACCCGTGCAAAACATGAACGCACATGCCATATTCGTCACCGTGGATGCAGTCGTGACCCAAGTGCAGAAAAATGAAAGGTAATCTTTGTGCCTGGAATAAAGAGTCTGTGGACTTTGCTCTGAAAGTGTGTCTAATCACAATGAGTGAGGTGTAATTAATGCTTCGTTGGTTGCGCCGTGTGTATGTGCAGTCCAGGACCGTGGGTGAGAGGATGTAGTGTGTGCGGTCTCTCTCTAACAAGCTCCCACTCACCCCGGTGGAGGCAGGCGAAGGGAAGGCTGGAGTGACTGCGAGGCTGTTAGAGGCAAGTGGGTTTGCGTTGGACGTGTCCGTGTCTGTGTGGTGAGTGTGTGTGCTTGTCCAGTGAGTGTGTGTGTGTGTGAGAAAAAAAGAAAAAAAAAGCGTGCGCGTGTGTCCTTTTGTGTGTGCTGTACTGGGATGTGGAAATTGAATGGAGCCTTTCAGTTCTACTGCTCGTCTCCCCGGGGGTGAGAGACTGGTTGCCATGGTTATCCTGGAATCCTGCCGCTAATGGGTGGGAGTTTGTGTAGCTCTGGCAACCTGGCCTGTCTAGGGCGGAATACGTGTGTGTGCGTGCGTGTATGTGTGGGTGTGGGTGTGGGTGTGGGTGAGTGCACCAAGGGGGGTGTGGTTGGGTGGAGGCAACATTCTAGGACACAGGAGGTCACATATGTGAGAACACAAGCTTCCATTCCTGTACGCTCCCGCGCGCATTTATATGCAAAAAACGCGGACTCTTGTCGCGTGCACGTGCACTTCACAATGGATACTCTGCAGAAAATATCAGATGAAACCTCCATGTCCACCGACAAACCTCTGCAAGGCTCTAAATCAATAGCGCAGCGCTGCTTGATGTCATAGTTGCAGGCTGAATTCACTGTATCTCCCAATCCACTGTTGCAAAAAGAACAAAAAAAACTCACCCTGCAAAGTCAAAATTACAAGCATGGTGGAAATCACAATCACGCGGTGATGAAATAATCTTGTACTTTTGCTACATTATTGCAAGTGTCGAAACATAATGCAGTGAAATGGTTAAGCTCCGCTCCCCCGTCATCCCCATTACCATCCTTTCACCCTCGGGCTAGTGGGACTCTTAACCGGGCACAGAGAACCCCACTGAACAGGAACACAGTGGATAGTTGATAATGAAAAAAAACCTCCACACACAGATTTGTGTAGCGAAAGATTCACCCTCACTGTTTTTCTCTCTGCTACACAATTTCCAGATATGATTATAAATGCTTGTCCACCTCGCAAATATGTGTGCACATTTAACAGTACATGCTAACTGGGATGTGTTATTCAAAATAAATTTGACACAGAGCACTTAATGGGGTAGCGGAGCGAGGAGGGGCATGTGCTATTGTGCAGAGAATATATGCCCGTGATATGCAATGTGACCAGATAATCCTTGGTTTTCCCAGTGTTCTGGTAGAGGGGATCAGTCCCTGCTAGTCACACAGATGTCTTGGCTCCTGCTCCTCTCCCGAGACAGATCCATATATATGTCGCATGAAACCCCTTGTGGATTTAAAGGAACTCGGTTTGGGAATTTACTCTCTCTCCATTCCAGTCAGTAACGTACGGCCAAGTCACTGCGGCCTGGAAACATTAGGGAAAATGTTTCTCTTGTACGGCGGCCAGCACGCATAAAAATAGAAAATAAAAGCAGTGTTGTGATTACAATCATGCATGATGCATGCAGTGTGCGCTCTGGATGAGGGACCGGGGGCCCAGGGAGATGAAATCATCTGTAAGGAAACGTGCTGCTGACAAGTTGTATGTGGTTTGATTCAGTTTTTTTTGTTGTTGTTGTACTGAGCCCCTTTCAGAGCGTGGCCCCGTGAAAAGCGCACAGAACCCCTTCAAAACGCAGCGAGCGGAGGCTGAAGAATGTGGGCCGGACTTGTGGTCAAACCCAGCTAGTCGTCATGGGGGGTATAGAGGGACCTTGTAGATCCACCCCTTGCTCCTTAGCCCAGATTTATGCCACGCAGTTATATAATTCAATAAACACTTCCAACCCTGCGGCTGAAGTCCAGCCACAAGCCACCTAACCCTCAGACGACATGATCAGCATTTTCAGTTGTTTTTACTACCAACTAATTATTGAACAATTGGTTTAAGAAAAACAGCAATCATTACATGTTGGAAGATGGATGACATATTTTTGTATGGCAGCTGGATAACACAGAACTGAAGGTCTATATTTGATTCGTAAAACATTAACAAATACATTTCAGCCTCTCCTGTTTCGTGCTAACTCTATGTCCTGTTGAGCCAATATCTTACCATCTTATGTAATGCATTCCTTCCCCAGCGTGCTGCTATACAAGCAGGCGAAGGAGCAGTGACAGTACATTTAGTGGATTTGCAGAATACACCCACATCCCTTTCCTAGCTCTCCCTCCTCATCAGAAAACCCAGAAAAACTTCGGACCAGGTCACTGTGAGAGTTTCCTCTAATCCTTTATTTTGCATGTTTCCCTCTCTCCTCCCCAAACCCTTGGCCTTTTTTTTTTCATTTCCACTCAGACAGCCTGAGCCTTGACTCTGGGCCACCCCATGCTCTCACTGTCCAACTATTTAACTAACCGCAGTGAAACAGCTTTAATTTCAGCTTACTGCTCGAGCCTGGCCGAATGCGCCGTCACTTGGGGGTCTTTCTGGAGAGCTGTGGTATGGGGCCCCCGACAGGCAGGTAGACAGGCGAGGGGGAGAGCAACGTCTCCCGCCCAGTTAGATCTCAGAGACCCCAGAGACACATACGTCAGTCAGAGCGGCCTCCCTCAGAAGCCGCTCGGTTAGTTATGGCTCTTTTAAATGCTGCCCTGCACCTCTGCTCGAGACACAGAGGTGAGAGTTATTGGAAAGACAATAGTCAACATCTGGATGAAAAAAGTATTAAAGACTCTTTGGAGTCTATTGAGTGTATTACCTGCCATATATATATTTTTTGTCATATGAGAATTTTTGTTGGCCCTGTTCTGCTGTATTGCAGCTAAAAATGACTTATAGGTAATGGACTTAGAGGAACACTCTCCTCTACCTGTTTTAACTATGGCCATCATTTCAATCATCTACTGTACAACATTTTACTCGTCACAATCTATTGCATGGACATGGGCATCTGGTCAGACCCCTAGCCTGGCATTAAACCTGGCAGTGAAATCTCCCATTTAACTAAGTCCAATCAGAAATGAAAGTGCATGCACAGAAGACATCTCATGCGGCATTGTAAGTAAGTTGTAGTTGCACTTCTTGAAAATACACTAAAGGTCAAAGATAAATCAGGAAGTAGCTTTGTAAGTATAAAGGTACTGTGAAGAACTTTTCACTGGTTATGAAATAGTCTCTGTTTAAAACTGATGCCTCTATATGACCTACATAAGCAAACGAGACCATCAGAGAGAAGATTGGCTATTTCTACATGGTTATTCTAAAGGCTTGTCGGTGCCACCGGGTCGGATTGGAAATCAAACTCCTCCAGTTAAGACTCCAGCGGGGCCTCCGCCAGCGACCGGCGGACAGACCCAGATCCGGCTTCCCTGTCGCCTTCAACCTGCAGTCGGAAGCTCCGGCGGGAGGTAGAGCTCAATGCTCCTCCAGCCAGGAGTAGAGCTTTTCCTTGGTGCTCTGCAGGTCCCCACTGGGAGCCGACACCACGCTGTTGGAGGCCCATGCCGTATTGCTGGGCCAGCTGGAGGGAAGGGAGGCACGGGAGAACCAGAACCAGGACGGCAAGTAGCTGACTGTCAGATGCCTGCTGCAGTAAAACGAGAGGTTTTCTAAAGGGATTCTGGTTCCTAAAAAACACTACCTCCTTTGTCCTAAAATCTACACAAAATGAAAGTATAAATTAAGTAAAAAGTGACATTCAGTGTTGTTCATTTTCAGCATTAAAGAGTAAGGATTAGTTCAACATTTTGGGAAATATTCTTATTTGTTTCCACACAGAAAGCACTCTCATGTCCTCAAAATAAATGTGCAACCGGAGCCAGCAACTGTTTACGGTAGCTTAGCTTAGCATAAAGAATGGAAACGCATGGGAAACAGCTAGCCTGGCTCTGTTCTGGGTGTGTTGAAAGGGGAAAAAAAATAAAATCTGCCATGTTTTTATAGCTGAGTCGTCCTTTTTACACTGATCAAGAGAGATATAATGTATTTGTGAGCCGACTAGATGCTGCCGAGTCAACCTGGTCTCATTCCCAACTCTGAAGGTTGGTCAGTTCCCCACATTCTTTTTTTTCTAAACCTTATTAAGTGGTTTGGTTGCCTAAACCTTCCTCTGAAGCTGAAGTTTATTTTGAAAAGACACAATGCAAGTAACGAGTGGAAACTGACATGCTGTCCATGCCATGTCCAAAACTGAGGCCAGAAGGGTACCAAGAGCGTCTTACTGTATTTTGAAGCTTAGGATCATTGGCCAGGCGTCGGTATTTGACAAGTTGGTTGAGAGAATACGTTGGCCAAGTAAGTGGCTAGCCAGGCTAGCTGTTTCCCCCTGTTTACAGTCTTTATGCCAAGCTAAGCTAACTGGCTCCAGCTACATCATTATCATACAGACAGATAGTGGTTTCAATCTTTTCAGACTGAAAAAGCAGTTCGGAAATCTTGAAAACATTTGAAGTTGCATTTTTTGGGGCTCCGGAGCTTCGGAGGTCAACAGTAAAAATTCTTAGCTTTGGAGATGCAGTGTTTCCCACACATAGACTTTATTTTGGCGGGCCACCAAGGTTAACAGATGGCCAAGTATATTTGGCGACCAGTTTCTGCATTTTTAAAATAATTAGTTTTGATCCGTCCAATGCCTCTGTGATCGATTAGTGGACTATAGGGGCCTCAGACCCCGGGAGGGACTATGGTGGCAGACTGCTACACTACACTCACCCCTTGTTAGACTCACACGCTTCTAGTGACACATTATTCACACACAAGGTTCTAAAACACATTGACAACGGACCTGTCTATGAAAAAAAATGAATACCTATACGAAGAACGAATATCCGAATAGTTGAATATTCAGGTCCAGCCCCGAGAGGTGAGAAGTTGAGTCTGTGGCACCTTAAACCAAAGACCGCCTATCTTTGATGACACAGTGTACTGACATAACCTGGGGTACATCTCCACACCACTGCACTAAGGTGAGAAGATAAACAACTAGAAGTCACCAAAAATGAAGGTTTGTGATAAGTGTTATGAATGATACATTTTATCTGATTACTTACTGTATTTGGTTGCCCTGCAAAAGTTTGGCAGAGTAAAATAGTTCCAGAGTAAAATGTTACTGTAGCGGATTGGTAGCCAAATTAAAAAAAATAAGAACCAGGCTGTTGGAAAAATATTTATTTTTCCTATATTTCAAGTTATGACCAAAGTATAAGGTGAAAACAAAAAGTGAGAAGTCTATGTTCCAACAAAGGTGGATATGTGTGTGTGTGTGTGTGTGTGTGTGTGTGTGTGTGTGTGTGTGTGTGTGTGTGTGTGTGTGTGTGTGTGTTTTTTTGCTGACACAGTAGGCTGTGGATTTGTCTGGATGAAGAGGAATACATTTATGGTTTTTGAGGAGTGAGGGCCCACACCAACCACCCTAGGGTCTTGTTATCCTTCTCCTATGCCTGTGCTCTTGGGGCGACTTTAATGAACACTCCTGTTCCAGCCCTCTTCCGGCTCCAGTCAGGCTATCTACAGGGCTGCCCTCATCCTCCCTGTCTGCGCCCTGCCTGTACGGCAGAGCAGGTCCCTCTACAGCGAGAAGGAAGACTAAGACGGAGGCAAGCGAGGAGGCTGGGTGATCGAACTGAATAATTGATGTGCAGGGTTCGCTCGGGAACACCTCAAGAGTTTGTCTGAACACACTGACCACCATATGTGCACTACAGATTTTAAGGAGAAAATGCTACGATGAGGTACGAGTTAAAATGTTTGAGTATCGGGCATTTAAAGCCAGATTTACTGTATCTTATATAAACAAACATTGCTTATTATAAAATATCACTGATTACTAAATATCAAATTGCTACGGGCATCAGATTAGAGTATTCAGTAAATTAATGTAAACAGCAAATTAAGGAGTGAAATCATTACGCCGCCTGACTGATAAGAGTCTCAAATGTGCTCCGCTAATAGGGCCACAACAAGCTGCTGGGGGCACCTCCCATTACCTCATGGGTAACGGGAGGTGATAGTGTCAGACAGCCAAGAAACATGAAGCGAAGACAGGTTTCAACAAAGTGTCTCCCCTTTGTGATGAAAAAAAGATGTCAAAAGCCGTCTCATGAATGTTCTCAATAAAAGTTCTGAACTGAGTCGAGGAAACACGCTTGATTTACGAAGTCAAGTGAGAGGTGAAGCAACAGCTGTTGGCAAACGTCATGTTTAGGAACACGTGAAAGGTCAATAGTTTGTGGGCTATAAAAGATCACGGACACTTTCATTGTAGATCCTCTCTTGACAAAATGATACATTTGACCGAAAGCAAGAAACACACACTATTACTGATTGACACTATGCAGCCAAAAAGTGCATGATTCCTGTTGTATGGTCTGGTACAGTCTTAAAAACACAAGTGAGTTTGTTTTTTCTTGTATTTTAGGGCAAGGGTAACAGCACAGTGCAGTGTGTCAGACTGTACAGTATATGTGTAAGTGTGTGTCTCTGAATGTGCAAAAAGAATCAGAGAACTAACACTTCTGGAATGCCCCCTGCAGAGCGAGGACTTCGAGGGTTGGATGTGTGTTTATGGGAGCGTTCTTGGCAAGAAGAGGCAAGGACCCAGTCCAGAATAACGGCACAAGAGTGGAATGTGGTACAGCGGGGAATATCCTGAGTCAAACACAAGGCAGTCCTGGGGTCTGAGGAGGAGCAGTTTTTTTCGTGGCAAGACTTTCATAAGCAGCCCTTCTTTTTTATTTTTAAGATAGATGACACCCCGACGCACCATCCCATTGTGCGGCTTGACAGCGCCACATGGATGCCCCGCAATCGGTTTTTCATTCGACTCTTTTCATTTCACACCAAAACTAAATTAGAAGACCATGTCCCGTGGAATATCTTTCAAACCTGTGACTCATTCACTGAAAAAAAAAAAATCTCTATCCAAATGTGAGAGCCTCAACTGTGGCAGTGTCGAAGTCACAGTGAATGTGAAGTGTTAGTATTTCTCTCCAGGCTGTGCATTAGGCCGGATGCCACGCACCTTCGCCCACATGCCTCCCACGACCCAGCGCCCGTATACACAGGGCAGAAATCGGAGCCCAAGCTGCAAGCAGGCAGATAAAGACAATCTCATTGATGTAGGAGCAGCTCACTGGTTAAAAAAGAGACATCTCTGACACAACCCTGCTTGCGTTACCCTTGCTACAGAATCAGATTAACCACCGCAAAACAAATATTGTGCTGAGGCTCGAAGGCGTAGAGTCAGCTTCTTACATACATATCAAGCAGTTATGGTGGATCTGTGCATGCGTATATATATATATGTGTGTGTGTGTGTGTGTGTGTGTGTGTGTGTGTGTGTGTGTGTGTGTGTGCACGGCCATAAACCTGGTGTTTGTAAGGAAAGACCTTTAAGTGAAACATTGACAAGCGGCTCAATCCATCAATTCCTTCAGGAACCATGTCTGCGCTTGTAATTCCATAAATACCCGCTGCGGAGCCAATGAATGACATGTTCCACCCACAATGCAGTCTACCATCTACGCATTTTTATACTTTCTGGTGTGTCTTTTCTTATGGGACAAACATGAGAATTCACAAAGGAAGCTAAAATATAAACCTGTCTTTTTGGGCATTCGAGGGACATTTTATTCTTCCTGGTTGAGCTGTGGCCTGTTTTTCTTTTCTTTGCCGTCTGTGTAATCTACATAGTGAGCCTATCAACTCCACAGTACCACCCACAGTACACCAAAGGACGTTTGACAAACACCACCAGCATTTCTGTCTTGTATTTCTCGCGCTTTACAAAGTATTCCTCCTGCTTTGTCTGTTTTTTTTTATCATTATGTACAAGAATTATGCTTGATGTGCAACAGTTTAGTATGAGCTAAGACTGGGCTGGCTCAGTCAACTCATATGCTCTACTCTCCTTCTCCCCCTCTCACTCCCCCCGTCTGTTTCGTCTCACTCTCTTTGTCTTTGCCGTTTTTCTCTTGCTCTGTCTCTGCCAGACCTCTACTTTACACTCCCCCTCCTCCCTCGCCTCCTCCTTGAAACCAATTCCTTGGCAACCAGTTGCAGCGTCTCCCATAAAGGTAGACAGCCTCTCTGTGGTGCCACAGCAACCCAATGCAACATCAGACAGCGAGGCATGCTACATTATTAACCAAGAGGGGCTGTTGAGGACGGCGCTGTGTGGACATGAGGGAGGGAGTGAGAGAGGTGGGGATTCATGGGGGTTACTGGGCCCGAACTGCTGGTTCTTGCATTATAAACTCCAAAGGGGGAAACATGACCACGCATATAAGCACAGAGTAAAGCATATGCAAACAGCGTGAGCATGTGAGAGAGAGAGAGAGAGAGAGAGAGAGAGAGAGAGAGAGAGAGAGAGAGAGAGAGAGAGAGAGAGAGAGAGAGAGAGAGAGAGAGAGAGAGAGAGAGAGCGGTTACATTCAGCCAAATCCACAGGGGGATCAATAAGGAACATCTGGGTCTGGGGTGGACAGGGTGTCTGTTTTTTTTGTTTTGTTGCAGTCAGTACATTTGCCTGACACCTCACCCAGATTCTCTCTGGGTTTATACATGAGGGGAGAGGAAGAGGAGAAATTGCTGGGGGAGTGCGATCGTTGGGGAAAGGTGTTTGCTTTTCTGCTGGCAGGATTTGCCTGCTCCAAGGCCAAGGATATATTACCGGGAGTGCTCGCATCGTAGTATTTGGAAGAAAATGTACTATTTTTCGGAAGAAACCAACATTTTCTTTTGCTACTCTCTGTTTTCATAAGAGTTTACGACCACGCTAGCAGCTCTGTGAGACTGTGTTTAGGCACAGTGGTGCTTTGAGCTACATGCTAACATCAGCACAATAGCAGGCTCGCAGTGACGATGCTAACACGCTGATGTTTAGCTGGAATCGTGTTCACAATCTCAGTTTAGAGTGTTAGCATTTGTTAATTAGCACTAAACATAAAGTACAAAGTCTAGAGCCTACCCAGTTTCATGTCATTCAATACAAAACTGTCGAGACATTTCCCTTGAAACCACAAACGTGAGCCTCGTGATAGAGCTAGGTAGAAAAGTCAGAACATCACCAAAGTCATCAGGAAAAGGCTGCAACTTCCGAAACGTTACAAAAGTGAAGCTAAACATACATTCATTCGGCCATGAGGGGGCAAAAAGAAGTCTGGTTGTATAGAAGTCTATGAGAAAATGACTCTACTTCTCTCTTGATTTATTACCTCAGTAAACATTGTAAACATCAGTTTATGGTCTCAATCTCTAGTTTCAAGTCTTCTTCAATACAGCATGATGTTCATTTTGTAAATGATGGTCCATTTAGAGTCAAACAGACCATAGAGCCGAGTATGCTTTGGGGCGGAGCTACTTTGTGATTGACAGGTCCCTACCACGGCATTGTCTGGTCTGGGTGTTGTTGTTGTCTTGTTTTTGTCTCACAACTTTAGCCTTTTCACAGCGTGTCTTTTGTTTGTGAAAGTTAAATGTAACATTTTGGTTGCCTAAAAATGTCTTATTCAGCATTCGGTTGAACTTAGCTCCACCCTCTTGTGTCACTTGTGATTCTAATGAAACGAGATGGGGACGGCCAAAAACCTAGATGGCCAACATGTCAAACTCAAGGCCTGCATATGTCCGCTTCTTCTATGGTCAGGATTCATCATCTCGGGACCGTGCCTGTACAAAATATTTGAGATATGTGGTGGACAGTCCAACCCTACTGTTTGTGTGGCAAAAAAACCCCTAAATGATGCAATTTTGACAACAGACAATGAAATATCTAAAATATTACTAAGTCGTTTGGTTGAGGCAAACTTTCGAAGCTAAAAAAACATATAGGAAGAGTGAGGTTAGGTAGCCGGAGTGAACAACGATAGCCCTTATGGTGGAATAGACCAGGGGTGGATTAACCTGCAAGGGGGCTCCAGGGCAAAAGTGAGCTGCGGGCCCCTATTGGCTCCTAAGTTCACACTCTTTCTGTAAGCAAAAGCAAAAAAATATTCTGATAACAATCCCACAAGTCAATGCATTTTATAAATGCAAAAAATAAAACACTGTTGTATGATTGGACACCTGGCAAGGATGACAGAGAATGATCATGCGGAGTGTAAAAAATCTGCAATAACATCAGTTGATAATGTTTTTTAGTGGTGTTTACCAAAAGAAATTGTCAAATTAGTAGAACATGATGCACTCGAGGAAGTCTGAGTCCCCAGGACAGTTGTCTGCATTTATAAGCCTGGAAACAGACAACAAGAAGAATGCCAACTATAGATATTCAAAGACACAAAGACATATAAAAGGTATTCTGTAGTTAGATAACACAGGGCAAAAAAACCATAAGGATAAAGAGGCTGTCAAAACAAACAGATCTATCAACTTCATCAATCCATTTACTTGCTTCATTGTTGACCGCATATCACAAATAATTATTGTATGATGAAGTGCAACCTCCAGTAGGCCTGAACATGATTAAAAGGAAACGCTGAAAGGATTTCTCTACTGTATTAGCCAAAAATTTCATTCTGAATATGCCGAACTACAGAGCCCCACAGACGTCAGAGTCACGGCGACAAAAGAAAAACATCATCTATTCTTCATCAGGTAGTTGAGTCTCTGGCAGCCCACTTCATGTGCCTGGAGATGAATGCGACTCTGCTCAGTCTGCTCCGCACTTTAAACACGACAGGAAAAAAAAACACACACAAATGTTGAACCGGAGAGACAGACATAGAGAGCACAAATAAAAAGCTGGGGAGGACTGAAATCGAAAAAAGAAAAGTGGAGG
This sequence comes from Pholis gunnellus, assembly GCF_910591455.1. NCBI lineage: Eukaryota > Metazoa > Chordata > Actinopteri > Perciformes > Pholidae > Pholis > Pholis gunnellus. The sequence continues at coordinate 4,004,140 of NC_136539.1, forward strand.
AGATGAGGGAGACTGAAGTGGAGAGAGAGAGCAGGGAAAAAACTAAAAAATAGAGAGGAACGAAGAGTTGGAGGGTGGTTTACTGGGCGAGAGAGAGAGAGAGAGGGGGGGGGGGGGAGCTAGAGGAGGAGAGAGGAGAGGTAATGAGGCCAGTGACTGGCTTTACACCTCGTCTCTGTGGAAACTAATTGGGAGAGAGCTGGAGGGCACTAATTTGAGCACTCTGCTGGGTAAATGTAGTGCAACGAACTATGAAGGGTAAATCAATGTACTACCGCTCCCTACACCTCGCCTTCTCTCTCTTTCTCTCCACCTCGCACCCCCCCTCCCTCCTCCTTCCATTATTGTTTCCTAATAAAAATTCCATTGACTTCAACTATGCTTGTGGGCATAGAGGTATCGACCTGGGTAGGTATCATGCGTGCTGATGAGGTGCAGCTCACCGGGAGAGGAGTTCAGCTAGTTAGCCGTGCAAACAAACATGTGGCATGGTTCCTATACTGAGCTCAGCTCAACTGTACGTACTGTAAGGTTGTAGTGCTGTATGATCGGCAGGCGCATTTCCCATCAGTCCGGAGATGCAGTGTATCAGAAGGGCCACAATGACCGAAACGCAGCGACGCTCCCTCGGAAAGTATCATGTGCAGCATGTGTGTGTTCTCTCCCAGGGCGGTGTGCCGTCTGATGGGAGAAAAAGGAAAACAGAATGTATAGTTACCCCCCGTAGTGAGGCCATGGGTGGTTGAACAAGGAGCCAGAATTTGTGTGAGTGTGGGGGGGTGGTCTTAAGGGGAATTATCTTCGCCCTCAGGCCCAGGGATGTAGCAAGCTTTTCAGCCTCGCATAAGAGACGAGCTCTCGTCGACACACCGACACAGAGAGAGAGAGAGAGACTTGACAATGCTGAAAAAAAGAGGGAAACAAAAACTGAGCTATGTGTTTTAATAGAAGGAGAAGTTTGGTTATTCATCAGATACATCAGTTCTGACTTCAAGTGCCTTTATTTATGTCGGTGTATTTTTTTATGTAATAAAATGGACAACAAAAAGTTGTTTATGCGTGTTTGTCTAACTCCACCTTCCATTGTGGTGCTCTGAAAGATGCTGATCTGCTCCGTTTGCGGCCATCTGCCCCCCCCTTCCTCCCTCTCTATCTCTCCCTCTCTCTCTCTCTCTCTCTCTCTCTCTCTCTTTCTCTCTCTCTGCGACTGTGCCTTGCAGCTTGGCCCCCTGGGAAATAGCTGTGGATAAGTTATTCAATTAGAGGGGCATTATTGGCCCCGCTCTCTCAGAGGACAGAGCTGATGATGCTGTGATTATACCGCTCTGCATTCCTTTATGGCTCGACACCCTCTGCCTGCGTGCACGATTGTGTGTGTGTGTGTGTGTGTGTGTGTGTGTGCGTGCGCGCGCAAGCAGTGTTTGTGGGGTGAATGGATGCGGTGGGGGTTAGAAATAGGGTCTATCAGAGATGCTTGGGTGCTTTTCAAATGTTCCCGTTCTAAGTTTGAATTGATATACGCTCCCGCTTCACATGTGGGCTGACCACGCATCGTCTACAAGTTCTGAGTGACTAATCGGTGTGAGATGGAGAGTCTCGACAACTCCCACTGGCTTTCAATGATCAGCTCATTTTAGAGATATTCCTTTATTGCAGAAGTTGCAGTGGACGTGTCATCACACCTCTTGATAATGACAAGCAATCGTTGACCGGATTCACGCCGGGGTCAGGTGATTTCTTTTGTCTGCAGAACACCGGTCAGGACAGTAAACAATGAGGCTCGAGACAAAGAAAAGTAGGGAGGGACATCTAAGCGGGGCCAACACAGAGGCCCCCGCACGTCCACATCCAGGCACGTTCTCTCTCCGCGGACCAGTGAGGTGGTCTTTAAAGCGGTGCCATGATGGGTCGGCCCTATCTGCCCGGCGCAGACCCACAGATGCCCTCCCGAGGGGGACGGGCTTGAGGGGAGCAAGGGCAGCAGGCCTGGAGCCTCATCTGCTCTGCCCAGAATACAAATAGGTCAGTGTGTTGGGAGAGGAGAAGCACGGGGAAGGACACACACACACACACACACACACACACACACACGGACACACTGACCATGAACAAGAAGGGGTCCTGCCAGCTGAATTCCTCCATTGGCCGTGATGGGAAGGGCCATCTGGTATCAATGTGGGGAAGTCAAGCAAGCTTGTGAGAGTACACACACACACACACACGCACACAGCCGACATGATTTAGTGTCTCTAAGAGATGCGGGGCAGCACCTGAACATCGTGTCATGGACCTCACACATTCAGAGACTCCCAATAGTGAGACACTGCGTCCCCATTTACAACATTCAACTGAGATGAGCTGAGCAGACAATGTAAGTTCACTGAAAGGTTGCACTTTTACATATTACAAAGGGAAATAGACCAAATTTCAAGCTAGTTTATTACCAATGCAATAATATATATTTATAAGTCTGATCATTAAGAGAGCCTCTGGGACAGAACCCTGGAACTCGTTATTTTTACACAGACTCCTAACCTCCGTAGAGTACAATTCCAAACACCCCTGGACGACGTTTAATCCCATGTCTTGACCCTGCTTTTATGACTGCAGTTTAATTTCACTTCTTTGCAGCCCTGGGCTCAATCGTTCAGATTTCTCCTGTTTTGGAAATTCCTGGAAGTAAGAAAAACTTCAGCCGGGGTTAAAAATAGACATTGTTTGGTCGTGATGTAATCCCGTGGCTGTATTTTAAAGTTTTCTTTCTGCTGCCGGTGCAGGCTCAACACACTGCTGAAAAGGGAAACTGATTTACTTTGGCTTACTATCAAAACCCCGGCCCGATGAGGGAAGGCTTGCACGGGGTAAATCAAGTAGAAAATAAGCGGGGTTGAATTATTTTCAAAAGCCAGCATGCTTATTAAGCCAGAGCAGGCCCCGTGGCAGCAGCTCACGAAAAGAAAACAGTTCTGGGTTTTCCATCTCACTATTTCTTGTTCTCAATATCAGCACCTCTGCATAGATACATAAACTATCAGGAGGACACCAGGAGCTTTACATCAGCTTGCTGCAGAAGTCCAAGAAACGTGTGCGCCATAAGAAGTGTTCTGTACAGTATATCTGCTGGTGGCAAAGTATGAGCAAACAAGAGTTGTAAAGGTCCGGGTAAGCGCTACTGTTCGTGTACTTTGTACAATGTTTCAGACACTCAGCTACAAGCTACAGAGATGAATCTGGAAATGAACCTTCAGCTCGGAAACAAGGAATTGATTTGTCTCCCAGACGTTCATGTCCTCTCGCCGAGAGACCCGATTACGACCCGAGCCTTCCCTCCGTGCTCTTTCGTTAGTGAGATAAGTTCTGTACACAGAGGCTCGCGTATATCTCAAGCATACTTGTCTCCACCCACCATAGTCTTATGTCTGGAGGAAGAAATCATTTGTTGTGCAGCAATATGAGTCTTTTTTGATTAACACCCCCATTCTGCTTCCTTGGCGTGCCCCCGCCTCACCTCTCTTTCTTCCTCCCTCTCCCTCCGCGCACATCCATCTCTGTGATTATTTAAACGGGTGCCAGAAAAACACTGTGACCCGTCTAATTTGGACTGTGTGAGAGCGCGGAGAGGAGAGAGGGGCCCTGCGATTTTCCACACTCCCTTCTTTTTTTTTTTTTTTTACCGAGCGGGGAAGTGGCGGGTGAGAGAGAAGCTGTTGCCATGGCTACCTGCTGGCAGCTTCTGTCCTTGTGTTTTGAGAGCACTGGCTGTTCCCTCTCTACCCAACGCCTGGGAGGGAGCGGAGGGAGGTGGAGAGGAGGAAGGAGGTGAGGAGAGAGGCTGGGAGGGGTCGAGCTGCCAAAGGGGGGGTGGGGGGGGGGGGGCAACAAGAGGTCTCGTCGCGAGGAAACCAAAGGGCTGCCGGCTTGGAAAAGAGCAACAAAAGAGCAACACTGTGGGCTCTGGTGGCTGATCAGCCTCTGCTCTACACACACCAGTGTTGATGACAGGCGTGACAGCAAGGGGGGGGGGGGGGGGGCTGGAGGAAGTGGTAGTGGATAATTGCTCCAGTGCTGCCGTACTAGTCAGGTGTCTCCACTGCCATGTGGGGAGGCTGATCTCTCATCCACTGCTCGCTGTGTCTTCCGGTTGAAACTCGGAGCGACACAGAGTAAAGCAGAACGTTGATACATCTCAGGTTTCGCTTCAAGTTGCCGCCACCGTTGCCGTGGCGACCCCTCCCCAGCACACGTGTCAAGGTGTTGCATTTTTTTTCCCGCGCTGATATGTTAATTTGCAACCTTTTTCGCGGTATTCCCTACGACGCTTCCTGTGTGTGTGTACATAAGTGACTCGGGTATTTGAGCGAGGCAGGCTCCACCCTGGGTCTAGCCACCCGGTAAGCTGATCCACGGAATGGATAGCTACGGAATGGACGTAATACGGAGCTAGCAGTTTTTACAAACACACAGGTCTCCTTGTTACTTTCCTAGCTACCCTTTCATCCTCTTAAGCCCAGGAGCTGTAGTTACTTTGTCAGCTAATCCAAAGAATTTCTGTCTCTGTTTTTTTGGGGGTTTGTCTTATCTTATTTGCAGAGTAAAGGCTTGCTACATGCATGCTATGTCCATCAGCGCTTGCTCGTTTGCGACTTATTGCGTGTGTCTGTATCGGTGTTAAAGTTCATTCTGGGAGTTTGCGTGCGTGTGTTTGTGTGTGCGTGCGTGCAAGAGCTGCGCGGTTGCTATTAGACACAGCGTGCTGCTGAGGCCCCGGTGGTCATGCTGAAGCGTCGCCCTCCCCCGCCCCCGCTCCCCCCCTGGCAGGAGGCTGACCTTGGCAGGGCCTGACACAGAACTGGCCTGGAGGGGGATCCACGGAGCTCCACGCCAGCCCACTGAGCCAACCCACTCAGTCTGTGCAGGTGTACCGACGCCTGGACAAACACACACACACACACACACACACACACACACACACACACACACACACACACACACGCATGCATGCATGCATAGCCACTAGACCAGGGGAGGACCCTTGAGCGAGCAGATGTCCTAACGCTCCATTTCTCTCTATACATTTCTTCTGGATTTCTCAAGATCGCTCCGTTTTATTGTCCGTTACAATTTTTTACTCATGGCTGGTTCTCCTTCCTTCTTCTATCTCTTTTTCTTCTATCACTTCTGTATTCTTGGCTCCTGCTTGCAGCCCCGTCTTCACTTCTTGCAATGGTACAAAGTAGGAAATCGAAGGCAATAGAAACGTGGCTAAATCACACTTTTATTAGTGTGTTTTATTGTTACGCACAAGATCTTTTCAGCTATTCCTGTTTGTCTTTTCTGTCAGTTTAACAAACCAGCCAGTGTCACAGATTACACAGCGCCGCATGCCTGGAATCCAGTTGATGGCAGATGCACATGAATAAATAGATGTGTAAATGTACACATGAATCAATAATTTACTTCACCAATGTTCATTTTTATACCATCCATTTATCAGAATACTGCATGACCGAGAGGCCAATACATCTGGGAATATGAATGCACCTAAGAAAACTAAGAGGAGTAACAGTAGAGTTATACTGTACGCGCTGCATCCACTTCCACACCCAAAAACCGTCATTCGCTGTGTCAACCCACAATCAGTTGAAAAAGAAATCGTAAAGATTACATTGAATTACTTCAAAGTCACCAGAGCATTGCGTCATATAGGAGACGTGGTCCCTCTGAATCAGCTGCAGCATCGGAGAAAACACGACATGAAACACGAATAAAAGGAAGAAGGCAATAAAACCCAGATATGCTTGGATTGTGCAACTTTATCAGTATATTAAAGGACATCATTCTGAGTGATAGAACATATATAAAAGACACATAGAACGTTTATACAGTTCATTTCCTGCTAATCAAGCTTTGAATACACATTATGAATTGATAGGAAGGTATACGGTCACGGCAATTACGTGTCAAACAAGAATAATATGGAAGGTATGAATGTTTGACAGGAGGTAACAATACGGACTATTAGGCATTGAGTATTATAATGCAACTAACTGATATAAATAATACTACTAATTATTAATTAATTAATTAATCCAGTTTTGTGGGGGGGAAAACACACGACACAAATTATTTTTCCAAGCAGATTCTTTTTTAGTAAAACAATTCTGTCTGGGATATTTAGAGACTACATTTGTTTTTGTTTTTTATCATTATTCCGACATTAATATCAAGCAATATGAACTGGCCATGTAATAAAGACCAGTCCAGGTAAAGCAAAAATAAATATGTTGTATTAACCACCCAGCCAAATCTGTACGCATAAACAATTAGGTTTCAAAATCATTTAAAAATAAGCAGTATTCAGAAGGCTGTGAAACCACAGTCATGGCGGGTGAGGGTTGATTACATGATATACAGTTATGCAAAATATATGACATGCCAAATGGGCAGGGCATTTGCACCAGAGGCTTCCGCCGACCGAGCCGGCTAACTTCCGGTTTAGCCTTATGCTAACTTGAATGGGAACAAAATATTGCAATCGTGCGGCTCGTCTAAACTTTCCAAATGTTATCGGACGCAATTGATCAAATCCTGGTAGCGAAACGAGTCATCTTACGGGGGTTGTGACGCTCAAGACGATGTATCCTCCATTTCGCCGCAGCAGCAACAGAGTGGACCGGAAAGCATGCGTTCAACTGGAACATGCATGCTGCGTTTGCCCATGCGCTCCGTGAATGGCACACAGAGAGGGCCCGTCAATGACAGACGGGGTAAGTAAGTGTTGTTAGTCGCAATTGAACTGCCAAACCAAAGATGCTATGCGCTCTAGTTGTTATATAGTGTTAAGGGGAAGGGTTATGCTAAGCATGGCTTTAGTGCATCATCGAACCATGATTTCAGCTCCAAAAATCCTAAATACAAAAACGGTGAACTCCACAAAGTCTTTTCACATGTTTTCACCAATTATTTTCTAACATGTATAATGTCTTTCGAAACAAATCTCAGATTCCCCTTGACCCTTGACTTTAACTTTTAGGATTGTTGTATATTTTAGGAATAATCCCCTTAACAATCACACTGTTACCACAAGAAAGCTTTCTTACACGATAATTATAAAGGTTGCTGAACATTTCTGACTGTAGCATGTGGCTTTCTTGAGGAACTCTTAAATGGTTCCATACTGAATCAACTGTGCTCCAAAAAATTTAATAAAAAATGATATTATAAATTATAATTTTCTGCTTGAGCAAAGCAGCAGCAAACATAACACCTTGTTGCGAATGGGATTGTGCGGCATCGGCTCATTTTTCTCAGAACTCAAACAAACACTGAGATTCAAAAATTCTGCCCATCTTTAAAAAAACAAGCCAAGAATACAAATGTCAGTGCAATTGTACCAGAATAGAGCCTTGCATAAAACATGTTGTGTCATGTGCATGTCCCCTCCTTTGGCAGACCTGTGTCATGACATGCATCATTCCCCGAAGATTTGTCACAAATCGACAAAGATATTGCGCATGAGAGGCGGGCCGACAGGAGAACGGGCCGGGGCCAATCCATTGTACTTCTCCGATTTCATTCTTGAGGGCAAAAAAACCTTGACTTGTGAAGCTGAGAGCAAGCGCTTCTCATTCTTCTGTGTGCTGCCTTATTATTGTGCTGGCCATTCACAGTGGGAACAGAGTGGGGCTGCGGGGAATAAAGAGAAGCTCCAGAGGTGAGCATTTCATAGAAACCAGGGCTGTCTGACAGTGTGAATGCATTCTTGTCCATCCTACTTTCAAGGTTTCACGTTGATTCTTCTTTAGGTTTTCTAGCAGACAATTCACTTCACTTTCTTTCTTTTTTTTGGTTCACATCCTGTCAATTTTCTTACTCTTTCGTTATTCTATTCAACGCCGTCAAAGCTATTCAAAGTAAGATATAAATCACATTCCTCTTCTTCAAAATGGAAAGGAAAGCATGTGTTTTAGTGGCTATGTATTGATTATAGTGACATCTTCCACCTCAAGAGAATGTCCTCCATTTCTTGAGTGTCCCACCCCCCCCCCCCCCAGCCTAAGCAGTAACAGGTTGTAGTTATAGCTTCTCTGCTCCCTACTTCCTCGTCTGGCGTGTCTGTTCTTTCTGTCCACAGTCTAAAGTTCAGCCAGAGACAACAAGAAGGGAGCATCACATCGCTCACTCGCAGCATTTCACTACATACACACACACGCACTTTTATTTTTTTTACAATCTTTACGAAGACAAATGTTTCCTTTGCACAGTATGGATACTCGCCCCCTCGGTGTAGAAATGTAGCGTGTGACCAAACGATGAACGGTGTTACAATAATTTGATGAGATTGGGTTCAGATGATGCAAGGAAGAAGTGTGTGGTGATAATGCTCTTGATGGTGTCTCGCGGCTTATCGTGGTGCTCCACAAATGATGCCCCTAGACACCCACGCCCGTCTTTGAACCGCTCCCACCCCTGGGTGACGCATTAGCAAACCTATGTGCGGAGTGGGCGTAGCCTCGGGAGAGGCTGCTTGTGTCTTTAATAAGCCCCACTTGGTGCACTAGGAGGAAGCTCGGACTTCAGCACCATGACACCCCCTTTCGGATCCCTCCCCCTATGTCCCTGAGACGGCCTCCCGTCATCCTCTCACCTCAGCAGTTCATCTCTGTAGCTTTCCTCCCCTCTTCTTCCGCTCCTCACTCTACCCTCGGAGCGCCTGTTTGCGCTCCGATGTGCCTGCCTTCCTTCAACACATGCCAGGACTCCCAGGGCACCAGTTACACAGTGAGGGTTTCATTTTAAAAGAGCTCCTCAGGACTTCATTATAAGGATCATCACTGGGCCCTGCGGCTGATGTTACATTAGTGTTCCATCACACACAGGGCCTTCAAATCGCCTGTTAACTAGCCAGTCCTCTCATCACCCAAATCTGAATTTTCTCCGAGAGTGGTAATGCCGTATTAATATACAATTGACCGTTCTCGTGTAGCACTTGAGATGAGTGACCTGTAAAACAAAGTGTGCGCAGCATTGTGTGGAATCACTGATTGCTTGAAACAACGCGATATGTCAGATTATGAAGAGAAGAGACAGACAGTGGAGGAAGTTTTTGCTACTAACAGCACGGTGCATTGGCTTCAATTGCCTTGACTTGATATTCTCACGCAGCTTCAGACAAAAAAATGCAGTGAGCATTTAACAGTGTGTTCAACAGCAGTTCAATTCTGTGCAAGCTTTTGTGTAATGGGTATTTTTTTCACCCTAAGAGCTGTTCCTATGGTGTGATTGGTCGGTAGGTGGTTGTGCTTATGAGTATTGTAGTGGGTGTCATGGAAACAGACACACACAAAAAAGCCTTTTTGGAGGTTTGCTGACAATAGAAGTTGTAAAAGCCTTATTTCACCGAAATTAATAATTCAAAGAAAATATTCAATTACTGATGTAAAAACATTTGTTCTGGTATCAGCTAAAATATAGCTTTTCAAACATATAGTCTTTAGATAATGATATCTAACCACTGGCCATCACAAAACTCCAAATGCACTCACACAAATCGTTTAAAAATGCTTAAAAACAACACATTTAAAGCAAGATTTAACCATCACTCTAGAGCTGTTTTGTAGTCTACAATTATATCGCATTGCAATTGACACTACGGCCAGATCTAATTATAGATCCTCATCATTCTGTCCATCTATTCATTCAACCAGCCTCTTGTCACGAAGAGTGGAGCAGGTGGACCCAAAGGCAGTATAGGATCATAACAGAACAAAACCCAGGACCCAACAGAGACTGGACTGAAAACCAGGACTTAAATACAAACTCACAACAAACACTTGAGGCTCAGGTGATAGGGAATGAGGTGATTGGCAGGGGAAAATCTCCTGGGCAGCAAGTGACCTGGGGCCTGAGCAGGGGTGGAGCAAGAGGCGTGAGGTGGATGGCCTTTGGGGGCTGGGGCCGATGGGTGTTACTGACTTGGAGGAATAAACACAGCAAACCAACATGTTGTCACTCCCAACTTGTCAAATACTGATGCTTGGTCAGTGGCCCTAAACCTCAAACTATGACGCCCTAGGTACGCCTCTAGCATCTGTTTTGGACATGTTAGGGCCGGTGTGTCAGTTCAAAATAAACAAAACCACTTAGTTAGGTTTCGGCTACATCCACAATAATACACTAACACTAAGCGATCTACGTCCACACTTGCGTTTCAGCTTTGTTTTAGAAATGATTTCCATACATACTGGCAAACCTGAAAACGCATGGCTATTCACATAGACTGGGCATGTGGGTGCCAGTGTAAACAGGAAGTAAATGGCTTAGTTACATACAGAGTATTATAGTACTCTTTAATAATAAAAGGCTGTGCTTGATACTTAAGATCTTCCTCTATAATCGTCTTTTATAATCTTCCTCTATATACTCAAACAGACACATTTTATTTTTCAAACTTAGTTACAACGCTGCAGGTCTTTCTCTATCCCTTTCTCTCACACACACACACACACACACACACACACACACACACACACACACATTAAATGTACTTTAAAATGAAGTTTACTAAATTATGGGTCAATAAATTTGGTTAACACGTCTCACTTTTTGTTGTTCATAGCTCTGCTGGTGGCTAAAGTCCCTGTCGTACTGGAGAACATTTATGCTTTTGTTCATTTACAGTTTCTTTGTGAACTTCACAATAACAAAATAAGCATGAATATGAAAAGGATAGACCTCAGTTTTGTGTCGATCTCCCTCCTCAAAGCCGAAAACCGTGTCTTCAAACGTCCGGGCTGTCTCCGTCCTCGTTTTCAAAGGTCTATGTTTCCGCCTGTCCAAACTACAAGGTAACCCCGGAGTTTTCAAACTAAATTAGTGACAGTAGCATTACCAAACCCCTTCGTTTTCGGGGGGGGGGGGTTAAAACTCCGGAGTAGTGTGGACGCTAGGTGTTAACGTAGCAAAAGATAAGCGTTTTAAAATGGAAATGTAGTACTCACTATCAAGTGACAAACGAGTCACGTGACGAGCAAACTGACATGACAAAATGTCGGCGTCTACTTTTAGATTCGCACTGGACACAAACAGCGGTCTCCTGGATGAAAGTCCTGTGTTGTCCTTGTTTAACCCGTCCACCTCCTGTCCTGCAACCCCAACCCACCCTCTGTGGACTATCCTTCTTTTTATACTAATACCAAGACCAAGGAGCACTGACCCAGTGGCGGTATTTGACGAGCTGGGAATGGCAACGGTTGGGCAAAAGGCTGTGTGATTTCGGACTGGTGTGAAAACAAAGACAGACTACAGGCATCTTAAATTTCTATGATGCCAGATCAGTCTTTTAAAGACTCAGTACAGTCTTCACAAAAAGTCTGAAACATGTGGACACAGAGCCAGACTGTGACCCTTCTTCCTGTCGGACACCCAGGGCCCTTACTATCCAGGCAGCCACAAAATACACTTATCAATTCTCCGTCATACAATCAGTCAACCATCCCTTTATCCTGACCGTCCAGCCTCATTAATCTAGTCTTCTATCCCTTTCGTTCCATCTCTTCGTCTCCACCCAACCATTTTATCCTCCATTCATTGCGGACAGAACACATACATTATCTGAAGTGAAACAGAATGAATATTAAGTGGAGGGCAGTTGGACCAGGCTCAGTGTACTACTGTATATAGTATTTTATTCCACTCTGTCTCTCCCTCTCTATCATCTCTGGCTTCTCCAGCTCCACAGATAAAGCACCATGTAGAGTGGTAAGAGCTCCATCAGCCATGCAGATGAGCCCCGCTTCCTTTACCTTAATTAGAGCTCCCGGGGGACTGGCTGTGGGCGCCGAGCAGCATCAGCCTCTCAAGCCACAGAGATATACCTTTCATCAATCCGGAGAACACCAGCAGGGAAAACTGACATGGGTACAGCAGCTCAGGCACCACACAAAAGAGGTTTTTAAAAGCAGTCATTATTGGGAAATGTTCCAGCATGTTATTCAAGGCTGGTCATTTGAAAAGCAGACAGAAATGTGGCATTTCACTGTCGGAACAGAGACTAAAATCCAACCGAGAGGAGAGAAACAATGGCTCTAGCGTTCATGCAAACGTATACATAGACATATCTTTGAGAATTTTTGGAGTTCAGCCAGTTGGAGCTGTAACGATTAGTTAACTAACTGATTAGATGATGAGCAGAAAAGGAATCTGCAACAATTTCAATCATCAATTAAATTGTTTGGGTCTTTTCTTTATGCAAAAATGTCCCAAAATCCACAGCTTCCAGTTTCTAAAACGTGGATATTTGCTGCTTTTCATAGATTTCTATAAAAGTGAATTGAATATCTTAATTTCAATATCTATCTTTTAACTGTCTGAAGAATCATCACTGTCAATATTAAGACAAAAAACAATATTTGTACTATTTTCTGATATTTTATTGAGCAAGCGATGAATCAATTATTTTGATAATGAATTAAATACTTTACTTAAATAATAGTATGCATAGTGCATTATTTTTAGTCAATTATAACTTTCTGATCTACAGTTAGACCAACTGTTAAAATGCTTTTATTAAAATATTTAACACAGTTGTATTTTATTTACGACTATCAAAACATTTGCAAATATGCAAAAAAAGAAAAAGAAAAGAAAACTGTCAAATGACTAAACTTGTAAACCATGAAATAATGAACTGTCCCCCCCCCACCCTTTTTTTTCACATCCGCCTACACCTTCCTCTCCGTCCCCTTTAAACGGGGAGGTGCTCCGGCCGGTGCCCCCCCCCCCCCAGCCCGGGGCTCTCCGCCGCGCTCCGGCAGGGGTAGAGAGTGAAGAGCACGGGCTGGCAGAGAGCGGACGCGTCGGAAACCTCCCCGGAGGGGCCCCTGTGTAATTCGATGCATGCTGTTAAAGCTTAGAGTATATTGTCTTCCCCTTCGCTTATGAAGCCTCCACCCACCGGCCCACCCTACATTTAGCGGATCATGTGACTCGGGGTAAGTCGTTTGCAAGTACAACAGTTCTCTGTGCGCTCCCATTCATTTCCTGAGAACTGCCTGAGCCGAGCAGCTGAGAGGCAGAAGGGGAGGGAGCTGCTCACTCACATGCACTCACACTCACTCACTCACTGTCACACACACACACACACACACACACGCACACACGCCTACACACCAAGCGGAGTGAGAGGAGAGAAGAGAGGAGAGGGAGAGGAGGAGAGGAGACAGAGAGGATTGTAGGAAGGGAAACACAGTCTCCACCGGCTCTGCAGCTTCTGACAAGGTCTGTGCATTTCTTTTCCGTCCTGTTCCTCTGCTGCCTGGCTGTGTGCTGCGTTTGTCACGTCGGCTGGGCTTTGTGCTTGTTGTTCAGTGTGTCTCGGTCAGCTGTCATTTCCCTGTCAAAGCAGACGTGACAGCTCAGATCACCTATGGCATTGTGCTTGGTGTCTGTCAGTGTGTGTGTGTGTGTGTGTGTGTGGGTGGAGGAAACAAGAGACCCTGCATGGTGCTGGACTGGACCTGAAACACACATTTTTTCCCAACGTAAATTCATAAGCTGTCATGACACAAAAGTGAATACACAGCATCCTGACTTTCTACAGTGCGGGCACACCCGGTTTCGAAACCCTAACACGTCTCACTTATTTTAGCTTCTAGAGAAACTTCTGAACATATCAGGCCGAGCAGTGGAGCAGCGGTGTAGAACGGTACTGACTGTGGTGGTGGGGGTGGGGGGGGGGGGCTACAAGAGGACTGCAGTGAGACGGCACCAAAACTCTCAACACTTCTCGCTGGGAAAACAAAAAAAAGAAAGAAAAGTTTGCTGCTTGTCAGAGTTCCGTGCATGCCTTGAGAGAGTTGTGTGTGTGTGTGTGAAAGAGAGCGCGAGCGAGAGAGAGAGAGAGGGGGGGGGGGGGGCAGGCTTGTTTGCCCACCGTTTCCTACTGTAGCAGCTTAGAGACAGAAACAAGGCTGTTAGCAACGGGTTAAACATTAGGAGGCTCGGGTAGCGGAGGAAGGACACTGGGGGGGGGGGGGGGGGGGGAGGTGTGTGTGTGTGTGTGTGGGAGTGTTGCAGGGGTGGTGTCTTGGATGTCATCGGCAGCGCTCTCACTTCCAGGGTAATAGTCATTGGTATTGATGGGTGGCTGTCAGAGAGGCAGGGGGGCCACCAGGTTGGGGAGAGTGGCCGGGGGCTGGCCCTTGGCTGTTATTTTCAATTACAGGGGACCAGGGCAGAGCTGACAGCAAAGGCATTTGTACATCCAGCATGGGGGGAGGAAGCAGGAGAGGGGGGAGGGGAGGGGAGGGGAGGGGAGAAGGGGTGAGACTCTGGCCTCTGCTCCTGGGTTTGATGTGGAAACTGAGCACTGACCTCTGCGACTTTACCCCCGCGTTGCAGAGAGGCCCAACCTTGCCTTTAACTGTGTGACAGGGGTGTGTGTATGTGTTTGTGTGCATTTAAGTGGGGGTCTCATCCACACAAAAAAAAACGGGAAAAAGGGAGGTGGGTTTGGTCATGTGTGTGTGTGTGGAAGAGACCCCCTGCAGCTCACGGATGTTCAGCGAGTAAGATTAGAGCCCATTTAAACCCTCACTTAAATCCATTTACAAAGGGCCCTACTCCCTGTGCATGAATAAGCAGGCTGATATTACCACACATGCGGAGAAGACTCCGTGAGCATGAGCGGCGAGGGAGAGTCGTATCGGAGCTCCGAAACGGGCGAGATATGGTGGTGTCACCTGAAAAAGTAGCATAATTCTGCGGGGTATTGCGATCACGGTACTAACGACGATACGGTGAAATGCACCTTAATGTTAGTGCTGCGACATTGAACCACGTGGCCGCTGTGTTGAGGTGTCACGGTCACAATTAGATAGTGTAGCTGCCACTAGTAGTGTTCCGTACTTGTACGAAAAAATCTTTAACACTTAGTCTTCCAAACTGAACTGACTCTAATGAACCACCATTGTCACTTAACGAATCGGTGGCTTTTTAGCAGTGGAGCTCCTCTCACTGCAGACTGTCAGCAGCCCAGTCGGGATGCGCAGTATTATTTAAAGCATATCGAAAGACCACAAAAATCAATCGTTATGTCATAACACACAAATTGAACATATATGAACATATGAACATATGAATATATGAACATACACGCTTGAACCGTGGACGAAGTCACCGTGTCGACATTTTTATAGCAACCAAAATGTTATAATTAACCCTTATGAAATTAAAACACGCTGTGAAAGGGTTCAAGTTATAGGACAAAAACACAAACAACACCCAGACCAGACAATGCTTTGGTAGCGACCTGTCAATCACAGTAAGCCCGCCCTAAAGCATACTCTGCTTTATGGTCTGTTTGACTCTAAATGGACCATCATTTACTAAATGAACATCATGTTGTATTGAAGATGACTTGAAACTAGAGATTGAGTCCATAAACTCATGTTTACAATGTTTACTGAGGTAATAAATCAAGAGAGAAGTAGTCATTTTCTCATAGACTTCTATACAACCAGAGGAGTCGCCCCCGATGGCCAGTAGAGGTTGCCACCTTGCTTGAACTAGCAACAGACTGTATGTATCAGTGAGCTGAAAGCTGCAACGGCATGAACTGTGATGCGTTCACTTACTGATACTGTTACTAAAGTTCAGCTGAAGGATGTGATTGGTTAGCTTAGAGTAAAAGTCACTACGAATCTTTGAATGAACCGATTTGAATCAGGGATTTGTAATTTCCACTTTTAGCTGCTGTCTTCTCACAGAATTTTCCGCAGAGTTGTTGCGTCCTTTTCAAATGTTTCCATTGGCATCTTTAGCAAAAAAAAACGGAATCACTTTAGCAATTTACTTTTTCTGTCTTGTCATTTGGAGTACACTTGGTCAATACTTCAAAACAAAAAAAGATTTTTGTCCATGCTCTCTAGAACAAAACATATGCATTTTTTTGATCTGATCAGCATGACTATATCAAGACAATCTTAACGCTATGATTCAGATTTGGTTAGGTTCTGACTTGGTTTGGAATTGAAGAAAGTTCTTGAGATTAGCTGACTTCTTGTTGGGATGCAGCGATGTCGTTCCTCTGTTTGTTTGGCGCTCTCCCAGCACTCAACCAGGTGCTTCAACTTGAGATGATGAAATAAGTTGATTGTGTCGTCCTCTTTTGTTGTTAACGTCTGCTTGTTAATGCTGTACATACGCTTGTAAAAATCCAACTATACTGGTATTATCACAAACATTATGATGTGGTACCTAGCTGTTTCCCCCCCCCCCACAGCAGCAGCATCAAGCTGCTATACTGTCACTCTGACTCCTTCATTGAATCAACCCCCCACCCCCACCTCCACCCCAGCCACGGTCCAAGAGCTTACGATAGAGATCGGTGCAGGTGGGGGGGGGGACTCAATTAAAAAGCCAATCCCCCAACAGATAGACTCTATCTGTCCATCGTCACCGCTGTGCCCGGCACACTTAATTGCGCGGCAGGATTGCCCCCCACTAAAGGCATCATCTGTCCGCCACAGATCACAAACGCACAAATTGGACGCGCGTCGACAGACGGAATCTTGTGCTCTAGTATGTGCGGTCCGAGAACAGAACACGTACGCTCACTGTCTCATCCGGTGAGATGTGACGTTCCCGCTATCACCCACCCTAATCAGCTGGGTTAACCGCTGCCATATTGACCGACTGCTGTATCATTGATCCATGTGGGTGTTATGGAGTGTATCGCCATTGATTGTGGATAGACTGCAGTGCGCTGTACAGCTGGACTCCTCATTCGGGGGTCTGCGGCTGCAAAGCCACAAAAGGAGCGAGGCAGGTCATGGAGGTTGGTTGTGCTCAAGGTGCATTCTGGGATATCCTGTGCCCCCCCCCCCCCCCCCCCCCCCCCCCCCCACACACACACACACATCTCAAAAGAGGTGGCGTTGCGTCAAACCCTGGAATTTTCAGCCACGAGAGACCTCCGTGTGCAAAGACCCCGAACAGGCATACACAACAACACACACAGATCTTACAATAGACTAGCGTGTCAAGGGCATGCGTATACGATGTGTGAGACAGACAGCACCCAAATAGTTTAGTAATAAACTTTGTTTATGGATAGATGTACCTGCCCCCAAAAGATCGACAGCACAAAAACGGTTGAGAGGGTTAAACATCCAAAAGGTTTGCAGGTATTTTTGCTGTTTCCTCCTGAATGGCGAGACGTGCGTCGGTAGTTCCATACGTTGGACTTTCAGCATTCATAGGCAACGACTGTTAGCTGGCCTCCTCCGGGGGGGGGGCTGTTATTTCATTATGTCAAGAAGATGACAAAATGTTCTCTCCCTCTGCTATCTCTCTTGTGGATTCAACCTTCGACCCCGGTGTCCAGCCCACGTTTGTTGACCAAAATTTCAGTTAAGGTTGTACATGGAGTGCCGGAGTGTGTGTGTGTGTGTGTGTTTTGTGACTGAGAGAGAGAGAGTACGGAAAGTGTTGTGCAACAGCCAGTGAATCTGAGGTTGATAGTCCAAAAAGTGAACACAGACAGAGGGAACTACAATGTAAAACGGGCGATTTCAGCTTGTCAAACGTCACTGTGAGTATTTTGAATTTCTACTGCGTTGCTCTGTGTAATTCTTTTCACAGTTAGAACCCTCTTGCCTTACAACCCAGCTTATCTTTTGACAGAAAGAAAAACTGCCAACAAAGGAAGGGCAGAATGTAAGATGATGTTGGCTGACCAGCGCAGCGATCCAAGTTTTTTTTTTTCCCCAGTAATGACACCATCTCTAGAGCAGCACACTCAGTGCTTACTGGAAGTGACTAATCTAGCAGAGCCCCCCCCGCCCCAGACTCTGATTTTAAGTTTGCTCCACATGTTTCCACGGCGCGGATGGAAAGGTATGTCAATGGAAGGGCCAAGTGTGTGTTTCCCCCTTTAGCCTGACACGGCTGGTGGACAGCAGGAAGGAGAAATGGAAGGAAGCCAAGAAAAGAGGATAGAAGAGCGTTTTCAGAGTGTTGGACCCTTCTTCTTTTTTTTTTTTGCTGCTTTTAAATTAAGAGTTTCCCCCTTTGCAGAATCTTTGGGGAGCTGCAACCTCTTTAGCCTCAGCGCAGATGGTTTCAGCAGACCTGCGTAAAGGATGCTGCAGCAAACTCTGTTTCCAGTTGTGCTGCAGGTCAAGGAAATTTTGCAAACAACATGTGGAATCCATTTCGGTAGGGGGGTGCCTGTGGCATTCCACAGACCCTTTTGGCCGTAACTCAACCGAAATGTAGGCTCGAGCCGTGGACCATAACTCCTCTCAATTAGCTGCCGCGACCAGGTATCAGCACAGCACGGATATCTGTCCAACAAGGGAGGGGAAAAATGATGAAGGTGAAGGCGTGAGCGCATGAGTAATGGAGGTAAACACAGCTGCCGGCTTTTATTGAGTGAGACCTAGAGAGCTGGAATGGGTCAAAGCGAGGGGGAAGAAACACGGTGAGCGAGAATAACCGCTCACCGAATAAAAAAGTGTCAGCGCGTTAGGATGTTTTGGTCGGTCCGTTATTGGCCGTTCGGTTGTGTCAGCACAGAGGTTGGGTAGGGGGGGCGCATCGAGCCGCTGCACCAAGAGGACCCCTGCAGGACTGTTAAAAGTGAAACGCACGTGTGTTTGTTTGTGTATGCGTATAGCTTTGTTTGTATCACAGGAGAGTGAGTGGAAAAAAGGGAGAAAGGGAGAAAGGCAAAAAAAAGTGTATTTAAGTGCGTTTAAGTGCCTGAGCTGATATTGTTTCTAATGCAACTTGCTCACACTGTGGATACTGTGGATGAGTCAGTGCGTCGGTGCCTCTGCATGCTCGCATTGTGCATCGTTATTGTAAAACATCTAGGTCGATCTTTGAGAGTGCATGTGAGTGCACATATGCCGCGATGCGTTCAGTAGACCAGGCCATTGTGAGTGGTATGTACATAGTGCATATGTTGGGGGGAGGGGGATCGCTCACATACAAACACACACACACACACACTCGCATTTAGACATACATGTTGTAACACAAGCGAGCGGACGCACACATGCACGTACACTGTCGGAGCCTAAGGGGATAAAAGGCAGTAGCCTACTCCCAAGAATCCCCCATTAGGGCAGGAGTGCACTGGCCTCCCCTCGGGGAGAGGAGGACAGGAAGAGAGAGAGAGTATATGTGGGTGGGTGGTGGTTTGGAAGGATGCAGGTTATTGTGAGGACGGCTAATCTAATGCATCCCACTTCTCCCTGTTAGGGCCAGAGATAGAGAGAGCAGGGTTCCCCTTTGACCCTCTGCTGCAGCACACTGAATGGCAGCTATAACTAAATTGTATTCACTGTGAATTCTGTTCAGGACTGTGCCCCACAATGCACCTCTGTCGGTTTCAGATGATCATTAAGCGCTGCAGCGTGGTCAGCTCAACCGAGAACCTGTGCACTGAGAGTAAATAAGGGACTAGAACAGAGTCACAGAGTGCTTTTTTTTTCCATCTTTTTTTTTATTGATTCACCGGAGCCAGCCTCATCCTCTCTACCTCCCAAGAGTTTGTACTGTCATCTTCACCATAAACATGCAGAGAATATCGCAGTGTTTCCCTGAAAAGCCCTGCGTCGACCAACGCGCGTTGATCCTGCTTCGCTCGGCTCCACCTCCCCCTCCTTTGGTACTAGTGAGGTTTTTGTGTCAGAGGCTATTTTAGACGCACAGCCACTGACCCTACTGCATTTACCAAGGTGTGTGTGTGTGTGTGTGTGTGTGTGTGTGTGTGTGTGTGTGCGTGTGTTTGTGAAGGGTGTTCCAGAGAGGTCACCCGATTACGTTGAAGCGAGACGACCTCGTGGTGTATCGGCTCTTTAAGGAGCTGTTTTGTGCCATTTGTTTGTGGTTTCTTCAGCGCTGAAACCAAATCCAGCCCTCGCGCGGAATATTTAACTCCCTCTTTCTGATCGAGAATGATCTTCAATTGGTCATAAACCGGTCTAGGATTGTGTCACAAATTGCTTTGACTTCTAAGTGGAAGCTCGCTTGAGTAATGCCACCTCCCTTTAGAGCTGTCACGGTCACAGCTTGTTTAGCTGTTTCTCTGCTGCATTTGAGGCAACATGATGCAAGAGGATGTCAGACTCTTCTGTTTACCTCTCTCCGGAGCACTGTGGAGGAGGGTGTGTGTGTGTGTGTGTGTGTGTGTGTGTGTGTGTGTGTGTGTGTTTGTGTGTGTGTGTCTTGTTAGCACAGTTTGTGCGCACACTGTAGGTGTGTGTGGGTGGCTGTTTGTGTTGAATGGGCATCTATATTCTTCTTTCACGGGCAGAGCTGAAATATTGAGAGACAGAGTCTGTGTGTGTGTGTGTGCGTGTGTGTTTGTGTGCGTCTGTCTCTTAATCGAAGATAAATATGGTTCACTGCGGTTGCAGGCAGAGGTCACAAGGTGTGTGTGTGTGTGTGTGTGTGTGTGTGTGTGTGTGTGTGTGTGTGTGTGTGTGTGTGTTTGTGTGTGTGTGTGTGGGGGGTAGCCAGGTTGTAGAACGCAGCAGGGACTCAGGAAGTCAGCTCTGTAAGAAGTTGGTTTGTCACACAGACGGAGACAGACAAACCAGACAGTCTGACTCTTCTTTTTCGCTTTGAGTGTTTCCTCTCAGAATAAGCAGCTTCTTCATTTCCCACAGTTTCACAAGGCCGTAGAAGGGACGGAGGTGGTGTTGGCGGAGGTGGGGGAGCTTTTTTGCAAAGGGCTTAGTAGAAAAACTAATCACAAAAGATTTCCCCTTTGACCTATTGAGAAAAACGATTTTTATATACAGGCTAATAGAGAAATTCAAGGTGAGTTTTTGTTATCCTAACAGTTGACATTTTAAAGAGACACTAGAGACATATCTGATTGTAAGTGTTATTACTGACACAACTTCTATTTAACTGTCATCTGCCTGGTTTATATAAGTGTGTTAGGGCTGATTTTAAAGTGTGTGACAGTGTATGTGAGATTGTTGTCCAGCATGATTAGCTGTGTTTCTGCCCACTGTTTGAGCACCTTTTATTAAAAAATGGAAGTTGTATTGGCAAAACCTCTAACTGTGGTTGTTCCTTTAACCCCTATACAGTTTTGCCCCAAATTGGAGTTCGGGTGCTTGGTGTTAGACTCGCAGCCTTTCAGCTTTCAACAAAAAAGAAAAGAAAAAGATCAATAATTAATATACATAGCCATGAACTAAAATGCAGCTCCTACAGTAGTAAACACACTGACACAGTAGAGGTGCTGTATGTAGTGTCCACTCAGACTCCGACAGTTTATTTCCATGTGTATACGTGTGTGTGTGTGTGTGTGTGTGTGTGTGTGTGGTAGTGAAGGCAGTGGACTTGAGCTGCATCCGGCGACCTCATCCCCCTCATCCCGACAGGATTACTGACACAGGATCCTCGTGCCCCTGGCAGAAATAGCAAGGACCCAAGGGCAATCCACCAGAATATGGGAACTTCGGCGGGCCTTGCTGGTGTGCAAGTGTGTGGTGTTTGCGTATATATACATGTGTGTGTGTGTGTGTGTGTGTGTGTGTGTGTGTGTGTGTGTGTGTGTGTCTGTGTGTCTGTGTTTTCTGTGCATTTGCATGGTTATCAACTGGTTTGCGCTCAGTTCACTGCTCTTTATCAAACACAGAATTAGATTTTTACTAGACTATGTACTATAAATGAAGGAACATTTGTTTTGCATGAGATGCGTTACAGGACCTCACATAATGAGGTCATTGTGCAGGGATAAGAAAAAATGTGGCACTCCACATTGTTGCTGAGCCCATATTTCCACACACAGATACTGCATCAAATCCCTCTGAACACAGGATCTTTGGCTTTACATGGCACCCGATGACTTGCTGTCCACTATGAAATAGATTATCCAAAGCTATGAAAACAAAGGTGTGTGGTCTTCGGAGACTTCCACACTTTTTCTCTAAACTGGGTCACAAATGTGACGTTTTTTTTCCCCCTCAAAGCTAGTTTTCACCTCAATGGAGCTTCATTTGTATTCTGACGTACGGATCAATACTCACCCTTTGCGTTCTCCGTTCAGCCTGCGTGTGCATAAAGGTTTAGTGTGCATCTTTTGGTCTGTCTCCGTCCGTGTCTTTAGTTTTATAAATACTTACTTATGTTTTTTAAATCTGTGCATGTCATTTTTTGACAATCATTTTTGCCAATAACACATCCGTACAGTGATGAGTCTTAGCATACTTTGGTGACAGGCTCTTTAAATATAATCACCCTATATTATGTGTTTAATCGTGCTTCCCAGCTTTGTGATGTAAAGAGAGGGAACCGTTAGATGGGTCTTGAATTGCAGGCCACACGTCTTGAGTGCAGTCATTCATGTGCGCCACATCAAATCGGACGACAAGCGAAGCCCGTACGGCGTCAGACAGACAGAGGACGACATCCCGTCAAAATTGATGGGACCTGATAAGCTCCCCAAGTTTGGCAGTATGTCCCAGAGATGAAAACATCCAGTACACGAGCAGTGTGCTCTATCTAATAATAACTGTTTTCATGAAGAAAGCTGTTCCCAGGGGAAAAGGGCAGGGTGTTTTGAGGTAAAGTGCATCAGCTGAGTGCATCTCTAAGGGGTTTTTAACCCTAAAGGGGTAGTGCATATGAACTGCGGTTTGGTGCCATTGTGCTTGTCGGGGGTTTAGTGAAGTCCACACTTCTATGAGCGGCCGAGGTAACAGCACTCTGCTCTCTTGAGCCCCATTCAAAAATGTCCCAGAAGCATCCAAAAGACTCCGCTCGCTGCTCCTGCCAAGGAAAATACGGCTTATGAAATGGAAATTCTGAGACCATTCACAGAGTGCCAGGAATGACTACAAGAAGAAAAAATATATATATACTGTACATATATATATATATATATATACACAGACCATGTCCATCGCAGTACTTCCAGGGGTTGAAGTCTGAGGGAGAAAACACGCACCTTGCTCAGACAGACACACACATAAAAACGTCGTCGTCACGGTTTAATCGGTCTGACGAAGGACAAGCGGCTATTTTTCTGGTGTTCCGGTGTGGCCAGGCGAAATCCGGGCCAAGACTTCCTTTTCCGTGCACTGATCCTCGTTTACAGTTCGATTAGCAACTTGAGATGGGAGATTTGAGTTTGTATTTGAGAGACCATGTGTGCGACCGGATTGTTTCAGAAGTAGCCGGTTAAAAAGCTCATTTTAAACCAATAAAAAGCGTACATCGACAGACAATAGCCGCAAGGTTCCTCGGATTGCATTTTGGCCAATGGGTTCTGCCTCTTTTGCTCTCCTTGCGGACTATTTACCTGCAAATCAAAGCCTACCGAAACGTGATTGGCCAAAACTACACAGACAACAAACAGAAACCAGAATGCTTACGATGGCAAAATCTTGTCCCGTTGCCTACAGAGTCTACATATATCAGAATCTGTCTACAGAGATTATGTCTCCCTTGGCTCTGCAGGGAGTTTTGTGTAAAGTATGTCTCTGTTACAAATGTGGTACATCAATTTGAAAGATGTGGACATTTATCTGTCTGAGACGGTCTAATGGGGGGAAAAAAAGCATTTGTTGCATTATGGGAAATGTAGGGTCCTGTGTGTTTTTGTTTAGAGAGACTTTGATGCGTCTCTTGTGAGTGCACAACTCTGTAGTGCAACACTAAATTGCTGTTCTACACATTTACGCGCAATAAGCACTCCCATTTAGGTCATTTGAGAGTTCATCTCAAGCTTTGGTGTGAACAGAGGAAGAGAACACAGCGTGGGAGCTTCTTCACTTTGAGTTTTCCACTTGCTCATCTTCAAGAGGGACTCCGCATTAGATCTCGTGTGGAGGAAAAGCATTGCAGCACTCTGCAGACAGCGGTGACATTTAGAAGGAAGGGTTTGAAGTTTGAAGGCTACTTCGCCAAAGTGTGTTATGATGATGATGATGATGACGAAGATGACCATCACCCCCCTAATGTTAGGACAATCTATATTTGGGCAATCCAAATGGCATCTAAGCTATGTAGCTTTTTCTTTCTTCTGATTACATCCAGCCTCTACCTTATTTATGCGCTGTAAAAAACTCAATTACAAATGTTGAATTTTCAAAATAGATTATTTTTTCATTGCAGGAGAAAAAAATAGTTTTATTAGCTTTTGCTAGGCTAGGTAGTTGTGTTACCTCTGTTTATACTACACATTTTCATGATGTCTTATCTTTTACACAGTGAAACAGATGTCAAAAAGTCTGATTGTTACTAAATAGGTTCTGTTTGCGTTCTGGCTTCGTAGGGCAGCGCTGAACTCTGTGGGTTTTTACGGTTCAAGTCTCTTCGAATCTTTCGACCACTCAAACCGCCGCTATTTGCCTGGGTGCAGTTACTCTTTAAGCGGTAACTCTGCAGGGAGCCGTGTGAATGGGCTCTCAAGACCGGAATGAGGCCAACGAGATGAGGTCATGAGAAGACGCAGCTTAACGTGAAGCAGACTGAGGTTAGAAAATCAGCTGGGATTCAGCTGTGGCTCTATTGTGTCTACGCTGCTTGCAAACAAAATTAATCTTTCATTATAAAACATATATTTTAGACCTTTTATTTTCAAAGCCCTGCAAAGTGGCCGCTCAAACAATTATTTTTTTTCTGACTAGTGTTCTCTTAGCATGTCGTGAACATGGTCGCTACTTTTCTTAAAAGTTGCTGCACTGGGAGAGGAAGTGGAGGAGTGTGCTGGTGGAGCTAGCGGCCGTGGGGCTGCTTATCAGGCCAGTGTGTCACATTGGGGGTGTCCAGGGGGCACAGAAGAGGGAAGTGAGCTGCAGCAAAGAGGCCAGTGGCGCACACAGTGAGGGCAAAACACAGGAATTGCTCATCTCAAATCACCTAACGGCTCCGCCCCTTTTCGTGCATTTGCACTTGAAGCACAAGTTAATCATTTGTTCTATGATTTGCAAAATTTTTTCCTCTCTGTTTCCTTCCCTTGCGCTCCCTTTTTTTTCTTTCCTTCCTCTCCTCTCTTTGGTAGAGGACCGGGTGGGGGTGGGGGGAGGGGGTCTGTTGGCATTCTTGCACCGTGTGCTTTGCGCTCGACCGGGCCTTGGCTCGGGTCCATATCCCCTCTCTACCCTCTCTCGCTTCTCTGACTCCCGCCCCTCCTCCCCATTAAACACCACCCCCACCCCACCCCTCCTCAACCTCTTCAACTCCCCTCGCTCGCTTCCCTAACCACTGCTCCCTGCCAGCGACTCCAACCAGCCCCCACCCTCACCCACTTCTCTTGCTATCACCTTCCTTAACACTTCCTCATGTTTCTCCCATAATTCACTGAACCCCTTCCCCTTTCCCCTCAACCCTTTTTTATTTAATTTTTTTTCTTCCATCACCCTCTCTCCCATCCCAGCCCCGTGTGGCAGCAGGTCCAGCCTCTGTGACACAGATGCACCCGGTAGCTGTGGGCGCTCGACATTGGGAACAAAGCACCGGCGGGTGGGTAACCGTCTGTTACAGTGCGTTTTCAGGGGCGTGTGGCGTTGGAGTGCGTGCAAGAGGAAGCGGAGATGGTACAAGCAGCCAGATACTAAATCTGGTTTTGCGAGTTTGTTTAAGCTTAACTTTCACTCTAACAGAAAATGTCTTCATTGCACCGTGAGAGCGAACACCCAGAGACGGCGTTAAGCAGGATCTGTCTTCACAGCTCGCGCGTGCTGAGAGAACAAGAACTCACAGCACAAGCGAGATGAAGCCGAACGCGCTTTCGCAGATTAGTTTTGTAGGTTTGTTCCACACCTTTCCTGTTGAAATGGGTTCATGGGTTTATACAGCTGCACATGTAGGCATGGATGATGTCACCGGTGTACGAGGTCATCATTCGGTCTCAGCGTTTCAGTCGTTTGCCACCTCTAATTGATCCAGCTAGTCTGTTCAGGGTTGGCCTTTATCCTTCCACTCCAGCTCGTCGCTATCGCCTCCATCTGCACGAGGCCATCGGTCAACTTGTAAATAGCTGGACCTGAGGTCATGGATGTGGCTATGCGGTGGGAGTTTCAGTTCAACCTTTGAAATGCAGCAGACGCACAAACAAGCACAAACAGAAAAAAAAGCAAAGAGAGCAGCAGACCCTGAAATATGTATATATCCGAGTCCGAGCAGCAGAAAAAAACACATATATATATACTGGCCTCAATCTTCACCTGCTCCCTTTACCTTTTTTTTTCATTCGAGGGATTTCGATGGGGACGGGAGGGCGGGTATAGGAGAGAGAGAGAGAGAGAGAGAGAGAGAGAGAGAGAGAGATGAGATGCCTCAACACTCCACTGCCCTCCTCCTCTCCATCTAACTCCCCCACACACCTGGGATGGCCATTTCATTTCAGAGTGCAGCAAATGGAAAGGTGATCTTAATCTACCCTGTTTCCCTCTAACCCCCCCCCCACTCTCTCCATCTCCCACACACAGAGCCTCATACCGCTGATGGACAGCACACTGCTGGTTGCCTAAGCCGTCCACACAGCAGACCAAATGTAGTGACAGAGAACACTAGGTGCACGTCGGTTTATTACCTCGAACAAATTCTCCTCATTTCAAGCTCAATCACTGTTTTACAAAAAAAATATGTTTGGGTTTGTGCTCCTGAGACGCTAACTGGCCGCCGCGCTACTTCCACGGGAGCGAAAGCAGTTGACTTCGGTCAAAGTGTTTCGACGTGACCTCCTCAATGAGCAGGTCTGCAATCTGTTAGCTCATTACTCAGTGTTGGGCTCTCTCCCACCGCTGTCAGCTCTTTGGTCATTACAGTCACGAGCAGACGTATGCAATGGCCATTGATTTTCCTATGAACAGCTCGCTGCAGGCCAGTTCATTAGGAAGGTGATCTCACACACCACTGGATTAGCTGGGCTGAGGGCACATTGGAGAAAAAAAAAGGTGGTTGCTCTCGAGAAATGTGCAACTTTGACAAGCGGTGCAAAGGTGTTTTTTTAGTTACAGTAACAGGAGTGCATGCTTTAAGCGTAGAGAACAAATAAGTTTGGATGAGGTCAAACTTTTTTGAGGCTCAGAAAAAGAACCTGTTGAAAAAGTGAAATGCGCTCCCTGAGAAAATGTGTCTCCTTCCTAAAAATATATATCGCTGTTTTTCTCTGAGAAGGAGAAAAAGCCTCCACCACAATGGTGGTCATCGTTGAGGAGAAACAAAACCTCCCTCTCTGCCTCCTCTCTCTTCCTCTCCTCAAACACATGGCTCGAGGCTGGACCGAGGCTGCACCCGCCCAGCCGTTGCCATGGCAACGCTATCTGGGCCTACCAAGACCTGAAGCCGAAGGACATCCTGGACAACAATACAATAGCAGCACAGCCAGGGTACCTGAGGGACTTAGACCTGAGAGGCGAGATCAGGGGGGGGGGGGGGGGGGGGGGGGGGTTGCAGATTGAGAGAGCAAATCCTCCCTCTTTGGAAAACCTCCCTCGCACACAAACGCAGTCAGGATGAGCCTTTTGCTTCAGAGTCTAGGAGCTGCTGGAACAATACCTGGATTTAAATGATCTATTTCTTTTGCAGTTCTTATTGAAATCCGTAAAAAGACATGTTTTTCATAACTATCTTGAGTGGATCTTCTGGTGAGTAAAAAAAAAAAATGTCATCTTTGATTACTGGACGAGCCACATGCATGTTAGAGCTGAGGTGGTCAGAATAGTTTGCAAGGACCGGGCCACACATCCTGCTGCCGGTGCCAGCCGTGGAGAGTAATAGAGATGTTTAGAGTCGATTTGCCTCGCTTGCATTCCTCCATGCACTGCTGCTAAAATAATAAGAGGAAGGGTTACCTCAGGTCGGTCCCGACTGGACGGGGGGGGGGGAGATACGGAACATGCATTGTTGTCATTGGCTCCGTTTGAGTATCCCCTCTTAAAGCCACAGCACGGAGCTGAGGAGCCCGACACCGCTGCCCGCTTTGCAGAGGCACAGTGCTCCGAGGCAGCGGGGGGGGGGAGTGTGTGTTTGTGTGTGTTTGCATGTGTGTCAGTGCAATCATATTAATATCACACGTATGAAATATTGTTGTTCTATTTCCGAGTGTCGGTTATTTAAATGTTTGTCAGTGGTTGGAGAGGACACGTTGTGTGGCTGACTAACTGTATATCAAAGCAAGTATTTGTACTCCATTGAAGCCTAAAGAGGATTTTTAGTCAGCGTTATTAAAGAGTAGTAGCCCTGCAGCAGCCCACCAGGCAATTGAAAATCGTCATCACGGAGAGGAGGGAGTCACGCTGTGCACTGGCTGAGTTCATACAGTTTGTGTGCACCTTTTGTCTGTCAGCTTCTGGTGGCTTTAAAAAACATGAATTTGTGTCTATTTAAAGTGTGTTTATCTCCCAGTGGGTGCAGGCACAACACTGTGGATGTCCATGTGTGAACAACAAGACCTGCTTAGTCATGCTAAAACACCCGTCTTACACCTCCTCTGTTTCCTTTTGCAGGCAGCCTAAGAAACAGGATGTTAATGCTTGACGGAATGCCTGCAGTCCGAGTCAAAGCTGAGCCCCTGGAATCGGAACAAGGGGTAAGAGAGCAGTTGTTTTCCAGACAATTCTCCCTTTTCTTTCTTTTTTTTTCCTGCTTTCCTTTCCGCCTTTCCTCCTCCTGGCAATGGGCTTCGTAATTACTCCCAGGCCTACACAAGTGAGTGAGTGAGAGAGTGAGTGTTGGGGGGACTAAGAGGAGTGGTCGGAGAGCATGGTAGTAAGCAGGAAGGGGAGAGGAACCGAGGAGAGGAGGAGGAGGAGAGCCACAGCTGGAGCAGGAATGCATCGGGGGGGGGGGGGGGGGTCTGTTCTGGCTGGGGGGATGATTGCGCAGATGTAGTCGCTGCTCCGGGGAGGAGGGTCACACGGGAAAATTTAAATCTTATCTATCTCGGTCCGTCCCTGCCCCTTCACGTCCCTCAACTTCCCTTCGTCCTCCCCATACCCTTCTTCTTCTTCTTCTTCTTCTTCTTCTTCTTCTTCTTCTTCTTCTTCTTCTTCTTCTTCTTCTTCTTCTTCGTCTTCTTCTTCTTCTTCACAAACACACGCGAGGAATCTCTCTCTCTCTCCAGGGACAAACACAACTGTGCTCTTCCTCCGCAAAACGCTTATCACAGCTCCATCTCTTCCTCGCAGTGCTCTCTGTCACCTCTGTGTCGGGTCTGTCAGTCAATATGAATTCATCACACAGAAGAAGTTAATTATCCCTACAAGGATTCTGAGTTTTTAAATTTGGGTTGGCTTTGCTCAAAACGCTCAATTCTATCTCGTTTTTGAGTTTTATGTTCAAATGGACTGTGCTTGTGTTGACCATGTTGGGAGTAATGGAGGTTTTTCACAGCCCACGTACAGTATCAGTGCTCTCTGGTCCGACATACCTAGAAATAAAGTGGTCTTGTTATGGAGAAGCTGTTGCTAGGCTACAAGGGCTTTTTGTGTGGCTGACACAGCTGTGTGTGCAGCGGGTGGTGGCCACTTAATATTTGTAATCTTGATGAATTAGTGTTAGTTATTATTGATTTCCATTCATAGCATATCAATAATATCCCGGCCCCTAACACATCACCGAGGGCACTCCGTGGGAGAGCAGCTAAATAGTTGCCGTTGAGACGGAAAAACCGAGAGCATTAGCTCGTGATGAATGAGGAAAATAGCAGCCGCTCATAGCCCATCGGGCAGCGTCAGTCGTTTGGCTGCGTAGGTGCTTAGTATTGATAAGAATCAAATCTGTCTCTCCACATCTAAGGGCTTGACAGAGAGGCAGCAGGTGGCCGGCCTTGTGGGTGTCCTCGCACTCGGCTGTGGCTCAAGGGTTTGAGTGCCGTGCTCCCGAGCTGCTCCCTGTTACCTGGGGTTTTGAAGTCATCCTCCATACGTTGCAGTGATGTCAGTCACAGACAGGATGTGAGCACTGCAGCCCACACAGCTTTTTCTGAAGTGCGCCGAGATCCAAATCTTCGCCCCTAAACAGACTGTGCTTCCCTTTCTAGACGGCAGATGCAGACAGACAGTTTAGCGCTGCTGCAGAAATGTGTTCTTCATTTGGGTGGCGGGGGGCCAAGGGCTTGCTGGAAATGGTCTGCCTTGATAGACGATTCGCCCGCAAGGGGCTGGAAAATCTGCCCCGCTAACCAGTATCCCCTAATAAAGACAATGGCATGAGGACAGAGGCAGGCAGGCTGGTCGAGCATATCGTTATGTGTGTGTGTGTGTGTGTGTGTCGGAGAGTGTGAGTATGTGTAGGATTGGGCGCATACATGTGTTTATAACTGTCAAAATGAGAGCAGTGGGTGGCTTAAGTTTTTTTCCATTTGTGCTGGTTGAGATGCGTCTGAGAACCTAACCTGTTTTCACTTTAGTGTAACACTACACGCTCTGTTGTTTTGACCTTTTCGCACAGGAGCCACAGCAGGATTGGCCAATTTTTGAACAGGTTGTCAGTAACAGACTGTATTCCCAACCGTCTTGATCACTCCTCCAACAAACAAGAGAGGCTAAAAGAAAATGAAAGTGAGTCAGATAGCACATTCCTTAAAGTGGAATCCATCCGTCTCCCGCTCTCTCAGGTGTTTTGCCACAATATATCACACTTGGTCGGATATTGGGGCTGTCACTTTTCACAAATAACTAATTTGAACTAACGCGTAATTTGTTCAAATTCACATAAAAACACTTTGCTTGAAATAAACTAAAATGTAGAGAATAAACATTTCGATGTGCCTCCACTGCATCACTTGAGTGACAAGCTAGCGCTGCTATAAGGTAACGTTAGTTGCATTTGCGTTAGCTAAAAGAAAAGCCGTAACCTAGATTATTGAAATGGCAGCAGGACATGCAGCGAGTACAGTAAGAGGAATTTTTTAATTTCAGCCGACAATTTGAGTTAAAAATATAACACATTTTCTCCAAATTTGAATGGTTGAAAAGTTAGCTAATGTTAGCTTGCTGGATATTGTTGTTTAACAGTTAGTTAGCTCAGGAGTCCTCTTGTACCATACCTTTAATCAAATCACAGATGAACATTTCAGTGATTTAATCACGAGTAACACGGCATTACTTACAGTAAGGACACATTTGATGTCTTGTGCTCGACTAACTCTCAGTCAGGTTTGCTAAAGATAACATCCGGAGGACAATGTTGGGAAATTCAATATGCTATGATTTTCGCTAAGCTAAAAACGTAGCGTTTGAAGTGTTATGTAGTACAATCACATGCAGCACGTAACATTTCTGTGTGTAGACACCTACATTCAGCAAATCATAGATATTCATAGTGTTCCAAATTGATATTAGACTGCTAACCAAATTTAGACTATAACTTATATATTTGAGAGTGTAAACAAAATCTGATAACTCTAGGCCAGTATGTCCAGATTAAAACAACATATTTAACAGAAAGATATATTAAATAACTTTGTGTTTTTAAGGAAAACAATTGCATGAACGGATGTGTGTAGTTTTGCCACAACAGCTTTGAACGTGGCTCAGCCAATCAGAACAACTGTTTTGTTAATCACAAAATATTACTGAACAGCATTCCGATTCCACTTGCGGTTGGCACAAATACATTATCTTCAGCTTCCTCCCTTTCCTCTGACTTCTTTCAGACGTAGGGAGAGCTGGCGATACTGCGGAACTTCCGCGGCCAACTAGACACACTCTGAGAGCACTCACTGAGAAAGACGAGATTTCTACACAGAGATCAGCCTCAATGGATCTAATGACTTCAAAGCCTCGAGGCAGTATAGCTCCAGGCGGTCCGTGACACTCGCATCCTATACAGAACATGCAAACACGGAGAGATCCCGTGCAAAAGCAGCTGGATGATAGCCTGAGGGTCTGTCAAGAAAGGCTGCATGGAGCTGATGTGGGGGGTTGATGCAAGAGAAGCACTGAGGACATTTGACACCACAAACATGCATATTATACACCAAGTGATATTTCATTTGAAATGTTTCTGAAGGTAAAGCTGTGGAGTGGCAAATTGGATAGATGGTTAAATGGCAGATTTACTAGCTGGAATAAAATCGAATGAAAACTTAGATAGCCCAAGGGAGGGATCTGTTGGTCGAGAGAGACTAAACTT
The DNA here is from genome assembly GCF_910591455.1 of Pholis gunnellus. NCBI lineage: Eukaryota > Metazoa > Chordata > Actinopteri > Perciformes > Pholidae > Pholis > Pholis gunnellus. The sequence continues at coordinate 4,036,258 of NC_136539.1, forward strand.
AGAGCGTTTTACATTACATACCATATAACCGCAGTGTCCTAGGTTTGATTCCGTCCATGGGAACTTTGTTGCGTGCCACACCTCTCTCTCCCCCTTTTCTACATTGTCGTCCCTCAAATGAAGAAGAAAATAGCAAAAAAGAGAGATCGACTAAACTAGATAACTTTGCTGTGACACGTTACTTTATATGTTTTGTAATGGTTATAAATCATTCAATAAAGGTGTAGTGTGTAAGATTTGGCAGCATCTACTTCTCCCGTGTGCCAAGCGTGTAGGAGGACTGAGGTGGCCCACGTTTCTAGAGCCAGTGTTAGGTTTGTCCGTTGTGGGCTACTGTAGATGGCAAACGGCTCCGTGAAGAGGTCCTGTTTCGTATGTAGATATAAACAGCTCATTCTAAGGTAAAGAACATTTTCAGGTGAATATATGCGAAAGAAAATATACTTATTTATATCATATTCCATTTCTGCCAATAGTTTCCCCTAAATGCTACACGCTGTTCCTTTAAATGCTGCTGTACTTCTCATAGGTGCTAAACAGAGGGGCTTAAAGTAAAGTGTTCTACGCTGACGAGGGTCAGCTGTGACTGAAATGTATGCGTTTTTGAGCTTATGAATATTGTCAGTATAACAACAATGAGCACAACTAATTCTTTCTCTGCAAACTCAGTCACCTGATTCTCCACCCATCAGAATGATAACTTCACAATCACCCCAGGAATATATTAGCATTATGAGTGGGCAAAACAACCCCACAGCCGACATTTGCAACTCCAATGTGGAGCAATAATAAAGAAGAGCTTGCATCAGCTGATTGGCATCATCTACATCATTCCTGCTTCACCATCAGTGGCTCATTCATTAGCTCCACGGCTACAGCAGCTTTTAGGATACTAATTTACAAATACTATATCGTTGACTTTGCCATCTAATAATTGTGTATGTCTTTATAAAAGGAGGTTAGGTCTCCCACAAGAAATCTCATCAGCCAACTATAACTATTTAACTATTAGTTATAAATAGTAAACAATTTTAAAGGAATTGTACTACTAGAAGTTTCTGCAAAGCAAGCATGATGATTTCAACTCATCCAGTGTTCTTAGCAATACCTACAAAAAATATGTGGATATCCCACAGAAATTGTTTAGTTTATTATCCACGTAATCAAAATTGCAGAAGTATAAAGACCGCAAAAGAAACCCACGCAGGGCGGCAGGGAGTGGAGGTGGATGGGTCCAATAAACACCGACCATTCACCCAGGAGACGGCTGTTCGCTCCCTGTGGGCAATGAGAAGTATTTGTCACGTAGGTAATATATTTCAGTAACCGCACTTCCGTAGTAATGAACCAAAACAACGATCTTTTACTGAACTAAGTAGCTTTGTTGCCTCAACCTATCCAAGTATTTCATGATATTTTCCTAAACCTAACCAAGTTTGTTGCCTAAACCGAGCTGAGTTATTTCCTGTGAAGACGTAAGTTTATTTTGAAAAGACCGCATGCAAGCGTAAATTGACACGCGTTGCTGTCTTTCGTAGGAAAACGCATAAAAAATGAGGGTTAACTTTTTGTAAGATATCATACAAACTGTTGTAAACACTTGGTAATAAGCGTATTTAAGCTGTCATGCCTATGGCTGTTTATATTCACATGATATGTCAATAAAGCTTTAATATAATGCCCCTCCCCCCCAATAAAAAAAAAAAACAGCAACATATTTTTATACATAAAAAACACAGTAAATCGCTTATTGGGTGGTATTATGAAGCAGGCCATAATGTGCTGTGAACCCTGACCTTGACACCACTGATTCTGAGCTGAACCCCTACAGGGTCCAGAGGTCATCAGAGGTCATCAGAGGCCATATTTCATGGGGTAGGGTTTGTTTTCCAACTGAGGAGGAGTTACACAGGGAGAAGTGCTTCTTGATTCATGGGGTCATAACACCGACTGTAGGTCGAAGACGAGTATACAAGTCTGGAGTAAAAATAGCAGGCTACTACATAAAAGAACACACACACACACACGAACACACACACACACACACACCACTCAGAAGAATTCGTAATTCACCACACATCCACTCTCAGCCAGCATTACATAAGGGGAAAGAAATGTCAGTCTCCAAAACAAAAGTGAGGATGAGAATCCACAGTACAGAGCGTTTTTCATATCTGCGGCAGCTGCGATTGGACCTCGAGTTTTTAAGTTTTCCGCTCTACTTTAACGAGCTTTTTCCTGTATGATTAGTAGAAAAGTCCTGAATGTACTCACTCCCTGATGGCCCTAAATGTGACTCAGCCTCTGAAAGGCCCCAGTTTGAGGATCAACACCACACGCTCGAGCACCCCTCCCACACTCGAACATAGCGAGTCTACATCTGCTACAAACATTTTAACAAAAGACGCGAGGAGCCCGGAGAAACAAATAACCTGCAGAAAAGTGAGTGTCGCCCTCTCTACAGCACGTCTTCGTCATTATCTTTTTTCCCCCAAAGTAAACAGGTTCCCTAAAACTCGCCCGGACAGACAGAGCGCTCGTGTTACAGTCTTCTCCGGTGTTAAGTGAGCGATGTGTGGAGGGATGCGCTGAGCCACCAGCATTTGGCCTTAGAAGGCCCATCGCTGAGAGACGGAGACAGAGAGAGCCGGTCAGGAAATTGAGCCCATATGAATGTTTTTCCACCGTCACAAAGGAGATTTAGGAGAGATACGAGGGGAGCCAAGAGAGCTGCTTTTCTGTGGGAGTGATGGAAAACAGGAGGCAGAGAGAGACAGACAGAGAGAGAGAGAGAGAGAGAGAGAGGCGCCCACACCAAGAGAGAAGAAAGACAGAGAAGTAGAGGAGGCGAGTGTGAGAGACACTATCTGCTCCTGCGTTTCATCTGTCTATGACATCATGCTAACCAAGGAGGAGTTGAATGCTTGAATGAACAGGAGGAAATGAGTTGCTCCTTTCCCAGTAACTGTCACTGCGTATACCTTTCTGACACGTCTCCATCATGCTGTGTTGTTGCTGAGCACAAAGACAATCACCTGTACTCATGAACATTTTGTGAATTGGCCGATTGTAGACGGAATAATAATGACAGGAGTAGTGATGTAAAATGTTGTGCCATGAGTACATTAATTGATGACAGATTGTTTCACTTCTTTCTTTCTTCGTGGTTGTGTGTGGCATTCAAAATACCAGGAATGAATTAAAACCATCTAACATCCCTGCTTCTTCTGCTTCCACAGTCACCTAAAGTGCGGCCTTACTCTGCGATGGACGGCGTGCCCTTCTTCCTCAGCAGAGTCAAAGCGGAGCCCCCAGAAGACCTGCTCGCCCACGACCTGCACTTCCACACGCAGACCGAGCCCGTCGACCTGTCCATCAACAAGCCCCGCCCCTCCTCTTTGTCCACCACCCCTACCACCGCCTCGTCATCCTCCCCCCTCCGATACGCCTTCTCGCCGTCATCTTTATCGTCGTCATCCTCCTCCTCCTCATCCTCCTCTTCGCCATCGGTCATCACCTCAGCCTCATCGGTGCTCACGCCGGGCCCCGGAGGCGGGGTGAGAGGTCAGCCGTATTTGCACATCCTGCACTCTGTGCCGCCGCCTCCGTCCAGCCCCCTGAGCCTGCATGGAGCGGGGAAGCTGGGCAGCCACGTCCACCGCATCCCGGTCGTGGTGCAATCGCTGCCCCTCATGTACACCACTGCCGTTCGATCACCCTCCAGCCTCAACAACGCCATCATGCTACCTCTGCTGGACGAGGTGAAAAGCCAGGGCAAAGGTGAGGGAGACCACTCACTCGGAATTTACTCCATATTCATACGGCTGACTGTGGTCTTTTGGGATTTTGATGAAACCTCTTTACTCATTCAGTTAAATGCTGTAATGTCATAGGTGCTCCAGCAACTGCAAGGAAATAATGCATTAGGATCGAGGCTTTGGGCTTTTTGCCTCATGATTATATTAGTTTTACATAGTAAGTCTCCAACTTTAATGGACAAGTTTTTCTCCACCAACTGAGAAATTAGACAAATATTATTCATTGAATACTTATAATGCTCAGTTGTCAACCTTTGCAATACACTTCAACTATATTCTTGCTAAGGCTTAATTAACATCCTCCCAAAGTCATGAAACACCCCCAAAAATACACTGGAAACCTTTTTAGAGGTGGAATAAAACATAGTCCAGGTCAAAAACAAGGGAGGACAAAGACAGCATGCTGGCATCAGGTTTGTAAAGAAGCGGTGATGTGATGGAAGCCTAAGATTTCCCAATGACAGGAGTTTTATATTTGTCTGTCCAGACCTCCTTAGTCAAAGAACTTGCAGACACACCTCTGTGAAAGCAGACTGTGTGTACATTCTTTTAGAAGCGGCCCCTCAGGCGGCGATGTTACCCCCCGTCAGAGTGAAGATGAGGTTTACAGGTAGAAAAGACTCTCCCATCTTTATCTTTATGCCTCTGGTGCAGGTAACCAGCACCACGCCGGCCGTTGCCTTTCTTTCTTTCTCTCTCTCTATCGAAACGCAAACATCCTACAGATTGAGCCTGACTGTAGACCTAGGCCGGCCTGGCCTCCAGCGTGTTATTGGTTTTCTCTCTGGGTGTGGTTTTACTGCCAACCACTGGGAGTGAGCCCACAGTAGGTGTTTCTGTCCAACTCTGAGCTGCACACAGGCCAACTGTTGGTTGTAAAGAAAAAAAAGAGGTTGCTTCATGTCACTCCCTGCAGGATGGACGGACACACTCGGACTCAGACTTGTGTGTGTGTGTGTGTGTGTGTGTAGGTGTGTGTGTGTGTTTGTGTGTGTGTGTGTGTGTGTGTGTGTGTGTACTGTACGTACAAGCAGCAAACATGTGTAATTAGAGCGTGAAGTCAGAGAGACACTTGGTCGGCCTGGGTGGGGTGGTCCCCTTAGAGACGGGGCGTTTCGTGTCTGCTCCCGAGGAGAGAAGAGGGAAGAAGGACGGACAGGAAAAACAAGGCTTGCATAAGAGGGTGTGGATGGATATTGAAGATGGGTGGCACCTACGCAAACAGACCCGCACACACGCACACACACACACGCACAGTCCGACATCAGCTCTGCCCGCCTCTGAAAGCTCAAAGCACTGAGGAAACGGGCTGAACGGAGTGTTTGAATGTTGGGTGTGGTGGATACAGTCACTTTTAATGAGATCGCAACCAGTAGACAAACAGAACATTTGGCTATTTATTGCACTTAATGGGACTTAATGAGACTGTTTGCGTTGGAATTCCCACAGCCTAGGTCCAATGAGAAATGTGCCACGAGATATCATATTTTAGTTTGTATGTGAGTGGATTCTTTGTTGTGTGTGTGGGGGGGGTACCATCTTATCTGGAGCTTTTTCTTTTTTAGGTTTCACTATTGTTTGGTGGCTTGGGGGAAAAAATTAGTTGTTGATATCAGGAGGGTCTCTATCTACAGCCCACTCCCCCTCCGTATGAAGTCAGATGTGAGGGTCAAGAGCCCATCTTGTTCACCTTGATACAAACAGAACAATCATGTGCACTGAAGCAAGTCTCAATCATGAAGCTTTCAACATGGATACTAAAACACTCGCACACACACACACACACACACACTCCCACTCACCCACATGCACACACAGGTTTGGCCATCCTCTTTAAGAGAGGGCGGGTACCCTTCCTTTCACTGCTGTCTCCCTGTCTCCGGCAGGAGGTTGCCATGGAAACAGGGCTTGACTGGATACAACAGGAGAGAAAGAAAGAAATCCGGTGCTCTGCCCACCTCTCCACCACTCCTCCTTTGTGTCCCTCGCTCAGAATACCCCCCCTTTTCCATCGCACGATGCATTTCTGACTAATTACAGGTTTTCCATAGGGCAGGCGAGTCTGGGGTGACCGCTCTGCATGTCTTAGTCAACACCCCCCCCCCCACACCCACCCCCACACCCCCAGTAATAACACCGTGTCTGCACCCAACTCTAGACCCTCATTATGGGCCATTATGGCCCCAGTCTCGGCTGAGAGGGCAGGGGAGGTGAAGTCCTGATAGCTTTTATAAAAGCGCCGGGCTTACAGTGAGTGGGGATGTTGGAAAAATGTATCACAATGTATATTCAGCGTTTGTGAGGATAACGGCAAGAATAGTTATTAGTAATATCTTGCAGTTGCAGTTCCCAAATTTAATCCAGTGGATTTCCAGCAACTTTTCCTTGACAAGTCGTCTCCGACAGGTTTCTTTTTTTTTTTTTTTTTTAACATTCATCTCTTGAGTTCTCCAGGATGTGCGCGGCCTGTGTCCATGGAGACGGAGAGGACAGAATGGCCCGCGGGCTCTGGCAATATATCCAATGAGTTGTTCAGGGGAGAAGTTGTCACAACTTGCGGAATAGATGTTACTTTGTCATGCGGCTCAAGAGACAGACACCCACAGCGCTCACTGGCTCAGAGGCTCACGGCTCATAGCATGCTAGCCAGTCCAATGTTGCATGTTTTATTATTTATTTTTCCCTTCGTGGTCACTGCTCAAAAGAGAAGAATCAGAGCTCGCTAATCAGCAGGATGTTCTGTGAAGAAGGGTGCAGCAGCGGCCGGGTGGATTCAGACTTTTGTGTCGTCTCCGGGCCTTTTATGTGAAAGTTTGTCATTACCACCAATACCATTCTCTGTCAGTCGCACATGTAGGGGGAACAGAGAGCGGAGTGGCACTCATGCACGCATGCTTTTAACTTGGACATATTCAGTATTCACACACACACACACACACACACACACACACACACACACACACACACACTCAATAACACATGTACAGCTGTATGATTCCTGTGTCCCGTCCTCACAGCATACATGGACCACAGCGGCCTGTCGCCGAGGCAGATCAAGAGCGACAGCGACGACGACGACCTGCCAAACGTGACCTTGGACAGTGTTAATGAGACCGGCTCCACTGCGCTGTCTATAGCCCGCGCCGTACAAGAGTGAGTATCAGGATCTGTGCACCTGTGTGTGTGTGTGTGTGTGTGTGTGTGTGTGTGTGTGTGTGTGTGTGTTTTGGGGAAATGTCGAGTCACTGCGCTGACCTTTTCTCCTCTACTGACCCTCACAGCTCTAGAAATCCTCATATCTCTGTCGTGGGCTGTTATTCCTGTTCTGTGTTGTCATGGGAACATGTTTGGGTTTTTAGTCTTGATCCTAACACTCCTTACAGTTTGCAGCTGTTTGGTGACATGGGAGTTTCAATTTGGTCGACTGTTACTGTGTTGTTATTGCTGTTAGTGTTCTTTCCAACACACTATCACTTACCCAAGTAGTAAATAGTCACATTACTGTATAGCTATTTATTTAAACAAATGCTACTAGAAGACAGTGTAAAATGTCACTGCTCATACAGACAGCTCATATAAAATATTCAGAGAATACGTGTGTATGCTGGTCTCTATTTGGGAATTTCATTTAAAGATGAAGTCCCCCGTGTTGTATCTAGTTCCAGTCTGGGCTGCCAAGAGTCGCCTTTGCCACTAGCCATTGTTTATCAAGCTGTGGAGATTTTGGGTCTTAAAATATAAAGAAAATGTCTAATGAATTTGAATTTAACAATCTGAAAGTTTGCATAACATGTGAGGATTGAACGAGTACAGTGGTCGTGTAGTTAAAGGTTGCAGATTGCATCCAACTGAATGCCCCTCCGCTCACCCCTCCCTTTCCAAGCATGTTGAGAACTATGGTGGCCTTCAGGTAACACAAAAAAAGTCTCTCTCTAGAGCCAGTGTTTGGTTTGTCCCTGCTGTAGAAACATGGCGGACAACAGGCTATGCAGATATTAGGCGTTCATTTTAAGCTCACAAAAACTCAACGATTCTTAGTTTTAGGTGATTATGCACCAATGAAAACATAGCTATCATTTTTTATAATCCATTTCTGACATTTCTATGTGCACCAATGTTTTGGGTGTGTATCTGTGCGTGGTAGTGCATCTATATGCCTGAATGCATATGGCTCAGACACACTTAATGCCCAGACATCGCAACTGCCGGTCCATCTGTGTTGGATGTAAAAGTCGTCCCCTCTCCAGTGGACGACGGCTTAAACTATCCTGATCAGGAACAGGAAATCTGACGTGTGGAGGAGCTCTTGGCTTGGTCCTGTGCCCTCCTCCTTCCCCTGCCGCCCATAAAACCCGGAACAGTCACTGCCGTTAGCCTGGCCAGACTCAAGTTAATGCCCGTAGGACTGTTATTTAGACCAACTCGCGAGGAAAGTATTCCAGGACTCCCGGAGGATCCTGCTAATGATGCAACAACATTAACAACCGGTCCAGCTCACGAGGCTTAACGTTGTGTACAAGACGTTGCATTGTTTGTTTGTGCATTGCTGGCCGTGTGAACAGCTACAGTAATGAAACTAAATGAGCTATTGTGGTTTCACTGTGCAACACACTGTGGTGAGGACTCTTGTCTCAGGCTGTGCTTTGTTCAGTGGAAGTACAAGTAGAAGTTGCTGTGTTCCAGGGAAGACACACACACACACACACACAGTTAGAGAGACTCAGTGGAGGACTCGGGTTTCAGTGCAGGTTATTGAAAGGGACAGGCATGCCCCTGAGTGCCACACGTGGGCACCGGGTGGTCAGAGGAGAACAGAGGTTGGCAGGTCCCAAGCTTTCACTACGGAGAGAAATCACCAGCCGTGGCTTTAGCAATGCCCTGCCAGGCCCTGCCCCACACACTCACCTCTTCGTGTGCAAAAGTGCAGACTGTGCTGTGTGGAAACTGCTCTTGTGTGCGTGTGAAAAACAAAAAAAAAAGGATGTGTGCACGTCAGTGAGTATTAATCCTTCCGCCGCGTGTTTGTACTGTATGCACGCACGTGTTTTCTGCACAGTGGACAGAACAGCTGGTTCCAGAAGGGAGGGCCGGGCCATTGTCAACAGGAACACAGACTTGCATGTTTGTCTGTGAAAAACAAAGACAGTCTGTAGTCTTCTTGAGTTACACGCCAGGTTTTTGGCCGCGTTCAGGAAGAATGTGCATTCTGTATTGGCACAACACACACACACGCGCGCTGTGTGGACATCTGCAGCGCAACAGAAGCCGGCGACGCTTCTCCGAAACATATCAGTCCATTGTGTCGCCCCCCCCGTGTTTTTTTTTTTTGCTGTTTCTTTTGCTCTCCGACGTGTGGCGAGGTTTGCTTTGCGTAATTTAGTGTCCACATTTGCACAAGCAGTCATCCAGAGAGCATCGGAGGAGAGGAGAGTAAGGGGGCGGAGGATGGGAGTGCCTGCAGCCTCCAATCCAGGTATCCATGTATAAATAAATGAGTGAAAGGGGAGAGTGAGATATAGAGTGTGTGTGTGTGTGTGTGTGTGTGTGTGTGTGTGTGTGTGTGTGTGTGTGTGTGTGTGTGTGTGTGTGTGTGTGTGTGTGTGTGTGTGTGTGTGTCATGTGCTTCTTGGGCAGCCTCCTCCATATTCATGCGTTTCCCTGGGGACGGGTGGATAGGCTATTGTGGGAGAGCGAGAGTGAAAGGGAGGAAGACAGTTAGAGAGGAGAGGGAGAGAAGGTGTGTGTGTGTGTGTGTGTTGAGGTTTAGGGGCTTGTGTTGGAAGGGGTTGTCTTTGTCGAAGTCTGGCTGGTCCCCGAGGACCCGGGGGCCACGGAGCAGAGCAGGTGGAGGGAGGAGAGGGGGAGGGGTGGAGGCAAGGGGTTGTATCCTCAGACAGGTACAGGAATGCCCAGTGGGCAGTCTTCCAGTGAGCACACACACACACACACACACACACACAGGGGCACAGACACAAGCTCTTTTTCCTGTTTTCTCGATAAATACACCATTACCATGGGTCTGTTTCAGAACCGTTGTCGTGACCTTGTTTCCTGTGAGAAGTTTGGAAAAACCCATGTATTGTGTTTGCATTGTGGGAAACCCCTGTTGCAGGTGACAAACATACACACTCTCTCTCCGACGCAGTCGCGGACAGCGGCGGATGAAGACGAAGGGGGGGGGGGACAAAGGAAGTGAAAACAGAGGTCGGCTCTGTTTCAAATCGTTCTCAGCTGTACTTCCTATTTCTCTCTGCTGCCTCGGGAGACACAAGCGGACGCTTTCACGCGGCCGTGATGCTGTGGTGACACGCGGAGTTCAAGGCAGTGTGAGCTAGCCCCCCTGGGCTCACGTGGGGAAATACAACCAATCAATTTCTCCCTAAGCGGCCGTGGCCGGAAATGTGGTGTTGAAGACATAAAGATGTGTTGTTTAGAACAAAACATACGCCCCACTCGCTACTTTGTGTTTCTCGTTTTCTACTCATTAGTTGATAGAGTTATTCAGCCGGGCCCAAGATTAAAAGATAACCTCTGAACATAACTTCTCCATGTTATAATTATAAATACGAATACTTTTCACTTGAAATGTGACCCAGCCGATCTCTAGTCGCTGGTTTTAAACGCACCAGTTGAACCAGTGTGAGCACATTGATTTTTACTATATTCTTACACATGCAGTAAGCCTGCTGGTAAAAATAGCAACTTAACCACCACAGTAGCATCTTTCAGAAGCTGAGCAGTAGAGTGTAGTGGTGGAAGTTTCTCAACACACAGTATGAAAATCCTTCAGCTCCAGTTGAATTATGCTGAACGATGAGGTTTCTTATTTTTTACATGACAAGAGCAACACAGGAGATCTTGAAATTGATGTTTGCATTTAAAGCTAAAATATTACTTCCATTGCGGATGATATAGGGAATTAAATTTCCATTATTCGTTTGGTAAAAAATGTACATTGCAGTTTCCCAGGGTCAAAAAAACGATGTCTTTAAATTTAAAATTTGATCACACCAACCATTTAAAACCAGGCAGTAACCTCCTGGTCTGAAAAGTGAAGCCGATTTAATAAGTCCTTTAAATCTGCATCCTCTCTACTGGCCATCAGGGGGCGACTCCTCTGGTTGTATAGAAGTCTATGAGAAAATGACTCTACTTCTCTCTTGATTTATTACCTCAGTAAACATTGTAAACATGAGTTTATGGTCTTAATCTCTAGTTTCAAGTCTTCTTCAATACAGCATGATGTTCATTTAGTACATTATGGTCCATTTAGAGTCAAACAGACCATAAAGCGGAGCATGTCTGGTTTGTGAGTTGTAAGTGTTTCCTTTTTTAAACTGTAAACCCTTCACAGTATGTTCAAACGTTTTGGTCGCCTGAAAATGTCTTCGTCAGTGTTCAGTTGTACCTAGCTCCACCCTCTCATGTCACTTCTGGTTGCAAAATACCAAGATAGCAACAACCAAAATGTGGAACTAGAGGCTTCAAACCAGTAGTATTCAGACCACTGTGACTACATCCACTTCTTATATACAGTCTATTTTGAAAACCCAGAATTTCAGTTTACTTTTTTTTAATGCTGAGTTTTTATTTTCTCTCACTGAATTCTGGTACTTTTCTGCCGTGACTTGATTTCCCCACAAGAATCGTTAAATGTCATCTAAGCGGATTTGGAAGTTTGATCACCTCTGTTTTGTTGGCGAGCGCTTGTAACGTCTGTGTTTCTGTGAGTGATGAAGATCACTAATCGGTAGCATGTGGGGAATCTCTACAATGACCCAAAATGGATTAAACCAGAAATCTGTCACCGAGCTCTGGGAATGGAGCAGTGATGACGACAGAATTATCACCAGCAGCGGAGAAACAGTTGTTGCACGTCAACTGAATTAGCAATGAGTCGTCGTTGCTTGTTCTTTGTTTTGGAACCTGTTGGACTTCCCAAATGGTATCATAATCAGGGAGTCACTTCATGGATGAAGTCAGAATGTAAACATCTGCCTCATCTGCTAGATGTCTGAGCTCAGAGTGTTTCCACTGTAAATCCTGTCTCTCTCCACACACACACACACACACAGTACCTCATATTCCAGTCTGGAAAACACTTTGTCACGCCTCTCTGCGTCTGATATCGACGCACAAAGCATCCGTTAGCGTCTGTATGAGACAAACCGGGCCTTCAAGTAACTACAATGTAAACCCATCCGGGTCATTATTAGAGGCTCAGAAGAAATGCTCAGGGAGTGTGATGATGTACTATAAAGACTGAAAAAAAACACTCAGGGCTTGTGTGTCAAACAAACACAGGACTTTCAATCAGGAGACCGGTGTTCGTGTCCCAAAGTTATGTTAGCGATGTCATGAGACGTGTTTTCTGTACGTATTTTACTTTGTTTACGTCTTACTTTGTGTAGTTATTCTAAACCAAATGTCCTGAACTAGGTGGATCTGTTTGGGAGATGCGCTGATACTGATATTGGTTCGATACTTACGTACATTTCTATCTATGTATCTATTTGTTACATTTAGTTTTACAAAGTTAGACAAGTAATGTGTCAAGATTGATTGTTTCCTTACACATAGAATGATTCCAGTCTCTTCCACACAGTGAGACACACAGCTTACTAACGAAACACTGTTATCAGATCAGTGCTCGGTATACCCAAAGATCAGGTATCGCTATGGGGAGTTTGATCGGTGCATCCCTGGTTTTGTCGCCTGAACCGAAGCAAGCTCCGGCAAAGTTTCAACGAGAACGCGTTGGTCTCAGATGCTTGTCTACATTTCTCTGTTGGATCAGGACAGGGCCCGATAATCTCATCAATCATTTCTTTTTAAAAACTTGCAGTTTTTCTTCTGCTTCATGAATACCCTTCTTTGTCTGAATGTTGCAAGTTTTGACATCACGTTGCACTGTGATATTTAGAGAGAGAGAGAGAGAGAGAGAGAGAGAGAGAGCTGGAGTCCATTTCATATCTGACCTGTGTGCTCATTTCCTGTACAGCTTCAGATTGGCAGTACACCAAGAGCAACAGGTGATCTGTATATGTGTGTGTGTGTGTGTGTGAGAGTTTTTTTTCTGTAATTCCGTGTATCTGTGTAGCATAAGCGCGCATCTCGATCGTGTGCACGCACATTCTGAGTCGGCATTTGACGAATCGTGCTTCGGTGGGACAGGAAGTGGGTTGTGTGTGTGTGCATTGGAGACGGTTCACCGGAGGGCCCCCCCCCCCCGCTCCTCTTTTTAAATCCCTCTAACACGACCGGAGCACCCGCCCCTGATAGAGACTCTGCGCTCCATCACCGCTGACATCTATCCCACAGACACGACTTTTCCCTTCTGCTACAGAGGGCCGTTCTTATTTAACCCTCTCTGCTGTATCTTCCTCTTTCTTGCCCATCCATAGTGTGTGTGTGTGTGTGTGTGTGTGCGTGCGTGTGCGTGTGTGTGTGTGCAGCAGTCATGTGTTTAGCGCTGTGTTAAAGGACATGAACTACTCACCATCTACCACAACCCTGCCTTCCTTTTTGTGCGTGCATGTTCAACATTATATTCTGAGAAGTGGCACATTTGAGATGTGCCTCAGATATGACACTGCACTCCACTGTGCATGTGCTCAAAGGTCCACGCGTCGCTACAGGGGCTTCACAGTTGGAAGTGACAAACCGACACAATCCCAGGTGATACGGACTGGTTGGTTAATGGAGAGGAAACGTTGCGGTGAAATGTATCGATGACAGGAATAACTCTTGGAGTCATTAACCTCGTTGAGATAAAAAAACTCCTTCATCCCTCCGTCTGTGATTGATGTAAGTGGAAGAGCAGCGAGAATACCAGCCTTCTTACCTCATCCGTTCCCTCACGGTTACTGTACGGCGGTGCTGCACTGCCACCTGCTGGTTACGCTGCTGCTCCACAACCTTTTACAGTATTACATACACTTCATGTACAGGAAGTGATGAACGTACCTTGACTTGTTTTATACCAATAAAAACATTTGTGTTCCAACCCAAAAATCAAACCCATTTTTAAAAAGACAGTATCACTTTTGTCTTTGAAGTGCTTTGTATATTGTATTCTTTGCATATTGTTGCCTTGTTATGCGTTGCAGTATATATCACAAAGCAATATTATATATATATATATTATAACATTATAATATATGTTTCATAGCTTTATTTTCCTAAACTAGTGTATCAGTGATTCTTAAAGGATCCCTGCCGACTAAACTTCAAAGACAAAACGTAACGGTTACTTCCTGTTCTCTGAGCTGTTCCGTCTCGTCCACAAATACTTTAATTTCTGCAGCTTTGTGCAGCTCATGGATTTCCCCCTTTTGCATTACAATGTGGGAGAGTCGTGTCCATCAACGGCACATTCAAAAATATTTTTCAGTATGCTTTTATTCATTTCCTGTATGAATACATTACTTACTCCAAACCTGATTAGGATTAGTATGACATGTCGTCTTCACGGTCTGACGGTGCTTTGGTGTCGACGCTTGCTCTCCCGCTGCAGCTCCATGTCCCCGTTCAGCATCGACAGCATACGGCGCCCCCGGAGGTCAGAGTCACCCGATTCCAAAAAGAGGAGGATTCACAGATGTGACTTCGAGGGCTGCAATAAGGTGTACACCAAAAGCTCCCATTTAAAAGCACACCGGAGGACGCATACAGGTCAGTAGGTCTCAGTGTGAACGGTTTGACGCTGTGATGTGATTTGATCACGTTATCCAACAGCAATGACATTTAAATGTTCAGAAGGTCACTCTCTTATTTGAGTCCGTGCCTTTAGGACCATGTGACACAACATCGTGCTAAGGTTGCACTGAAAACCATTCTGGAGTATATTCTGGAGTGGTTTTGAAGGACTGATGAAGTTCAATTTGAATCTGGAACGGGTCAAAGGGCATAATTCATTCTAAATGTAGGAATAAATGATTAAACTAATGACGGTAGGTGTAAACGTCCTGTGCCGACATCCATCAGCATCCTGCTAATCAATACCTGTGAAATGGCTGATATGTGCATGTAAACATTTTCACACATTGGTTTCAACTGGACCAAACATATATTCATTATAAATTGTCATTGATTTCATGCAGCTTGAGTAAAAGACAAAGGGGCACAAAATGCCCCCCCCCCCCCCAAAAAAAAATAGCCAGACCTGCATCCAGATAGGCACATAAACCAAAACAAGTCCAAGGTATCCATAAGGCATCCGTAAGGCTGGACTCAAATCTGAGACCGTGATCATGAGAAACCCATGAAAGTGGCCCGACGTACTCTGAGCACAGGAACATGTTGATGCCATGTTAGGACGGCAGAATTGTGGTTCGTTCTTGTAAGGAATGCTTAAACATTTTTTAAAAAGACACCCTCCAAGTTTCTATGTGGTGCAATGTGCAACCTCACCACTAGATTTCACCAAATCTTACACGCTGGCCCTTTAAGTCTGTGTGTGTAATCCCTAGCTACAGTACAAAACACATTAAAACACACATATGACGCTGCATTAGTGTTACTGAGCATATCACATAATGCATCGTGATGTCTTATAAGGCATTAGGTGTGGTCATGATACTTTCAAAAGTTTCTCGTAATCACTTCCTCTCTTATGGAGAGACTCTAAAGAGTAGTTTATCGGTCTATCCATATTATACAAAAACATGTCTATCTTCTGCTCTTCAATGTTATTCAAATTAATTCAATACTTTAAAATTCTAAAGCAGCGCATGGTCAAAGTGTCCTCTAAAAGAGATTACAATGTTTTGTGTAAATCTGTAAATGAGTTCAAACACGCAGAAGTTGGTTTCTGCTCATGACCCTAAGCTCCCACTTTAAAAGTTACGATGCAAATGTAAAAGTAACATGTAAATCTAATATTAAGATGTAACAACAGATAGAAATGGTAAAATATTGGTTTGAGTGCCAAGAGGTGGAGACAGAAATATTACACTAAATGTAGTCATCCAGTGTTTAAACCGGGATTCAATACAATGTACAATTATCCCAATTCATTAGAAAAATGCTCAAGACATATTCTACCTCATTTCCAAAAATTCACCGCAGGCCATTTAAGAATTGAGCAGCTGGCCGCAGCTTGGCCACCCCAGATGTAGGTAATACATCTAACCATGCTGCAGTGTTTTACATCCCAGATATGAACTGATTTTCAAACAATTTAGAAATCTACGAGCTTTAGACTCTTGAAACCTGCCTGAGTTGTGTGATCCATCAGAGTGAATCAATCTGATTGGAAAGAACGAGGACCTGATGTTCACTCTGATGGATCACACAACTCAAGCAAGTTTCAACACAGCATAAGAATGATAAGAAAGCTAATAGGCTTTTTTTTTTCTTTTTACTTCCTGGGAGACACGTCGTCATTAATAAAGCATCAGGCGTGGCCACCAGCTTAGTAACCGTACTGAACATGTGATGTACCAGCTCCTGAGCGCTGCGTTTCCTGTCTCCCTCTGCAGGGGAAAAGCCATACAAATGCACCTGGGACGGCTGCACGTGGAAGTTCGCCCGCTCCGACGAGCTGACGAGGCATTACAGGAAACACACGGGGGTGAAGCCCTTCAAGTGCGCAGACTGTGACCGCAGCTTCTCCAGATCCGACCACTTGGCTCTGCACCGACGGAGACACATGCTGGTGTGAATCGGGAACAGACAGAGAGAGAAATCAAGAAGGAGAGACGGAGAGAGAGAGAGAGAGAGAGAGAGAGAGAGAGAGAGAGAGATAGATAGATCAATTAAACACACACACACACACAGACACACAGGCAGTCGGAGGAGCGGGATCTCCCTATGAATGTTTTTCAGCTGGCCTGGATGCACACACCTACATACACACACACACACACTCACACTTACAGGCGCACACACACACACACTCTCATCCGTCACGAGGAAAGGAGATGGAGATGTGCACGGGGCTTGAGGAGCACAACACAGGGTCACTTCTGGATCCCCTTTGGGTTGGAAGGAATGGACGGCAGGATCTGTTATTGTTATTCTTTGGAGTATAATAGGGAACTGTCTTTTACAGCACTGTTTGTAAATGTTTCACCTTGATTTTTAAAGTTGAACTCACACTCTTTATTCGGACAAAAAAATTATATATATCTATATATATATATATAATGCAATGGCAACGGTCTTCTTTTTTTTTTTTGTTCTCTTTCTTTTCTTTATTGCTGCTTTTTCCAGCACTCATAATGTGAAAGACCCCAAAGTGTGGAATGGATTTCCTGTGAGAGCAGAAAGAAGGCCCGGACTGGATCCCAGGGAAGGACTCGGGCCTGGTTGGAGTTACAGGCAGTATTGTTGCGCCGTGGCCAGCAGAGGGCGCCATATCACCACGGATGGTTTCCTTTGCCTGCTGGAGCTTCTGTTTCATTCGAGGCGTCCCCCTGTAGAGAAGCTCAAAGAGGACCGGGACTGTCGTCCGTCTCATCGCCAGCAAACAGGGCCATCACAGCTACAATCTGGACGGATCAACCTCATCAACCACTTTTACAGACATTCATTGCTTTATTTCCAAAACGATGGAAACCGGACACGCGTATCATCGCACCAGCAATGACCCCGCTGACAGGGCCGGGCAACTCCCCAAATCTCATCAGTGCTATTCTTTATGTTGAGCCTCTTGAAAGCATTTCCTTAACAACAACAAAAAAAGACAAAAAAATCTTTGGTGGAATTTGTGCTGTGATTAGCAATCAGTTAAGTGCAATCTTAAAGGATAAATATACTTTCAGTATGACAACGTTCCGTTTATTGAATCTTGCTTTCTTTGTTTTTTAAATGCCTGCTTATTGCTTATCTTCGACTGAGAAAAAACACAACCCCTCATGTACAGTGAACTTTGAAAACAATCAGAGGAGATTTACAGTATGTGAAGAAAAAAAATAGAGGCACCTTACACTCTTTCATTCTGTCCCGATCGATCACTTTCTTATCATTCAGCTTGGTTTCCTCTGCTGGGTTTGACAGCAAAAGGAACTTTGCGTTGGGGGGGTTTTGCACAGCGGCTCTTGACCGGTAAGCTGAAACCGAAATCGTCAGCGGTGTTACAGGGAACGTTCGCTACCTGATGTACAATACAGAAGAGCAATAGCTACACACCTGGCAAAGTGACCAGAACGAACCTCCACCACTTTGCCCTGTTCGCTGATGTCAAAATCGCAGGAGACGTTTCTAACTCGGGCCGACCTCCTCACTCTATGATTGGTTTTCGTAGCTCCAGCACGAGGTTTTAATCTGATCTTTTCACTTTTTTGGTTTATTTAGTTTGTCCTAAATACAGAAAGTCACTTGAAATGTTCTCACCTCAGACCAGATATGTGTTCTCTGATTCACCTGAGATTTGGCTACAGAAAATGCTGAAAAATGCAGGAATAGCATACATGCATAATACATATATATATATATGTATATATATTAAAATGCACACACAGGATACATTATGTATGTCCATTAAGACTACATTTTAGATGCAGTCACTGGCACCATCTCTCTTACGGAACACCTCTTGAACTTAGTCAGGAAATGTAATTAAAAAGTGCATTTTTAGTCATAGTGACAGATAATAAGGTATTTCCGATACTCCTCAGGCTGTGTGAGACCTGCAGACATGAACTCAGAGCATCAGACCATCCCATAATATTCAATAGTGCTGCTAAATGCATTTATTGGACGGAAGCCAGTAAAAAGAAATGGCAACCCTGAAAACCACACTCACACTCACACACACACACACACACACACACACACACACACAGACATCCTCACTTCTCAGCCAAGTAGCCAAAGCCAGGAAGTCGCCTCCACACATGCACCCGACGTATGTGACACCCACTCGATGTAACGGAGAATGGTAATGTGTGGAATCATAATTTATGCACATTGTTTGCGCACATGTCATTATGCCCAGTTGTATTATCATTTTGGCAAAAGCATATCAGCACCTTGTTTGTCTATTAGTTCGATTTTCAAATTATTTTATTTTCAGATGTCAATTTATAAGCGAAATAATCTTCGTCGTATTTTATCCTCCATTAATGTATAAGAACATTTTATTACTGAGGGGCACTTCATCCTTTTGCATATAACTCTTTTTTTTCCCTTTCTTCTTCTGTAAAAAGGATCTTTTGAAAATGTTGTAATATATGTGACGGTGAAGATGAAACTTATTACAAAGTTCTACAGCCTGTATATACGTTGGAAAAATAGGGCTTTTGATTAGTAGATGCAGGAAATACATTTATACGTGTAAAGTCTTTTTTTTCCAGAGACTGTAATTTATCTAATTTGATATACAGTGAAATGGGGCTAATGGTGTCCGTCTTGTAAATGACCACATGTGACGTCACAGAGCGGTTTGCTTTCTTCGGTTTGTGGTTCAATAAGTTCATGATCAAATCATTTGTACTCCCAAAAGGCTGAACCAGTGTTTGCTATAATCAACAAATTATTTATATACACATTGACCGTATTTAAGGTACTCTATTCCCTGTGTTTGCTATTTTGCTATACCCGGACAAGAAATGATATCGATCAAGCACATATCAACGACACGCGTGCCCTGGTATTCAGTGTACGCCGTTGCATGCCTTAACGCGCCAGTTTCTTTTGCTCGATTCGATTGGACTTGAACTCGGCGTCTCCGCGGGACAGGGTGTGTGTTATATTTACCTCCAGCATCCCTCTCCTCATTTTAAAAGCATAATTTTGTAACGGTAACCAGGGTCAAAGTTATGCAATAATAATGAATAGTGCCTCATATTGCACAACTTGTAATATCAGCTGCTCTGTGCAGTTTGGATTTTTTCTTTTTTTTTGAACGCACATGCTCAAATTAATAAACATCCAATGGGGAAAGCATCAATTTTGGACAATAATTAAAAACAAACAAACACAGACAACATTATGCAAGCGGGACCTTTAATGTTGAACTTTCTCCTCGCACTGAGCCTTACGCCATCGTGTCAAACGCAGCATCCTCCCATAACTCTCACATTGCTTTGCTCGCAATAAGTCACTTCCTCTTAGGGAACAGATCCGGGTGACGAAGGCCCTCTCGATGCTTCAGCTCCATCCCATGAATTTAACATGGAGGATGACGAGGAAATCTGCAGAGCGGCGCCTTCGCTCACCAACACACACTTCTTCTCTCTCGGTTCAATATCTATTTTGACTTTCTGTTGTAACATCTGCTTCTGATTTTCTGGTTTTGAAGATTTAAGTAGTGAAGCCTATGTTTTTTTCAAGTTTTCTGATATTACGTACAGTAATCGTTGTTCCTGTATTTATGTAAAGTGAGTGTAGTGTAAATATATTCAGATCTTTTCATTCTTACCGGGAAAAAAAAAACACGTAAACAAATGTGATAATGCTCAGCGTCACTTCAAGAAGGAGATTCTGCTCACGGAATTCCACATCTGTAAAATAAATTTGTAATCCTGATATTTTTCAAAACTTCAAGAACAGGTGTCCTTTTTTTTTCTGTTACGCTTTTCTTTTCTTTTCTTTCTCCAAGAGTTGTTGAAGTATCCAGTCAGTGTTTTGCCTTTTTCTCTCTGTATTTTTTCATATGGATGGAGCTGTGAAATTAAAATAAGTTCAAACATATACATGTATATTAATATGAATGGAGGCATGAAGGTTAATAAAGTTGCATTTTGTATGTAACACACTGGCGTGGGAGCTGGTTGCTGTCTGTGACTGAGATGGATGGTATGCGGTTTCCGTGTCACAGATGACATCTGAGTCCTGTACTCAACGTTCTCCGGCATTCAGGAACCTATCTTGGTATTTGGGGCAGACATTTGAAGTTCTGTATGATATATACGATACAGTAGCTCGTACACAGTACAGTACATCCCGTCGCTACTTATTTTTAAACAGTATCCACGCAAAACCTGAAAATCCTCAATCGCACACATTAAAGCGTCCTGTTCCTCTGTGTAATAACGCATTGCTTTGTTATCTGCACCGAGTGGTATTCTAAGAGCTGGTATGTTGTAAGCGTTTAAGCGCACACGGTTTGAGAACATCCTGTAAGGCGCTCTGTAATAACTGGATCTGGATGAATGTCTCTGTCAGACGGCAAAAGGATTCAGATGATTACAATAACAAGGTTTAAATTCCCACACCGCTTAGCATATTCGGCGTGCACTACATCACAAGTGTGATTTATCGCTCACGGGAGCCTGTGTACTGTGTCGGCTTGTGCTGCAGGAGCAAAGCGAAGCGCGTTAGTGGATAAGAGTGATACTGTAACAGTCTCCACGGGGGAACTTCCTCCGCGCTCAGGAAAAAGCTCAGACAACTCCTCTGCTTTGAGCTGTGACTCGTGTCAGGGACACTTTCCAGCAATTAGGAAAAAAAAAAAGAAGAAGTCACTGTGTTTTGTTTGGATTGCACAGAATTGTCGAGGATAAGAAGAAGCGCACAAAGTTCCTGAGAACAGATCACGTTGTCGCTGTTCCACAAAGAACCAAAAAAAAAGAACTTGAGCCGGCACAGGCGATCAGAGTCTGGGAATAAGGAAGGAATAACGTTAGTGGGACGGTTTTGTTACAAATCGCAAAAACATCTGTCAAATTTCGTAGATTCTCCATATAAAGAGCAAACATCAGTAGGTCGACAGGTGCGTAGGAGAATACCGAGGGTAGACAATATAGAAGAAAGAAACGCCCTCACACGTTCTTCTTCACTTGATATTTAGATATTCAGTGACAACATGTCGGTACGTACCGACATGTTGTCACTAAATATCTCTGAATGCAAGAAGACGACAGCGTGCAAGTTTTTTGTACATTTTCCATATCAATGTCTGTTCAGTTCGGTAGTTTCATCTTTACAAGTGGTCATCTAGCAGTCCTCCTTCAGAACAGTCTTTAATAAATCCATTTACAACTTGTAGCTTTTAACTAACTTTTAAAAATATTGCATAATTCATACATCCATGCTATTTTCATACAAAATGCAAAAACTGTTCAGAAAAAATGACAAACAATGCCAAATGTATTTTCCATACCCTTACTGATAACTAATCCACATCCGTGTCCTAATGTTGACCTTCAACAATAAGCTGCTGTGTATGGATGGATAGAATCAAATGCAGCAGAGGTGTTCAAAAACAGGAGATAAACATTACTGTAGTCTCATACAACTAAAAGTGAGCAAATGTAATATGGGAACACAGTAATAATGTAGAAAAAAAATATTTAACAATATATATTTTTTAAAACAGACATTTCACAAGCAATATTCAACACAAAACTTTTATTTGTACTGTAAGGGTCGCATTGGCTTCTTGGCACATTTTGCTCAATTTACGCTAGATCACAACATTAATCTTCATGCCAACATACGTGTACATATCTATTTTAAAAAGTATTGCAACAATTCTCTGGCACATACAGCTGGAGAAAGTGATGACAATGTAGACTGTAACAATATTCTAAAATGTGATCCTTCTTAGCCTTTGCAAAAATATCAATAATACTAATAATATTAAAGAGTCCCTGCTATTAAAAAAAAGTTTAAAATCTTTATACACCCGAAGACAATCAATGGATTGTATCCTTAGACAGCAGATACTATATATATATACACACACACACACACACACATCTTAACAAATTATAGAGATTTAGTTCGACCTGAATCAAATTTTAAAGAAAGTTGGTCATAAATAGAGATTGCTATGTGTGGAGAATATGGAGGGGCAGCCAACACACACAATCATTTAAGCAGAGTACCTGATAAAAAAAACAGTGTCCCAACGGGGACACTTGGTTTTTCATTTGTCCCCCCCCTCAAAAAAAAAAGAAACAATCAGTTAAAGGCACTTAAAAGGTTGTTTTGGATACGTGGATCGCAGTCAAAGAAACCAAAAGCTAAACACAGATGTTCAGACTGGCAGGTGCTCAGTCTAAGACATCACTTTGAAGACAAATCATCAGTAATACGATAATCCTGTTAAGAAGGTACCGACACACAGTTTGCAGCGGAGTTAAAGTCGAGGCGAGCGAGACTGAATGTGTCCATCGTGGCAGCTGCTGCTGGCATGTCACGCTGCACTCAGAGCTGCTCCTCCACCACCTTTCAGTGGACAACATGGCCGAAGCCAACATGGGACGAAACAAGACCCGTCAGAAAAAAAACAACTCTTTGACAATTAAATATAAACACGCGGCGTACCATTGAAAGTCCTGAAACCATTGAAAGTCCTGAAACCCAAAATACACCATTTATTAGTCATCTCTGCGCCCTGCCTGAAAGATATTTAACACTTTCTGTTGCGACGGTATCTACGTTGCAATGTAGTGGGAGCATAGATACAGAACATTCATAAAGCTGTCCAATACGAATAGGATCTGACATCTCACACCCATTAACTTCCTTCCATTTCAGTGTTATGAGTAAATGTAGATTTTTTTCCCCCGTGGATCCTCGGTGGCAAAAGTAACCCATAAACCCGGCAGTGTTGAAGTCGCTCGCCACACGGCTCCTCCCACTATTTATTTATCCTACTGTGTCTTTAAATAATCCACACATGACTGCTGTTACTTCCTACATTACACACTTACACACAATCTACCCTTTGACCTCGGCGACTAAAACAACATGTTCTCTGGACCTTCCAGTGATCCTACATCTGCACTTACAGAATTGCAGTTTGCTATTTTTACGTGAATGAAATAGTTAACACCGTGTTGATATGATCTGAATTGTGATAAGACTTGAAAAATAAAATGCCGACATACTTTGCAGTGCATGAATATAATTTCGTCGTTACATCTGGCGAATGATTTTTGTCACTGACATCTTTGCAAATGTCCTCTGATATTGGGGGGCGGACGCGTGGAAATAAAACAAGGCGATTGTAACGTTTCCAATAAAAAAAACAATTACGTGCGGGCCAGCACTGCTACCAATGTCTCCCCACTGGTGGAGTGAGTGAATTAATCCACAGTTTTGAATTTGTTTGATTTCTGATATGCCTGCTCTTGAGAATAAAAAAAAAAGAAAAGAAGATGGGCGGTGCTTTAGCTGGAGCAGGTTTTTCTAGCTCTGGTGTCTCTTCATGTGTAGGGCCAGGTGATCGGAGCGGGAGAAGCAGCGGCTGCACGCGGTGCACTGGAAAGGCTTCACCCCGGTGTGTTTCCTGAAGTGGCGAGTCAGCTCGTCGGAGCGGGCGAAGCGCCACTCGCATCCCTCCCAGGAGCACTGGTACGGTTTCTCTCCTTCAGCAGACGGTGAAAAAAAAGCAAAATGAAGCCCCGGCAGATGGACTACATCATTTTATATATGCTTCCCTTAATAAATAACATCACTTAAAATGTACGGAACACTCGCAGATGTGTCGGACGACCGACAAAATGAGTTTCGATACTTTTTTTCATCTGCGTGCGTCACACAGTCAGTCACTAATCACAGCAGGCCATCGGTGAGATGTGGGCCAGGTCTGTCAGTGCACACACAATGCGTCCGCATGCCAAAAGCAGATCTTTCTGCCTGGCAACAACGCCGCTTTCAACCCCGAAATAAGAAGTGTAACTCTGAACATTTTACCTGTGTGGGTCCGCAGATGGGCTTTCAGATGAGAAGACTTGGTGTATACTTTCTTGCATCCTAAAAAGGAAGAAAAAAAAAAAAGATCAGTGTACTGTGCTCCTACTTGAATTTGAGTTTTAGTGTTGTAAATTGAACCCAAACATCTCACCTGGAACATCACAGTGGTGAATCCGCCGTCTCTCCAGATCCGGATTATTCCTTCTGTTGTACTTAGCGGAAGCCGCCTGGGCCAACACCGGGGACAGCGGGCCGGGCGTCAGGCTAGAGCGCTGGACTGGCTCGGGACCGGGGCTTTGGACTGACCCGATGCTGGAACTCTGGTCTGGGTTTTGGATTGGAGCTGCACCAGGTGCGCGTCCTGGAACGGCGGGATTACGATGGGCCTGAAAAGTTAACTTGGAGGCGACGCTGGCTTCGTAGGAGGGAGGTGGGGACAGATTGTGAAGGGGCTCCTTGCCCCCTCTCGGACTCGGGGGATCCGAGTTTGGCGGGGAGGGCGGCAGATAGGTCCGTCTCCGCTGATGGCCCGGGTGCGGGTTAAATGGCAAACACTCACGCTGAGTGCTGCTTGTGGGTTTGGCGGAACTCTGCGCGGGGACCGCATGGCCGTTTGGAAGACTCAAAGGGGCCCCGGGGACGGACCTCAGCTGGGACCCATGAACGAGCTGCTCCAAGTCAGAGTTCAGGAGCTGAAACAGGGGCACATCCTGGAAATCTGTCACTTCCTGTTTGATGAAAAATCTACCGTTGGCTATGTCGGCTGCACTGAAACCACCCGGGTACTCTGGGAGTGGCGGCTGCGGTGGCGCTCTGTCGCCCCGACAGCTGGGCTGCATCAGAGAGTGTGACGGCTCCGTTTTGATCTGTCTCACGGCCCTGCAGAGACCCGGGTGTAGGTACGTGACGTCGGGACGGAGCAGGCTCATGTTGACGCTGTACGGGGGGTTAAGGTCCTCGGTGAGAGGCGGCTCCGGCGCGGTGAGGGTCCCCGTGTCCCTGCACAGCGTTTTGGAGTTGGCTGCGTACTGCTGGTGCGGGGACAGGTAGCTGTCCATCTCTGATTTAAACTGAAAAACAAGAGCAGGACATTTGTAAAGTTGTGTTAACCCACAAAACTGTCATCTGTTTGATTCAGGGTGTCATGTGTGTTAGCAATGCTCAAGTTTCCTTTAACACTGGACCCTGAACGCCTCATCTGTCTTCAAGTGTTCTTGTGAGATTTTTTTTAAATTGCCCCAAAAAAAACTGAACCAGAACTACCCGCTGGTAGACTTACAACTTACAAACAACTAAACCGAACTGGTTTGAATCCATGTGGGGATGCATTCAGGGGGCCACACACACACACACACGCGCGCACACACACGCCCGCGCGCGCTGCCACATCAAAAGACGCAACCCCTCCCTTTTTTTAACTAGCAGAGGAGCAGACGCCCTTCTGAAACGCTCCGGCCATGAGCTGTTTGGGAGAAGAAGAAGAACGCGGCTGAAATTAGCCCATCCAGCTGCTCTCTGCAGCGCTGTGAGCAGCATCTCCTCCCTCGCAAGTTTCAGGAGCGGTGTGCAGCGTTGCCTGTCCCGCCTGTCATCACAACCCAGTCGGTGCATGCCAAATAGCATCAATAAAGAAAACAAAAGAAAACAATTTGCAGTCACGTGCTGCTGGGACACTAGATGTGTACATTACAACGCGTGCACAAACGCGCGGGCCTGCCTCCGATATTACAGCCTCGCATGTTTGCGTGAAACAAGTCTTTCTGCGTCAAAATCAAACGGGCATCAGCAAACATTGTGACGCTCGGTGTTGAGCAGATGCAGAAGTAACAATGCAAAAAAGATGCCCCTACCAGATTATAATCGTGGAAAGAGGAAGTTCCCGGGACGACATCCCTCGTGCGACAGACCGCTTGCTCGGGATCTTCGCCTCTCACGCCGTCGGCTGGTAGCGGCGCGACGCTGCTGTGGAGAAACTGCGCGTCCTGCCCCGGAGCGACCCAAACGCGACTCCTCACGGCGGCGGCCATTAGAAAGCGGCGGTGCTCTCCGAAATCTCACTCGCAAATAAATCGAGCATTTGTGTTTTCTTTTTTTTGTTTCGACACGATCCGCGCGAGCAAAAGAGCCGGCTGTCAAACGTTCCTTCTCCTCTATTATTTTTTTTTGCGCTGCCTTCGTCAAACTACGCAACTGCGTGATATCGGCGCGTCTGCAGGGGCGGGGCCGAACGTGTACAAAATAAACAGGATTAGTCGTAGTATGATGACCGCTGTGGTTGTACGATGAGGAGGAGATGGATGGATGGATGAAGGTGCGGTAGAAACAAATAAAACGGCACCTAGCTGCTTTAAGAAAAAAAGAGCAGTGTATAATTAGTTTTAGTTGGTGTTTTTCATTGATCATAATCAAGTTTAACAGGCTGAGTGGCTTCTTCAACTGCCGCATGTGACTCATATGGCAGAGGGCCAGCAGCCTGGAGGGTTTACAAAGTTGAAGTGGAATAAAGTGCAAATTGTATTTAAAGTTTTGATTCCGTCTTTCTATTTTGTTACCTTCAGGACCCCCCCCCCCCCATTGAAACGCTCTGGTGCTGGTCTGGCATGTTAAAAACGCAACCGCGGTGCAGCTGTCTGTCAGGACTGCGCGAACTTGATGTCCAGCATTCCCGAGCCGACAGTGAAGCCTACACACGCACGCACACACACACGCACACACACACACATACACA
This sequence comes from Pholis gunnellus, assembly GCF_910591455.1. NCBI lineage: Eukaryota > Metazoa > Chordata > Actinopteri > Perciformes > Pholidae > Pholis > Pholis gunnellus. Next base: position 4,063,396 of record NC_136539.1, read on the forward strand.
CAAGGCACTGGATGTTTCCATCAAAATAGCTCAACATTTCACTCAAACACACTCTAAACACAATGATAATAATAATAATAATAATCATAACTTTATTTATATAGCACCTTTAAAAACAGAGTTTTTGTGCTTTGACAGACAAAGCAGAAAGAGCGAGGCAATAATAACAACAGGAAGCTCAGTGAGACAGTTGATACAATAAAAATAAACACAGAAATAAATACAATAATATATATGTATATACCAATATATATATATATATATTTAGGAAAATAATTTAGGAAAATCAACACTTAAAAATAAAACAGAAAAGCGATGATGTCACATGATGATGTGTTGGCTACTGAACCTGTGTGCAACTTTTCCCAATCCTAATAAACCGAACCAAAATGGTGCATTCACCTACTCTTTACGTACCTTTTTGGAGTGACCGTGTGGGAGCTTTGAAGTAAGATGTTTGTTTTTTTGCTCTTTACATCCTCGGATATACTCTCGATATGTGCTCAGCGATGAAAAACAATCGTTCATCCGACTTCCTGGCAGCAGCTTTCTACCTGCAGCTTAACCCAACTGACTAGTTGGGTTTGTTTGAATGTGTTCACCTCATCAAAGGCCATGCCAGGGCAACATGCATCAACTGGAAACACAGGTATGTCGCAACGATGAGGCTCTGCATTTCATGATGAGAACATCCTTCTCTTTTTTAATGTGACATTTATTGCCACTCCCATTCTATTTCTCCAGGCAGTTTTTGTCCTGTTATTAAAACACGGTAACTGCACCCACTGCAGTCTTGACTGAACACGTTCAATGCTCAAATCTGAAGCGTGAATCAAATAAGACTACGGTCTTTGTATGCGCAACATCATTATTTGTATGTAAAAATAAATAAATGCAAGTAAAGTCAACCTAAGTTTATCAGATGGAGCCAAACTAGTATTTGACAATGATAATAGGCCAAATGATATGTGAAGGTGTTGCTTGAGAACAGAATTGTTTCAAAGCACACAAACCACAGAGCAAGCCATTTTTTAACATTAGGACAGATACGGCAGAACTTACTATTCGACTAGTAGTATATGGCACCAAGGCGCGTGCACGTTTACTGAACAAGTTTGCGTGTGCTCGTGGGAAAATTAGCTTAATGCAAACATATTTCTCCTGATCTGCCGGTGTTTTGACATGCCCCGGGTAGCCCCATGCCTCCTCTTTACATTTCAGAAATGTCGTGACGTAATCCCTAAACAAAGTATCTGCTGTGTTGGGGAAATGCCACACTTCATCATTGGACACAATCTGATAACCCTTTTCAACCGCCTTCTGAAGCTCGAAAGAGACCCAGACACCCGACAGCTGTCTGTCTCTGGCACGGTGTGTACATGCACTCCTCTGGTTCAAATCTTCAGCACACTTGCTGCACAGAGGAAACATGAGTTTATTGTGACCTGTAGGGTAGGACAGGATGGTACAATCCTTTTGGGGGTACCATAGTACACTTCACAAACCCAAAATAATTATCGATAGAATCGAAATCCTTAAATAATCTGCGGATGTCCAGATTACTGTTTTGTGGCCTGAACAGTCGGATACAGACTTGTAAAGTCATGGTATCTGACTTTTTCATCATCACCAACAACCTTGTGGTGTAACTTCATGGCATTTGTACGCCCGCAAAAGAGAGCATTTCTAGGGTCGAGGCGTTCAAGCTTTCTGTACGTAGCCATAAATGTCTGTACAGCCAGGCTGGATTTCTTTAATGATTCCCACTCCCACTCCCACATCACAACAACACGCAGACCGTGTTGATTTTGCAAGGCGTATAATTTGTCCATGAACACTCTGTACTGCCTGCCATAGGTGACTTTGGTGACAGGATTTAAATCAGACTGTACGTGACATTTGACACATCCGTGGACAAAACACGCGGCAAATTCGTAGCAGGTGTCTGCAGCTGTATTAATGCTGTCGACATAGAAAGGGGGAAACAGCTGCTCACCATGATTGAGCGCATGTCTGATCTCGATTCTCTCTGTGTGTGCCACATATTCCGGCCACTGTATTGAGACATCTGAGTATGCCTTGTTCTGCGCTGTGTATGCCCCTTCATACGTTAGCGCCACAGTGTCTACGGGGAGAAACAGTGTTTTGAACACGCCCATACAACTAGATGCCAGTGTGGTGAATGCACATGGATCAAGTTGTGTGCACTCCAGAAAATACTGATGCAGTAGCGCCTGATCTCTGCCTGAAAATGAAATGTGTCGCCATGAACTGTGTCATACCAAATGATGAAGGAGGTTTTGTCAGTGTGACACATCTCATTGTAACCGTAGTAAGAGGGAGAGGGGTATCTTGTAATAATATGGGGGAAATAGCCCTTCTCCAGATCTTCAAAGCCTAAAGCTGCAGGTGTTTTTGACAAGCGCATGGGTAGAACGCTGAATGAATGCAATGTCATACATCAGTATAACCCGACTCCCCCGCATTGTCACCAGAGGTGTGATCTGTTGTTTTACAAAGTATTCCAACAGGATGTAATTGTCGAATCCGGACGCATTATGTGTGATGAAGGTATAGCCGCGGTACTTAGGCTTTCTGTAACGCATCCACACAGTTCAATGTATTGAAACAAAACTTGTTTCCCTCAATGTCCGTAGCACATGCAAAATTTGCCTCATGCTTGCTGTTATGATACCGAGTCTCAAAATCAAACAATATGTCGTTTGTTTGCACTTCTTTTTTCTCCAGGGGCTGAATAAAAGACTCGTGGGCTTCATCACTCTCCAGCTGCCGCTCACCACAGTGTGAACTAACAGTGGGTGTGCATTTGTGTGTCTTTTTACCAGCCTTGTATGTTTTACCACACTCCTCACAGTATTTCATAGCATCACAGGGGATGACACCGTATGACATGCTTGATAGGTAGACAAGCTAGTAGGAGCACAGCCAACAAAAAAAAGATCCGACGCCGAAGTGGTTGAACTGAGATAGTATGTGATCCTATCCTCCAAAAGTCCAGAGCCAAAGTGTTTGGAATGCAATAGTCTACGCTGTGTATATATACAATACCCTTCAAATAACACACACCCCTATACACACCTCTACGGACACATGCACTCTCATGCACGTCAGTTTTCAGATGATTATGCAAAAAAAGAAAATGTGCGCATTATGCAAACTTGTTCAGTAAACGTGCATGCGCCTTGGTGCCACCCACATACTACTGACAAGGATCTTATCCCTCTTAACAACATTTCAACCTTTGACCTTCTGCTACAGTAACTCACTGTAATTTGTTATATTTACATCAATATTAATGTAATTTTACGTCCTTTCATTGTAATTTGACTTCTTATTTGTTTTACCTCTCTGTTACTGTGGTATTGTGGCTTTGCCAGACTTCAGAGCAGTTTCTTTCATCCGGCTGTGAGACTCCTGAATTCCTAATCCACCCTCTGCATTAATTATAGTTTTGTTTTCTTTTGTTTAGTGTGTGTGTGTGTGTGTGTGTATTTCCTCATGAAGCAAAATTGGACTACAAACTGCCTTTTTGTTGCGCAACTCACTTGTACAATGACAAAAAATGTACCTTGTAAACTTTGTTATGTTGTTTTATGAAACATGCATTAGAAACAGAGGTTATATTGTCACTATTATCACATACTGCTTTGCTTTATTTATTATGACCAAGGGATTAAGTATTAAGGCCGCTACACAATCAAAACCTCTTCGAAGCACTTATATCATCAGAATGAGGAAAAATAAATTGCTCTCATATTCATATTTATTTTATGATGAAGTAAAAAAATAATCTGAAACACAAATCTGAAACACATTCAAATGACCGCTGATCATCCAATTAGGGGCTGATTGATTGCTTGTCATGTGCTGACCTTTCTGAGTGCAATTTAAATCCGTGGATGTCTCGGCTCCAAGAGGAGCAACTGTCATTCTTGGCCGTGGTTCTTCCTGCTCGGACGAATGTGAGCCGAGCCCTCCTCCATAACACCCCCCCCCCCCATTAAAAAAACTTCACAATATGCCCAACAACTGCACAGCGGAGGAGAGGGAATGCCCGGTATGTGCTTACAGCACCACAGCTCCTCTCACCATGGACTAATATGGCCAGGCCAAGAGGGGGGCAGGACAATAAACCCATGCAGCACATTGGCACTGTGAGCGGCAGAGTGTGGCGTGTTTTTCTATTTTCAAAGGGGGAAATAACTTTCAGCGTGTGGATCATTGGAGTGTTTTTGGTGAACATGATCAATGACTAATAGTGTGCAGATTTGTTTGACCGTGAACTTGTTCTGGCGTTCAGTGTAACATCAGAAATACAAACAAAATCTCCGGCTCTATATGTAGTCCACCTTCAAGCAGGTGCTTGGCACTCCCACCAGAGGGCAATGGTCAGCTGCAGTGGAACTTCATTTGTGCATTAACGTTCTGTCGCTTTGTACTGCTGAACCATCAAATTAACACTGCTAATGCATCCCAGTCTCATATTGGGTATAATTACCTTCAGTGAAGGGAAACAGCAATGGGAATCTTTCTTTTTCTTTCTTTTTCACGCAATCAATTGACAGTTTCATTTAGTGCGATTAACATTATTCTAAATGTCTGAATGGGTTTTTGATGACACAAACAACTTAATTATGTTCTTTAGTAAATGACATGTATTAATACAAGAAGGATCATTTCAAACAGCTTGCTTTGCACACATCTTGTTTGACTCTCTATATATTCTCCATAAAACCTCAGAGTAGGCTCTCAGAATTATAATTCATTTGATGTCAGATTTACAAAGCCTGCCCTTGAAAAAAGAAAAAAAAAGAAAAACTACAATCAATAATTTCTTCTTCGGCTTTATTATTTCATCTCAAAGTTTGGCCGTGTTACAAGCCGGGCTTGTTGACTCTGTACAGCATTTATCTGATCTGACACAGTTTCATTAGGCATTAGTAATCATTTCCATAGCACACAACATTAGAGCACTCCTGTTTGTAAAACAGCAGATGAGGCTAATGCCGTCCTCTGGGGAGAAATTCAATATAATTCCTTAATTAAATGGAATAATTTAATTACAGTAACTTTCGAAAGCATTCATCAATATAATTGTTTCTGGAGCCACCATTATAATTGAGGTTTAAGTGAAAACAAGTCCGTTTCTAATGTTGGTAATGTGCTGACATAGTTCTCCCGCCCCTCCATTTGTTCCTCTCTCTGATCTTCCACCGTGCCATTTTTTCCTCCACACTGCTTTCGTTTGATGGCCGGCCATACCGACATCAGCGAGACCAAAACATTTATTACAGCCATTTAATTTAACCTCTCTACAGGCACGGACAAGAAGGCAGAGATGATAGCGGCGGCGGCGCCGCTGAAAGACTCTCGCTGTTCGGCTCCTAATCTGATCCTCTCTGCTGCCCTTTCATAAAGACACCAGAGTATTAGCCCCGACTCCAAAAACATACCTCCGCCATTTAAACTGTCTTGGATTTCACCACAAAGGGCGGCCAAATAAGAGTCCGATTCATTCGTCGGGGGGACAAATAATAAAACATAATTTCCAGTCTAATCTGCCTAAGGAATGTCCTCTGTTTGAAGTTGACAGTGCTCTATCTTCTGGGAGGAATAATTGCCTTTTGAGTACAGCAGGAGAGGCCACTGAGGTAAGCCTGTGGAGGGGCCTGCACCTTACAGGTGTGCCCTTGGACGGACAACCTGCTCGTTGTTCTGGAGAGAGAGAGAGAGAGAGAGAGAGAGGGTGAGAGAGAGGGGGAGACGGGGATACTGAAGGAATTCATCTGCCTGTTGAAACTTTACATGGCAGCGCCGCTCTGCATTCTCCAAACCGCCGTGTGGCCTAAAAGCGGAGCGAACAAAGGCAACACTGATCGCCAGAGTTTTATCATTCTGCTGGGCAGGTTTCGTGAAATTGACCTGGTTGTAATCTGTTTGATTTGGACAACTGCATTTGCGACGAAGTTACTGACAGTTATTGTCCGGAAACGTAAAAACACAGTCCCCCTGTAGCGCAGGCTTTGTGTGCTTACAGAAGCAGATTCCAAAAGTCAGTGGCTTTGTTTACATGCACCAAATATTCAGTTTTATGTTCTCATTCCGAAAAAGACCCCATGCCATATCCTCATCGCCATATCCTCATCGCCAGGGTCAGTGAATCCCACATCGACGCCTTTCTCCGCTGTGTTTGACGGGGGCGATGCCTAACATGTGGAGCGGCAGGAGCAGCTTGTGCCATTTTGCCTCTATGCATCAAAATATGTTTTAAGTTTTCCAGTTGTTCGACCAGCCTCATCATTTCATACCTTCAACCACCTTCTTGAAAAGGTTGGCGTAGCTATATTAGCGCATATCCCAAAACCTGTTGATATCCAAGGCCTTCATAATGTTTAACAGTAGATGCGTTTCTCCTTCCAAACTGAAATGTGGACTTTTCTTTTGCGCATACATCTTTACTTAGCTTTGCAAACTATTGGCTAGTGTGCCTGTGAATGTAGACTACGTTCACTCATATTCCACTATTATTCCAAATATGTATATTCGGAATTTGATATCGTTCGTGTAAACATATTTCGTTTGGATATTCTGAATTAGGCCTTATTGTGTATGGAGCATTTGTGGGATATGCTGATATTATTTGGGTTTTAGGAGCATTCTTTGGACAGTGCATTGGTAATATGAGTCTCCATAGGAGCACTTTGCAAAATGTGCAACACGCTCTGTGCGTTGAACAGAAACCAACCACCCAATAGTTGTCAAAGCTCGAGTAGAGAAGCAGAAACACACCTACTTTTAAACATTATGAAGGACTTCATATACATATATGTATATATATATATACATATATATATATATATATATATCAACAGGTTTTGATATGCTCAAATATCGCAACACCGACCTTCTCAAGAAGGTGTTTGAAGGACTGAAAGTGGGAGGCCGTGTTCAACAATCTCTAACAAGTGGAAAAGCTAAAAAAAAAACATATTTTGATGCAAAGAAGCAAAATGGCACGAGTGGTTCCTGCCGTTCCACTTTTCCACATTTCATCGCGATAAACGGCATATCAGGGCGTCGACCCCTGTCGAACACAGCTGAGAATGGCATTGACGTGGGATTCGCCGATCCACAGCGGTTAGGATGAGGCGAGCTCCTCAAAGGGACGAGATGGTGCTGGTAAATGGTAAATGGACGTGTACTTGTACGACTTTCTAGTCCTCTGACCACTCAAAGCGCTCTAACACCACATGCCATTCACCCATTCACGCCCATTCATACACTGGTGACACCTGTCCATTAGGTCTAACTAACAGCATTCACACCACACATTCACCGATAACACAGCCGTCGTGAGCAAATTGGGGTTAAGTGTCTTGCCCAAGGACACATCGACAAGGGCTGGAGGAGCCGGGGATCGATCCGCCAATCCTCTGATTGGAAGAGGACCCGCTCTACCTCAGAGCCTCTTGTTTTGCTTAATGGGTTCAACGTTAATCGGAATATGCACGGCTGCGTGTTAACGAGATTATTAGTAGGAATATTGTCTTTTACAGAATAATATTTAATGCATGTAAATCCCACGGAGCCATTGATTTGGACGTTGAACATCCCTCTCTGAATCAGTTTATTGTTAGATTGTAGCTATACGTGTCAGCTGTATACGACACAGTTATTTCGAAGCCTTCTGTCTAAGACAAACTGAGTCTCTGCTTCATTCGTCAAACTTCTCCCCCTGATTTTTAATGGGGCCTATTAATTGAGCGGAGAAATCTGTCCCCTTCCCCGAAACATGGCGTCGAAAGCTGCTGAACAGCTGTCCCAGCTCCGGAGAATCATATGGAAGAATGCATTATCGGCCTTGTTTGAATATTCCCTTAGATTTGGAATAATCAGGCAGCTATTCAGCAGCGAGATGGCCACGCGCAGATGCCAAAGCACAGCTGAGGGGAGCACATAATGCCGCTCAAACACACACACACACACACGAAACCGACGGCGTGAAAAAAAAAGAGGGCGAATAATGCAGGTGTGCTTTATTTCTGTGCAGTGTGCTCAACACACATGATGGCTGAGACACTTTCTCTCAGTCCTTTTATCTCCCCCCCTCCTTCTTTCTCTTGTTCAAGGTGATCCTAGCTTTGCATATGGCTGATTAATCTTATTGCACAGCAGCTAGCATTGATCACAGAAATGATTAGAAATGCATTAGTCAGCAGACTGTTTTGGAGTGCTCGAGGTTTAAGTGCTAGTGCCAAGCCATTTTCCATAGGTGTCCGTGTTTTTAATTTTGTTATATAGAATTTTGCAAATGGATGCATGCGCACCGCCCAAATACGGCATCAAAGCTTTAATGCCTACGGACGTAATTTAATCTCCTAGATGGCAGGCCTGATGGGCTGTGTAGAGAAGGCATCCCCTCTAAATTCATTATGCTAAAAGTTGCTAGATCTGGAGAGCCGATGAGAGAGAGATGGAACGGCACAACCCGTGTTTGTTGGGTAGTCCTGGCTCGGCATTATATTGTTGATGACAGCAGGCTCTTCTCTTTCAGAGCGTTTGCACTTGTTAACCATGAGAGCTTTCACCGAGTTTAAAAAAATAAATAAAAGTGAGTGGTACCAGCTTCTACATACAGCAGCCGTGACCAGAAATACAATGTGACGTGTTGTTTTAATGTCAAATGTCTCTTTGTTTCAATGCAAATAAGTTGAATTTCCAAAACCACACTTTTCGAAGACATTCTTCGTTTTCCCCCTGACCTCACTGACTGCAGCCCCTCCTCCTCCTTCGCTTGTGGCTCGGATGCCTTCTTTAATCATGAAACAAAATGTCTTTTCTTCTCCTGAATTCAGAGGTAATGGAAGTTCAAGTACACTCTAAATGCCTATTTTAGCTTTTATATCTACTGTAATTTGGTAACACCCACTCCAGATCGGCCCTGAGTTGGGTTCGTTATGATGACATACTTTGCAGAGATCATAAACGTGAGGGAATGCGAGCAAGAAATAAATGATTATAATACCATTGTTTTACAGTTACAAGAGAGGACACGGCAAAAAGAACTGACTGACATAACATGGCGTGTTAGAGCTGACATTAGAATTTTGAAAAATAGTCAATCACTGCTTTAATAAAACTAAATAACTACATTTTCCAGACAATAAAGTGTGCTTGATTACTTAGCAAAAGGGACGTCTTCGCAGTCAGAAAGGCATGGCGTCCCTTCAGCAGCGGGGGCGCAACTCATGAGGGTCCCGCCAAGACAACTCCTGCCACATGTTCAGCACTCCCCATTAAAAACCTGGGGAAATTAATGAGCTTCCATTGGCACCCTCACAACAAAGGGATCTATAAAGCAGCCTTAATGTTCTCGGGGAAACTTTACTCTTCAGTAGTTCCCAATCAACCGGTAGCAGCAGATTTGGTTTTATTTCCCTTGTAACCTACAACGGGGGCTAAAACGCTACTCACTGCAACTTTACATAAATGTTGTCCCTGATTGAAATCGCTGTAAGCTCATTCTTAATCAAAGAATTGTCGATATTTAACCATGTCGGGTTGTCACAATCTAATTGTGTGTAAATATACTGTATAGCCTTAACTAAAGGCTGAGCGGTGGGCTTTCAAAAATCTATACATGTGTAAAATATTGCCGGACAACATTTATTTGTTTTACATTCACAAACGGTTGTACACAGAGAACACGGGAGAACAAAGCCCTCTCATGCTGCGAGCGTTGATTCCTACCTGCTTGTACACAATTACCAACACTTAGGAATCAAAGAGCGCGGCGGTTTGCAGAAAGGTATTAATTAGAACTTTATTTATGCAGATGCTTTGTAAATTTGCATAAAAAGCAATTCCACAGATGGGTTTATGGCAGTAATGACTGTTCCAGTCCGCAATAAAACATCTGCTTAATCACAACAGAGACAGTCAATGGCTGCCGAGAAAACAGGCTGTCCAAGTACATCTCAAAGAAAGTGGCGGGGGTGAAGAGTCGGCGTGGACAGGTACGGAAAAAAAATAGTAAAGAGAATTAGGGGGAGAAGAAAAAGCTGTTCAAAAGCAGTGTTAGTTAAAAAGAGACACACTTCTCCCAAACATTTTGCTGGTGGTACTTTGAGTGCTCTGATGTTGAGAAAAATACCCTTATCGTGTTGGCAGAACAATCCACTTACTGTGTCTAAGAGAGGAGAGAATTCTGTTCCAAGTCCAGCCAAGTCTTTGTCTGTGTGTGCCAACTATTTTGAAAATATTCCACTTTGTGTCTTTTTAATCTGCCAGAGCCACACACACACACACACACACACACACACACACACACACACACACACACACACACACACACACACACACACACACACACACACACACACACACACACACACACACACGTGCACGCAGCAGTGTGGCTGCAAGGTCACTCCAAGTATTGATAAATCACCCAGCTGTGATTCCCTCCTGACAGCTCAAACTAACATCAAGCTGGATGGGGGAGAACAAAAGACCATCAAGCGGCCCTTTTCCTGACACTTTTATTCAATCACGGCCAGATTGCTTACGACAGCACCAGCAGCTGTTTCGTCTTCATCTTTCCCCATTTGATAAAGCGTGTCAAGTCATATTTCTGTAAGTACTTCACCTCAAACCCCATACTGTGCCGAACCGCGGCGATTCGGCATATGCACATTCCACATGAGGGGATCGTCAAATGGGTCAGGGAGTAATGACACCCCTCTGAAGGTCGCAGCACACTGGCGTGGGGTGGGGTGGGGGGGGGGAGCAGGTATGGTGGGTGGAGAGGGGAGGGTGGGTGGGGGGGGGGACGACAAAGCAACAAGCTGAAGGTCAAAGATAAGAACAGCCGCAGAGATATCTAAGATAGCCGGCAGAAATTAAACAATGAGGGAGAGGCAGAGTCGGGCTTTGATTGCGTGATTGTGTTGTTTAAGAGAGAAGAGGGAATGGGATGGGGGGGAGGGGGGGGGTTGTTATTTTGGGATCAGCGTCCTATTCAAAGCTCGTTCCTCGCAGGTGGGGGGGGGCACGGAGGAGGTCTGCGACAGGACACATCCAAAATATCGCACACACGTCCATTGTTTGTTTGCGACCGCAACGTCGGCCCACGCAGAAATTACATTTCTATTTCGCTAAGCGCCCTTTTTCTTCATGTTTATGTTTTACAGCCCCCCCTCCTGGGTTTCCTGTGCTAGTGTCTGATAACAATCACAGGTGTCTGAGTTTATCGCAGCGAAGACCAATGCCATATTTATAAAAGTACGAGTAGTACTCAGGCCTGGCTCGGATTCTTTTTCACGCGATCATTTGAGGTCATGAAGATGTGCAAGTGTTAAAGCTACAGAGCGGCACTCCTCTGTCACGGGTCATCTGGGGATAACCTGCAGAAATGCTCTGAAAGAAATGAATAAAACATATTAATACAGGAGTTTCTATCTGCTTTTACTAGCTGCAAACAGAAACGGCCTTCCCCGACTGGACAATCTAGCCTGATTCAAACTTCTATCATCTCCAGAAACTGTGTCACAGAGAGCATTCAGAGTCACGGCCCTGCTCAAGTCACACACACACTTTCATCTGAAATGTGCCTCAGGATCACCTCTTCAACATCTGCGGTGAGAAAACCCCCAAAAAGTTGGGTGCTATTTTGGCCAGAGCGAACGGCCCTCGAGCCGTGTGGAAAAGAGAGAGAGAGACATGTAAATCAGGTGGAATGCAGGAGACGCTCGTATCGAAAAAATGGGACAGCTCACTCCGCTCAGACTTGGCCTGGCTCCCAGGAATGCAGTTAGCTAGCACACAATCACTGCCTATTCACGGTGGCACAGCTGCTGTGGACATATGTTCCCCACCAAAGGAGGAGGACATCAACCAGGCACACCTTGAACAGGTTAGCAGATGAATGGCGTTTCGGTCCTTTGACAGTCTGCCCTCGTCTCGTCGTGTTTTCCCCTTGCTCGACAAAATAAGTTCCTCTCCGGTGCGGCCTAAACTTTTTCCCCGTTCACTCATCCGTGACAAACCGAGGGCACGAGTAACAACATCGTATGTTCGGTGAAGTTACTTCTGTAAATAAATATTGGAAGTCGGTGACATTGCTGTATCATTTAAGGTGTTTCAGAAGGACAATGGACCTCAAGGAACAGTAATAAGGAATATTAATAGTGAAAAGGCACACAAAGACTTTTTTTCCCCCCCTAGCCCTCAGCAAATGACCAAATGTGAGAGAAAAGATTACATTTATTCATAGCTGTCTTTCATCAAGGGGCTTAAAACCCAAACTTCCAATGTACCCCAAATCATATGCATATTGCGCTGACCTCTTTCACCCTCTTTCTTAAAGCCACGGAGGAGGGAGTGATATGCAAAAACCAGGCAGATCCTTCGGCTCGTCATTTAGACGATTTCAGCACTTTTGGTTTTGCAGCCGTCCAAGGGTGATCACGTTGGCCACTAATAGATAAAGAAGGGGCTCCTCCATTAGCATGGAGGTCATATGCGCAATGTGGGAGAAACTCCCGAACCTTGCTGTCGCTGCAGTCGGGAGGAGGAGAAAAAAAACAACGTGATTTGCACTTGAAATTCACTCGACGCAATGTCAAACGCTCTGAATCGAGAGGCGGCTGGAAAAGCACTAGATAACTGCAATCCATTCTCACATTATCCATTGTTAACACTCGCGCTTTTGTCACCCATCTCCGCAGCTATGACCTATTAGCTTTAGTGAAGTGCTCCGAGGCCGAGGAGCCGCGCCGAGGTTGCTCACCCATCCGACGGGGGGGGGGGGGGGCATTTACAGGAGAGAGACACCCAGAGCCGGGCCCGCTGCGGCTCTCTAATGACTCCATCAGCTGCACTGATGGGTGCAAATGGCACCCAGAGATTTCAACACGTTCCCTGAGCATGCATTACATTTGCTCTCCTTATTTCCCTTATTGTGTTGTAATAGCAATGCATATGTAAGGCATTGTAAAACATTTGAAAATACAACTGAGCAATATCAGATTACAAGAGAGAAAAATGTATTCAGCAACCCCCACTCACTCACACACACACACACACACACACACACACACACACACACACACACACACACACACACACACACACACACACACACACACACACACACACACACACACACATAGTTTACGCTAAAGTTAACCCAGTATGATGCCACTGCCATCTTAAGTTGCAAACACACCTTCAAATGATCCGTTGGCTCTTTGACCCAAATACAACCTCGGTATAATTATTGCGGTTTCCAAGGGGAAGCGGCGTCGATCGTGCACCTCGATACAACAATTACAGGAAACTTATGTGTAAGATGAAAAGCAGAATATGTGCTTCCCTTTGTGAGAGACGGTGCGAAGTCACAGGAGTATTCATTAAGGCCTTTTGTGTCCTGTTTGAAATAGTGCTGTTAAAGGCTTTAGCTGTGGGCATCTCTCTGGAACAGATATAATGATCCTCCAATTAGAGACAGAATCATGAGACCTGTTTATTAGTCCTAATTCATCTCCTCATTGTGCTGAGCATATCAAATACCGCAGAGGAAAAAAAAGGAAGAAAAAAAATCAACAGTTTGCCCACCATAATTACAGATCTATTAATAGTTTCACAACAATGACAAGCAAAGCTATTCACATCATTTGCTGCAGTCAAGAACAATACCGCAGCACTGTCAATGTATCCATTAAGAGCCCGCATTGATACCAGCTCAGTGACATCTTGCATTTCAAGGAGGACTCTGAGCCTTTACAGATAAATTACACTTTTTTTCATTAAGCAGAATGCTTGTGGTATTATTAATTCTAAATGGATTTTCAGACACCTCCTTACATTCGTAGCTTATCATACAATGGCAGGCTTTTGTGGCTGTAAAGGTATTTTCAATTAGGAACAAGAAAATTAAAGAAAAAAAAAACTGCAATGCATTGTTTCAGCAGTCTAAAGGTAAAAAAAGGATATAACGTAGTACAGTAATGAATACTGATACCTAACATGAAATACACGTTCCGCAAAGCTCACGACACATAAACATGGAGACTGTTGTCCTGCTCCGATCACCCCGATCCTTAAGATTATTATGGTTTTATTGAATAAGAGATGAAGACAAAAAAAAAATGCAAAATGTAAAATCACATTCGATTCGATTGGTGATTGAGGCTTTACGGTATTCAGGTAATCTGTAGTACAAACTATTACAGTTATTAACTATTCTAGCATTACATCAAAGTTATTTTGTGAATGTACAAAGGTCCCCTATAATGACTTCAAGTAAGCCCTGGGTATGATGATGATACAGTTGTTTATTTTTAGAAAATATGCATTTAATAAATATTATATATGTGGACAGTCAAGCAAATATTACTGTAGTCCACGTTTAAACTTTTTGCCTGAACTTTATGAGCTGTAAAACGACAAAAATACAGCAATCGTACAACTCCCCACATTGCTTTTTGTTTTTTTGCCAATATCAAGCTAACCTGTCAATAATACCCACATTTTGTTTCTTTTACAGCCCTTTCCTACAAAAAAGTATATTTGCACTCTGAGTATTGCATGGTATTTTCTTTTTCCATGGTAGAAATGTGTCATGGTATCAGCTGTGGTCTACACTGTGAATAATGGATGTTGGTCATGGTGTAATTATGCGAGAGTTATGTGGCCACAAACATCTCCATGTTACAGCCCTGTCACAGTCATCATAGCAGGCCACTGCCTCCATATGCAGCACAACGTTACTGTATGTGTCACTGTATAGTGGTGTGTGCTTAAATAAAGCAATGGCATTAAATACATGGTACAAATCGTCTACTGCAGGGGTCTTCAATGTTTTTCAGGCCAAAGACCCCCAAACTGATAGAGACATGGAGCAGGGACCCCCGACTACATATATTGTATAAAATTGTGTTTTATATTAAACTGGGCCTAGTGCCATGTATAAACATAGCTCTTTATTGTGCATTCAATACTAAGCTATTCAAATAATACACAGGTTCATATATTCATGTTTTTATTTTAAACATGTGAAGGCACAGTGAGTAGGGCGGCCGTGCTACTGACATTTAGAAACATACCTTCAGCTGATACCAATGACAATATCAACATTGTCTGTCAATTGCATGATAATCATGCATACAAGCTATTGAAATTGACGTTTTTATTATAAACATAAATGTGGAAACGAAAATGAGTGATGGCCTATTAGTGCCACTGCCATGCATAAACATAGCTGTTATCTTGCATACAACACTGAACTATTAAAATAATGGACAGATTCATGTTTGTGAAAAAAAAAGAAATGGTCAAATCAACCAAAAATGTCGCGGACCCCCTGCAGTATCTCCGCGGACCCCCTAGGGGTTGCGGACCCCCTGTTGAAGACCTCTGGTCTACTGTATTACATGTTGCACGTATATAACTATGCACGCATTTGCATAATGTACAAGTCAGGATGACGATCTGATTTCTGGTCAGCGCGAGACATTACACCAAATGGCCCACAGGTTTCTGCACCAGGCAAGCTGCGTTACGGTGTGTTAGATGACCTTTACTTTGAGCTGCGGCAGCATGGGTCTCTCCCCGCCACTGAGGCGTTTGACGTCCTGCTGAACCTCCGGACCTCTTAAAGCAGGGGTGTCCAAACTTTTTTCAAAGAGGGCCAGATTTGATAATGTGAAGATGCCCAAGGGCCAACAGTCCCTGCTGACATTGTTTTAAACAATACAAGTTGCCTATACATACACTATTATTTAATAATTATATTTTCAATGACACAGCAAGGATAATTTTATTTTAAATATGATCTTTAAAATGTAGCATTCTGGTGTACTCTGAGAAGAAAATTAAGTGATAAGACATTTACTTTAAGCAAAAAACTAATTTATTATTCAGTTATTAATCAGTATTTCAGCTCTGGTTGAACAGCTGGATAGTTTTTTCAATCTATTATTATTATTAACCTTTTATGTAGACAAAATCCATTGAGAACGAGGTCTCATTTTCAAAAGTTTGTCATTTAAAAACAAAGATAGCAAGAGTAGCGAGAACCATCGCCTGTACAAATAAAGTGATTAGTTTTCATTGAACCCCGTTACTGTATTAACTTCCACTGTTACTGTAAAGCTGTTAGAATTGTGGCCTATCTTCTATTTGCAAATAATATGCATTCAATCCAGTTCAATTATTTAAATTAGAATGAAGAGTAAAGTAATAGCTGTGATCTATACACACCTCTGCATTAGCAACCTGCTGAAATGAAGATACAGGCACCATAACCCTCTCTATCATTACTTCAGGGCCCTGTTGGGACCGGAAGTACCCTGGCTGTGGTCATCAGAGTGAACAGTGTCTGGGAGTGTGATGAGAGGGCACGTGAGCCCTTGTTACTGTAGTTCATCTCCTTGGAGCAGAGGCAGCATTTAGCATACCCTGCCTTATCAATATTTCTAAAACACTGCGACAGCAGGAAGCTGTACTCACGTCTGTTTAGAGTAGACCTCCACCTTTATCCAGGCCCATCTCCTTCACATCTCAGCCCTGCATCAAGCTGCGCTACACAAACAGCGTCCTCTCACTGAAGCTCTTTGACCTCATCATCTCATCAGTATCTGGGCCTCATCATCGTGGTCTTAAAAGTTATTGTCACCACGAAATCATCCTCATTCTACTTTGAGTTAAAAAAAACAACCTGCCAGCAGATCCGCCAGTGTTCCGGTTTAACGTTAACGAGTGACTGCGTGAACTGAACCGGGCATGTTTCATCGCGTTACGTTTTTTTCCCTCCTAAATCGCGATAATGACAATGTTAACAAACAAGGTTCCGCATGCAGTGGACGTTATCCTTCACCGAGCAAGTCTGAACTGAAAAAATATGAAAGCGGCGGCCCTCGGTATCGACTTTCCTTATTTTACTTGCCGTAGCCATGACAGTTGAAGGGTCAGAGACAATTTAAAAAAGCCAGACAGTTACAGAGTGGTGCTGCCACCATGAGGTGAAAAGAGGAATTGCATGTTGAATTTGTATGATTTATTCATTCCGTTTTGACTGTGCTGGCGGGCCATAAATAATAATTTTAAGACAGAAGGCGCGGGCCGTATAAAATCTGACCTCGGGCCGTGATTGGCCCGCGGGCCGGACTTTGGACATGCCTGTCTTAAAGAGAAGCTATCAGGAGCAGGGTTCACTCCAGGAGCAGGGTTCACTGCAGGTAACTTCGATTTGAGCAGCACCGGCCGCCATCATGTAAACAAGCAGTTCACGGAAGTGCGCCTTTGCGCGCGTGGTACGAATATTTACGGCTTTATTAGTAGAATGGTCTGTTCTTCCGGTAATGTCATAAAACGCAAGTTTAAAAAAACGTCAGCTCGTGTAGCTTAAAAACTATTAACCTATAGAATAGCATTAAAAGTTTGGCTAGTACAGCTACGTTAGCTTAAAAAGTTAGATAAAAGTTAAATTAACCCAGTTACACATTCCAGTTTAATGTTGGTTTAAAGCTAAAGTTATCTGTGAGCTAATTTGGATATACATGATAAGTTACTATGTTGCCAATATTGTTGGATGGGTAATGTTAAAGCTAACCTAAAAGCTGATACTGAATGAAAGTAAGTTAATTAAGTTGTCAAACCTGTGCACTGCAAGGCGTTGAGTAATGGAAACATAAAATGGCATTGTGTTGTTTTTTTTCAGGGGTCTGACTAACTTTCCTACTCGTGCTTTGGTAAAAATACATGACTGCGACACCCACAGCAGACAGAAAGAAGCACTCTACAGAATGCTGACAGAGGACCGGCCATGCTACAACTTTGAAACATTCTGGTATTTACAGGAGACAACATAACATACAGCATGTTATTCACTGTTTCATTTTTGTTTTCCTTTTTATCACAGAAAAGATACAACCAGCATCACACTGTTAGGGAACAGGACAGCTTATTCTTGTTATATAATAAGATGTACTGGTCAGGATGATAAGATGCAAAGGCGATGTGATGGAACATTGACCATATTCAAATAGTTACATTTTACAGTCAGCCACCAGAAATTATAGCCTCGTGTACAATTTAATGCCACCCAGCACAAGGCCATAAATCCTAACTTGGTGAAACTTAAAATATGACATTTTTCTTGAGACTGTGACAGAGAGGTGTTGATTCACCTTTACGGCTCACAATACTTTATTGGGTGATTACATTTTCACTGCATGAGGTGACACAACCTCACCGCCAACTCCCTCGCAGCACCACAGGTACTCCTTCGCTGTGGGGAAAGTACCTGATTTCAGGGTTTAGCGGAAGTTTGTCAGCATGACACCTGTTTGTCAGCCTGTTAATAGTAATGTAGTCATTCATGGTAAAGTGCTTTGCTATTGTTGAACTATGAGAACAGTTCAATGATGGTGCAATACCATTTTATTGGTAAAATGTACTATTGTGTTTTGCCATCATACAGTCATAGTTACCATGCTATTTTTTTTCACCAAAGTACTTTTTCCTTTTGTATCACGCTAGAAATTACAGCAATATTTTCACAAGGCTTTTATCAAGTAATACATTTAACACTTAATCAAATTACTTATTAGGTTAAGCCCAAATTACACTTTCCTCAACCACATGGCCGTGAGCCTTCATGTCTGCCAGGGACACTTTTACTGCAGGGCTGAATTAAGGTGTAAGACAATGATGTGAAAGGTGGATTTTTTTCTACTGATGTCTGCTCTTAATGGACCTGTTTGTATGTTTTATGTGACTCCGTCGTTGTTCTGTTGACTTGACTTAAAGCTGCTCATTTCCAAATTCAGAGCATTTCTGTGATTGAGCGATTGTCTCAACATGGTGACGGCTGAGCTGGCGGCTAGAAGCTAACGGTGCTAAAAGCACGAGCATTGCAAACGATGGCAACAGAGTAAATAGTGTTGACCTGAAGGGGAACTGGAGGGAAGAAGCGTGTTAATCCTCTGCGATGATACCGTGGGTCGGGACAGCGTTATCAGCTGTAACCACTGTATGAGCGTCATGCAGAGCGGCAGCCATTAGCTAGCCATGGGGCCCGCAAACTGGAACCCATGCAACCTATCAAGCTATAGGATTATAACAACACTATCTCCAAAAAGACACTAGGTAACTCACACCAAAACAATCCAGATTGATAAACAGCACCACAGGTAAGAGGAAAGAAATGCATTTTGTTTTGGGGAACTGTCCCCTTAAGCAAAGTGAATGAAAATACAACCAACACCAAGTGTCTGTTCCTTACAGTTTAGTGTGTGATATGGCTTATAGTATACTAACGTCCTACCATTACAACATGCCTTAAAATTGCAGTGTTTGGGATCAAAGCGGCTGCAGCACCTCGTCAGCGCAGTCCATCCACGCCACCTGGCTCGAGAGTGTTGGCAAGCTGCCCCCATCGCCAAAATGATGTCGACCTCAAGTCAAGGTAATACTCGTTAACAGATCAAATAAGTTCATAGTTATTAACTCTAGAAAGCCGCTACACCAGTAACACAGTACTGATGCTGTATTCAGCACAGCTATCGAACTTCAGACCCGACTGTCACACACACATTTCATGTTTCCTGAAGAAGAATCTCTGCTGCCTCTATGACAAATAGCACAGCTCACGACGGCAGAGGCGGAGGCTGCTGCCAGCTTTTGGGGACAAATTGTGGACTGCGCTGGCACATCAGTATCACATGGTGCCGGCTTCCTCCTGAACTCCATCATCTTACCAGCCAGAATGAGGCCAACGCGCCGGCACTGCAGAGAAAATGCGAGGTCGTGTTACCAGTATCGTTAAACCTGGCCCCCGTTCTCGCCACAACACAATGCAACATCATCCGGGCAATGTAACTTGAACGGGGGTAATTCTGAAGCTTATCTCATGATCGTGTTGTAAAAGACGGTCTCGTAGTATTTTAAACCACTGTGCAGTGTTTTGGCGTCTGATCAAACTCCAGGATCTACTACTCAAATCGCTCTTCTTGGATCGTATTTCCCTTCCACTTTTCTTTATTACAGGGCTGTTTAAAGTCTGGACGCCCAGCTAATCTGACACATTACATTTCACAAAACCCCCGCAACAACTTCACTTCACGTCTACAAATGTTTTGCCATTTTATATGAGCTTTTAGGAAACTATTTTGCGTCCGTTCTGAACAGGTATCCTTGTGTTATTTGTGAAAGGTGGTTGTGTTGAATTTTTCAGATTTATATTTAAGTATCTTCACTACCATCTTGTACGATATATAACAGGCTTGAGAGACAGGTTGACCCATAAAGAGCGTGGTGATAACTCTGTAACTTTTCCAGAAGTTTGGGGGAACCTCATCAAATATTACGTCAGCAGTAATAAAATCAGACATATTTTTACAACAATAACACGTTAAAGGGAACAGCCTTTTCATTTATTTCCAGTGTTGCTAGTTTCTCCTGGCATTTTCTTTACTCGTGGTGCGTACTTTTATTTACTTTAATACACGAGTAAAATATCCAGCAATAGGCCCACTGGATTGTGACATAAAGGATTATGATGCCACAACTTTATTTCACGTAGCAGCTTAATTTAATGTTGTAGTGGCATTTTTTACATATTCATAAGACGGTTTGGTAATAAAAGTTAATCATTAATTGGAAAGGTTAATTATCGTCACTTACTCTCACAGTGTGCCCACTATAAACGTGTTGTAGAATAAACAAATACTGATAAAGTGGAAGCATGTGTTCACCAGGCATGTAAGTGAGACAGACTGAGGCCCGACTGTCTGTTGGGACAGGGCAGCTCTACTTTGGACGAATTAATCTCCAGCAAAGATGACTTGGATCAACTTTGAAAAACACTAAGATGAAAACCCATAAAATGATTACGAACGGCGGCCAGAATGACAAGTATTATCAACAAAAATTAATCAGGTGCATCTTTTCATGAACTCAATTAATAATGTGCAACAACGGGGTCTTTTTTCCCTGGAATGAAAATTAATTAGCAGGGGAAGGTCACTCGGAGATGCTGACATCACTCATCAGGCCGCCGTGGCAGTTCTAATTATTTGTCTTCCAGGCTTGGCTGATCAAAAATTATTGCCATACCTGAGCAACATTTAGAAAAAAGGCTTTGTTTAAAGCGCTTTTAATTAGACCTGCTATTTGATTAATGCCGTGTAAGCGCCCAGGATCGGCCCTCTTATCAGCATTTCTGACAAGTTTGCTGGGTATTGTTGTGTGAAAGACGTTTCACTGACGCTAACCGACTGCTTAGTATCTAATTCGTTCACTTTAGTTGCAATTAAAAAGCTATTTACTGCGAGGGCACTTGTTGATATTGATATAGATGTTGTAAACTTTGACAAAGCACTCTGTGCTGATACTTGAAATAAATGTGGCATTAAGTGATAATAAGTAAATAATCTTGCATTATGTGGATTAAACCTCATCTAGAATGTTTGTAACAACCTGCGACATCGAGCACGAACACAGTGCTGGTGTGAATTGCGCAATGATCACCCAAGTTACTCCCTTCATGTTCTTAGAGTGTGGCTCTAAGGTCCCACAATTTATTGCGTTTTTTTGTCAGCCATAATTAATAACAGAAGACAAAGGTCACAGCAAGCAAACATGATTACCCAAGCCCTTCCTGATAACGTATCAAGCCACCGCTGGGCCCTTGGTCACATACCGTACGGCAGAGAGAAGACTTGTCACAAAGCGCCGTTGCGACCGAGGCTCTTTCCAAGCCCTCGCGTCCTTTTACCGCAGAGTTGCCGCGTTGACTCGTCGCCCCAACTATCCCCAACCCTTACTACATCAATTCACATTACCTGCAAATTAGCAAAGTTCTACTTTCAAGCCCGCAGTACATTTGATCCAAATAGACTCTAAATGCCATTTCTGTTCCTATTAACCTACGGATCGGTGTGGCAGATATTTCCATGAGGTTGCCGGGGAGAAAACACGGGGCTAATGGCTTGGTTGTGACAGCGCTATTCATGATGATTTATGATTCTGTGTTTAAGTTGATTACTCCACTGCTGACTCGGAATACTATTTCAATTAGTGCACTGAAGGTCACTCCACGAAATCCCTCCATAATCTATTCCTATTAACACTAATGCGCCGAGTATCCATATCTGTTCACCCTTGTTGATTCAAATCATCCCCACTCCTAACGGCCAGCTTGTTTACCAGTTTACTGGTTCGGACGTATCCTAGATGGTAATTTTCTCTCCTCCCGTGTATCATTAATGTCTTCAGTCTTGACACATGGCTAGGAGGGACATCTCAATAGAGCTCGGGCGCATTTTTTTGTATCGCTTTTATTATTTCTAATTTGTTTTACAGATCAAGTGATATTTATGCTGAATGAAATTGATCCTGAAAGCCCCGTAGGCAAACGTGGTGATATTGCGCTGGGTTAGAAAGCAACAGCCCCCGATTACTTGTCATCATGAGAACCAAAATAGCCTCAGCGTGATCAAAATTTCAGAGGTCCAAATTAATTTTACATCACTTCCATTCATACTCCCACTCATCCATGCAGCGGAGGAAATTAGCTACCTGTATTTAATGTAATATGTTCCCACTGTAAGCGCTGGTGGACATGATAGACTTAATCAGTTCACACTGAATCAAAAAGCTCACCAGACAGCGCTCAGCGATGAGCAATGAATTAAGTTTCAAAGACGGGGTCTCTGAGTTTACCACCGAGAA
This sequence comes from Pholis gunnellus, assembly GCF_910591455.1. Classification (NCBI taxonomy): domain Eukaryota; kingdom Metazoa; phylum Chordata; class Actinopteri; order Perciformes; family Pholidae; genus Pholis; species Pholis gunnellus. The sequence continues at coordinate 4,086,154 of NC_136539.1, forward strand.
TGGAGGCCTGCTTTATTTCACATTGCTCTCAATACAAATAGACCTAACCGTCTGATTTAGCTGATTGCAACTGAGGCAAGATATAAATCCCAAATTGGCAGCACGGTTTCTTTCCAAAAGTTCATTGCATTTTTTTGCCAGTTCAACTTTGAACTTTCTAGTTGTCTGGATAAGCAGCAAAATGTTGTATCGCATTTCAAACAAGCAGACAAAAATTAAAACTTGAAACAGCTCTCATCAGCCCCAGCACAGCAGGCCTCTCGGCCTACGGGACGGGAAACATCTTTTTTTTTGTTGAGAGAAGGGTAAAAGTGCTGACATTGTCACCACTTGATGGGACTCTATCCAGGGGGATAGGTGAAAACACTTGGGCACAGCGACATCAATTTTCAAGATGATTTAACTCCGCGCTCCCGTGTTGGAGGGAAGAAACTTCAGACCCCTGATTTACCTCCGATGACAGCCGCGCGGCCCCCCGAAACAATGTTTCCAAGGCTACTAGCGAATGACGAGTGGTCACGTCTGTACAGCCGTCCCCATTGGTTTGATTTATGTGACCGGGATCCAATAAAAATGGCAATCAAATCAACCCAGCCACTTTACAGGTAGAGGGCTGTCTGATTGAGTTGTCGAAGGCATGGCTGAGGCTCAGAATGATTATGCCAGGAAACGGAGAGGGGTCCATCTCTCCGAGCCCAACAAGGACACCATACATCTCCCCATGCAGCTTTCCCACTCCACTGTGAAATGTATCCAAAATAACTGCACACCTACCGCTCGCCTGCCTCCGCGCTCTGAAGGTTATTTGTCGTCTGAAGGACTCTCGCTGTCAGAGCATGATGAATACCATGTACACAGACAAGAGCAGCGTCAGGTCCCGGGATTAGCCGGAAAACTCACTGATCTGTGAATAACCTAAAAAAGAGGAGCCGAAGATTAGCAATGATGCTTTTAGGAATGATCCATCAAACTCAACTACCTCAGTCACTCAAATGAATCATCTCACTTGATTCTTTAACCCCGGGCGAAGTGCGAGTGACTGCCGCGCGTACCTGCAGGTCACAGAGATCATTCTGAGGATGTTTATTAAATCAGTGCTATCAATTTTCTTACTGATCATCTTTTATCCGTGCCGTCCTTGGGGACGAGTCAAGCACACAATGATGTTAAAGGTTGCGGTATTCAACATACGGCTTTTTTATTTTCTTTCCCATTCAACCTCCAGAGCTCCGCAGGCACTATTGAATTACGGCCATCGCCACAACGCGCAAAGTGATACCTGAAATATTGAGAGGGCCTGTCACTGAAGTTCACTCGCTTCTGTTAACAGAGCTGCCGTACAAAGTAGAACAACAACAAAAGTTAAAAATACATAGCAAACAATAATCGTGAACTATTTGCCTCGGCTTTGAACTAATGACAACTCAGGCAGGCCTGTTTACTGTGCATGAGGAAGCACACATTCAGGAAGTAAATTGGATCAAAGTACAAGCAGCTGCTTAAGCACTTACCCGCTTCAATAAGCAGAGTGAAATCACCATCATTGTTGCATTAGAGTGACTTGCTTCAGTCACCAGCCAGGAAAGCAGACAGGAAGAGGAGAAGGGGAGCTGATAGTGCAGCAGCTCCATGTGTCATGAAGGAGCCGCTGGCCAGCAGCCAGCGCGAGAGGAGAACAATTGAACATCACTGTAGAGTCCTTTTGTGTTGGAAACACAATCACCTTGTTAGAGAACGGAGCGCATTGTACAACAGGTACAAACACATCCTCTGGAATAATAGTGGAGCGCGAGCCATTTCGCCAGATCATCCCACACATTTCAAGATGTTCAAAGGTTTTTCCCTTTGATTGTGATAGTTACCTCAGTATTATTTCATAGAAAAGGAGGCTACCACAAAAGTCAACAGAATACATATTTATAACAAAGGTTGGAATGAGCTTGTCAGTCACGATGAGCAAGCAAACAAACTATAGCGTTATGATCCAGAGGCCCTTTCAACATTGTCTTTTTAAAGGGTCAAGGCCGAGAGTGGAAACTAAAATTCTCTCATCCAAAAGGATCCGAAATGACATCATCCGAAGTTTCCACTGAACTCTGAAGACCTTTCCTCTCCGGCAAGCGAGGAGACAAGGAAGGGGTTCAAGAATTGAGCAAGTCAGTTGGACTAACATGCCATGAAACAGGAAATAGCCACTCATTGATTTTGTGTGTCCAGAAAAGATCAATTTTATTCTTCCTTTGTTTTTCAGACTACAATGCACTAAAGCTCCTGCAGCAGCAGGATGTGTTTCGTACAAGCGCGGTCCAAATGAAGCTATAAATCAAGTGTTGGAGCAGAAACACATAATGTCATCCCCCATAGACCCGCACGCTGTACAGTACCGCACCTCAAACTCCTCCACTCTGCTCTCTTTCTGTCCGCACAAACAGCCTCACAATGTCAGACAATCTAATTAATATGACTGTCAAAATATGAAAACAGGGACTATTGACCAACTGGTGAGAAAAGGCATCATTATATCTGGATATGTCGGCTCTTATTCTAAACTCTTCATGAAGAAGTTGGTCACGGTTTGATTATTTCGCATCTCATTCGCTCCTTTATGACCGTTATCTGGTTCAACATCATTCTGTCGTCATGCAGTTTGCTGATTAAGTGTGCGAGCGCGTGTGTGTGTGCGCGCGCGCACGCACACGCTCGTCTGTGCGCGTGTGCATAAACTGACACTTCTTTAATTGTATTGCACTTGTGCTATCTGGTGCCGGAGTTAACTCGTAAAAGTGAAGTCTTAAGCAGATTCCCAGCGTCTGCCTGTTTAAGATTCATAGAAAAGACCATCCACCCCAATCAATATCTACTTGAGATTTAAGTTGCATTATGTGTCCCCTTCACAGGCATGATTTAAAACATCAGCACAAAGTATTCTTAATTTTATTGCCTGCCGTAAATTAAAATTAATGACGCTGACATCTACAATTAACAATGAAAAATGCAGATTCTTATAATTACTTTAGCAGTAATATTGTTTTCAGCCCGGGCTCAAGGTGCTCCTCGTGTAATCCTCAACATTCAGTAAAACACAAAAAAAGACAGCTTCATTACATTTTATTTGCTATAGGAAACAACAAAAAAAAAAGGGCCTAACAAAAATCCACAGCTCATTTGGGAATATCTCGCCATGCATAATTAAGCAAATTTGATTGGAATTAAGCATGACTTCTTTTGGTTGGGTTTTAATGAATGCAAATCAGGCATCTACATCCCTAAGATTAATTTCAGCCAATTAAAAAACAAAGCTTGTTGGAAAGTGTAAAAAAAAAAAGTGTTCAAAGCAGAGTAGCAAAGCAGTTTCTCTCTCCCTCTCCCATTCCCTCTCCCCTCATCTCATCTTCATAACTTGCACTCAGGAGAATCCCCCCCCCTCACTCAACTTTGATCATTAGCATGAAGTTACAGGCAAACAGTGTGAATTCAAATGTGGCGGAAATACACCGCCAAGATCCTTATGTCTTTCTAATCTCAAAGTTGGCCCCCCCCTTAATAGTTTCTTTACACAATTATTGTTTGAGCACCGACAGGACAGCTAGGGAACGCACGTGTCAGAGCGTCGACTGAAATACGCTCAAACGTTGACGCCACGTGCTAACTTCTCGCTTGCGCTGCAAAGGTAAACTTTGCAGCGCCGAATACATCATTGTTGCAGGGTCTTTTGACGGGACGAAATATGACAATTATTCTGCATTAGTTTGCCCACAATAATGTTGGCACAACCCGAAATCAACCTTTATCAGTGTTCAAGAGCGTTCCATCCATCTGACTTAAGCACTCAGGAGGTCTCATCGTGGTATTTTCCATGTGAAGGCACCATCGCACACCAGACCAGTGACAAATAACGCCGCTCACACCAATAACAAATGCCGGTGTCAGGCAGAGTGTGTGAGTGTGTGAGTGTGTGAGTGTGTGTGTGTGTGTGTGTGTGTAGGTGCAAGTCTCATTATGACAGCCTCGCATTATCCTCCATCTCAAATGTTATGCTGTTTTTGCACCTATCAGTAAATCCTGATTATTTGGAGAGTCGAGACGCGAGCTGCTAATGATCGAGGGGCAAGCACGCACCTTCAGGCTAATGCCAACCCGCCCGCTCGGAGAGCCGCGTGTACATTGATTTGATCTCCCACATCAAAAGGCAAAACAGTGGTGCAAGTCAGCACATCCCCAGTCAATGTCATTCCTTGAAGTGATCCCCCCCCCCCCCCCCCCCCCCCCCCCCACCACCACCACCACCCCCCACACGTGCATCTTCACGGGGCCTGAGGAGGGAGGGAGGGAGAGGAGGGAGGGGGGGAGGGAGGGAGAGGAGAGGAGAGGAGAGAGAATTAGGTGATCGGATCTATTGGCATTTCTTTTAAAGGAGATTCATGGCGGGAGGACACAGGGAAAGTGAGGAGAAGGGGTCCGGTCCCCCCCCCCCCAATCCGCCTGCTAGCCTGAGCTAGGTGTGAGAGGCTCTGCGTGTTTAGATTGCATTAATCCCTCTGTCTCTACCTGTTACAGAACTTTCATTAACGTTGTCTTTTAACATCAAGTCTCCTGCAGAGTAGGGGAATAAGTGGGGAGTTCTCAGAACTCCGCGGAAAGTTCAAAGCGCCGCGAGGAACCCCTTTATGTGTTGTTCCCTTAATCATTCAAAAGCCCATCCTAGTATGCCACTTGCGTAGGCTCCTCCATATGACGAGGAGAATTAATATTTGCCCTCTGATGCATTCTTTTTTGAAAGAATAAAGGAATGTGAAGGGGAGGAAAAAAAAGCATTATCTATTCGAGGAGCGCGGGGAATACTCCGACTGCGTCTCAGTTCTGTTGTAGCTGCTGCGTCTCATTTTGTCTGCAGCAGATCACAGGGCCGCAGACTGGTGCGTTTCTGAGAGGGGTGGGGGGGGAGAGAGGGGGAAATTGTACTATTTTATTAGAACCCTGTGGGAGAGTTTTGTAGAGGCAAGCATGTCATTGAGCCCATTTGCATCATGCCAGCAGTGAATAGATATGATAATATTGTAATACTTTGGAATCACTTCCACAAAAGTGCTGTGTGTGTGTGTGTGTGTGTGTGTGTGTGTGTGTGTGTGTGTGTGAGAGATGATGTTTGTGTGGTGACAGCCTCTGGCAGAACCCCTCACGATGTGAAGAGAGATAAGTCCACTGCTCTGTTTTATATTCACTTATTTTGACCTAAAACATTCTATATCTGCACCTTTAGACTATAACTTATGCTCACCACTTTAATGGGAAAGACTTGTCAAAATAAAAGCCAGAATAATAATAATTCCATTACTGTTCTCTATCATTTGTTCCATTCCGCTCCTTAGTATTTCTGTCTGTTCGTCCTCCCCTGTGTTAATGTATTAACTCGGATGCCTCGGGCTTTTCATTTCATTCAGTAAAGCCCTCTTTGCTATAGAGTTGGCCTTATGCTTACTTTATGCACCAAGGACCACACATTCAAGCTCACCAGAGCAGACCTACGCGCCTTTTGAAGCATTTGGACCGCGTTATTATGAAAGTGGAGCGTTCGTACATTTGTAACTGCAATTGCAACTCAGCCATCGGTGTAAAATGTGCTATTCTCAGTTCCCTGAATGCGAACGAGACAGAGAGAGCGAGGGGCAAAAAAATGTGCGTGGCCTTTATTTTCACACATAATAACACAACAGAGATTATCATTCAGGGGATAAAACCAGTGAAAGGCTATTCAGTGCATTTGTTTCAGACGGCCACACTAAAGAAAAAAAACAACTGAAAACTGGAGTAATGTGCACAAAGCCTTTAAACATTCTATGCATTCAGTCGTAGCTTTTTTTTTTAAAAGCTTTTTAATTAATTTTCATTAAATCGCATTTGATCATTTGAAAAGAGGCTACTGTGGAAGAAGCGTCTGTCTGCTCGGTGCAGGGCTAAATTGTGTGGAGTGAAGAGATGTTACTGGGAGATGGCAAGCCCAAGGGACAAGCAGGAGGACAATGCTGTCTCTTGGGAGAATTTTATGCTGCTGAAGTGAATTTGAATACATAAAGGAGAACTCGGGTAAAAGGGAAAGGGGGGTACAACATAGCCTGTGTTCTCCTGGTCCCTTGTGTGGGAAAAGAGGAAGATTACCCTAGGTTTTTTTTCTTCTTCTTCTTCTACTCTGGCCCTATTCTCAACGACTAATTTAGCATTTTAAGGTCTGCAATTGTGCCATGAGCACATTCTCAAGAATCGCATGTTTTACCTCCACACATCACACTTTACTTTGCGTGTCACATGTGTTGCTCTTCGATGTTAGTTAATCTGTTACTAATGAAAGTATCCATCACCACTTCAGAAATCTCTAACAGATACATTGAATTGCAGTAAAAGTGTCGCGCAGATTTATTGCTTCCACCACAGAAGCACAAAGACGGTTTCATTTTTCTGCCTCCCCGTCGGCTTGATATCTCAAAAGCTCAACAGATCGGCGCAGAATTTGGCGGACAGATGAAGGATTAGATTCTGGTAATGCTCTGGATCCAGGATTTCCTGATACAAGACTCTTATGTTAGCTGTAAAACTAAGAGAATCTCAGACCTCGTTTGTGATGTCAGAAGTGAAAGCAGAAGAGGTCTGAACAGTCCATGTGCCTCATAGTTCTATTTATACTAGATTACTTTTCTAGTTACAAAAAAAAACAAAAAAACATGCAGTGCAACATTACACAACACAGAAAAAAGAAGAAAGCAGCACATTGGTATCAGCACATTTTCCTGCTCGGGCAGTGAACGCCCCGCACATTCTCCCCTCTTAGTTTTCCTGTTTGGTCTGCCCTCTCTACTTTGTGCCTTATCAGAGCATCATTCATTCCTCCTCCGTGATCCTGCACTTGGCTGTGGTCTGCGGGGCTTGGCGCCCTCCCATTCCCCCCTTCTGCCCCGCTAAAGACACTGCTCTGCACTGTTCTTTGTCTCCAGCTAAAGGCAGAGGGGCATTACTTGTTGATATGCAGCAGCCTCTCCTGTTTGCATTGCACCTCGCCATAATGTCTGTCTGCATCGGGATCATGCTATTTCACACAGCTTATAGTACAGCTAGACAGCAACAGTATTTAAATGTGAAATTCTTAGATTTTTTAATGTAAAGTTTTTTTAAATAAATTGTGTAACCTCATGTGTCCAAAGGGACCCATAAGGTTTCTTTCTATGATGATATCATACACTTTACAGTGTAAAAGCGTCTCTAAGAACAACTTTCACACTTTAAAATGTGATCTAACATTACAGTATATCAGTCACAAAGGTCTTTCTTTTGCACAACATCTGGCGCTTAATGCATCCATGTTGGGGTCCATGAAGTGAAGACATCCCCGGGACATGCAGAGGCATGCTAGCCCTGGTACAGTGCCTACAGTTACTACAGTAAGCATGACCCAGTTGATGTGTCCTGTGCTCCTGTAGAGGTCACTGTTGTGTGGCGCCTCTGTGTCACATTGGGACGCTATCAGCCGCCCTAATGCCTTCCTGTGTGAAGTCTACAGCGAGCGCTGTGACATTGAAACAGACTAAGAGAATGTGAGCAGGAGACGAATTACAAAGTTAATTTTGTTTGCAAAGCCACGGTGTCTAGTACAAACACTGTTTTAAAAAAGGGAAAAGTTTGTTGGGGCTTAAATCTGTACAATGATGAACAGTAATTATGTTTTTGTGCCAGTGATAATCACGCTGTCCCAGTAGTAAGTTAATTTGGACCAAATAAAGAATCTTATGTACATATGTCTGAAGGCATCTTAGAATTGTAGGATTAATCCCTCTCTGGAAGAAACACATTATGTTAATCACAAAATCCCCACATTTGTGTATCTGGGAGACGATTGTAGTGAGCAATTATGAGTGGGCTTTATTGCCAGGAACACAAATTAGGTGCTATGAACGAGTTCATCCCAAGCATTTGTATGTGCCATTTAACTCTGAAATCCTTGTTTATTAAACTCCAATTGCACATATGAATCAACTCGTCGGCATTAATCACAAAGTACAAGGGCCCAGATGGTACAATCTTAGCCAAGCTTGAATTAATAGGAAAGGGTGACTCGCTGCTGCATGGAGATCCTCTCAAGGACCTTTGAAGAATGACATGAATAATCATTGTTGTTGGACGCATAGTTTACTAAGTCAGCCGAGCATAGTAACCCTCTGCAAACTGAGAGATATTATAGCACACGGTGCCGCCCTGCTAACACGTATTGATGTATTACAGCGCCGACGCTAAAATGAAGAACGACTGCTTAATGTTATAATTCATACTGTAACATTTTATTATCATATCATGCACCATGATATCGGTATCATACGGTGATCATGATTACTAAGCATAAACACGGACATTGAGACACAGCATTGGTTCCGTCCATTGTTACAGCCTGCGGCTGATGTTGCTGGTGAGCAGCTTCTCTTCAGATTGGCTGGCATGACAGTGAAGTAATTAGAAGTTTGTCTCTTGGTGTTTATGTTAATGACCAGATGAGCTGATGTACTGGATTGGTATCAGAGGCTGAAGTTAACTAGCTGGGTATTGGCCAGTGATGCACATTAACAAGTAACTGCACACTTAAACATGTGTTTGAAGTAGGCGGCAACCTCCTGTTCTGAAGAGTGAAGCCAATGTGGAAGTGTCTTAAACTTGCATTCTTTTAAATGGCCACCTGGGGCAAAAACAAGTCAGTTCATATAGAAGTCTATGAGAAAGTGACTCTACTTCTCTCTTGATTTATTACCTCAGTAAACATTTAAACATGAGTTAATGGTCTCAATCTCTAGCTTCAAGTCTTCTTCATCTTCATCTTCAATTCAAATGATGTTCATTTAGTAAATGATGGTCATTTAGAGTCAAATAGACCATACAGCATGGTGTGCTTTAGGGTGGATATTGAAATTTGTTATAGAATTTTGAAGAATAAGCATTCCGTGGTTAAAAATGGCTCAAAACGGCATCTACTGTTTTAAATGAGCCCTAATCTTAACGGCTAACTCTGAGATAGATTTGACCGATTAATCTACATCATGAATTAAAATAACATTAATGCCCTCTACAGGATGCCCATTCATACCCCCCCCCCCCCCCCCCTCTCCCCTCAGCGTCTATCGTTATTTTTCTTTGTGTGTAGCATTACAATCACAGCACAGCACAAGCCTGTTCTCTCCTTTCTGTGGACTGGAAATCCAGCTACCAGCCCATTACAGCATCTGAGGAATGAGTGTTAATGATCATCTGGAGATAGCACGGTGCTTTCCTACGCTGTGACAAGTGTGTGTAGATGAAGCTTAAGGTGGTTCCATTCTACTCATTTAGCAGCTCGCTAGTTAACTAGCTAATGTTAGATTGCTAATTCCACCATGTTATCATGCTAACATTACACTGGCGTTAAGACACACTTTTCTCCTTCTGAAAGTAAGACCAGCAATTAACCGACCAAATGAGAGAACTAACCCAATAAAAGCTCTGAAATAAAGAGTCGATACAGCTCCATGTTACCTTACATTCAGAAGAATAGTTAGTTCCACACGGTCAGCAATGAAACCAAAAGCATCAGGGCGAAGAACTTGTTTAAACTGTGGCAAAGTGGAGAGCAGGGCCGTCCTTCAGTCAGAGGATCGACGGTTCGATTCCCCGGCTCAGGCGCCACTCGTCTCATGTTGATGTGTCCTTGAGCAAGACACTTAAGCCCAAAAATTGCTCCTGTAGCTGTGCCTACGCCGGTGTAGAATTGTGATAGAATCTGAATTGTAAGTCGCTTTGGATAAAAGCGTCTGCTAAATGTAAATCGGGACATAATAAGTAGAGTTTGTAGTTCCTTAGTAGGTACTAAGTAATTAAGGTACTAAGGTAGCACAAGATTGCGTTCACTATTTAATAGATCTTGATAAGCAGTCATTTAGTGAAAACTAAGATAACAGATTGATGTCTTAAAATGCATTCAACAAAAGGTCACCCTGACACTATTTATTACTATTTCCACTATCTTCTATTATAGTTAACAAAAAATCTAGTTTATAGCATTCATATGAATAATTGAACTGACAATAGTCTCACTAGTCACACTAGGCAACACAACTGCACAGCTCACAGTAGGCTACACACACACACAGAGTATCTGATGTGAGCCCGGGTCAGCTACAAACCCTGGGAGCTAATAGCATCTGCTATAATTCAATGTGTCCGATATCAATATCATACAATAAGAGGAATAAGAGGAAATAGAGGAGATGGAAAGTACCTAACTTACTGAAATTGAATTATACCTGATCATATAGAAAACTGTAGGATTACTACAGACATTCATCCTCTCACAGTCCTCCTCTTTGCTTTGGCCTCACCCTTACTGCATTCCAGTTTAGCTGATTTCCTGACTCCAAAGGACATTGCATCTCATTTCTTGTCACTTGTCTTCTAAATTCCTAAAGGTACAATTAGCATTTTGTTTGATGAAATGTTGAAAGGTTCATGGATTGATATTTGCAAAGAAATGTAGCAGGCCCCCCCCCCCACCACCACCACCCCCCAAATGCAAATCCTGACATTTATTAACTTTTATTACAGATGCTCTGTTTATGGATTGTAAAAACTCTGCATAGATTTAATGGGAATAAAGTAAAATTACAATGTTTAAACACAATCAGTGTGGCAAACCAGCCAGTGTGTAATTTAGTGTTGTGTGGCAATGAAATGTTTTACGGGCCTTGATTTATGTCCTGTGCATGGCATTTCTAATGAGAGAGACCAACATTGCAGTGCGCCTGTGTTCCAGGAAACTACATTTACAGCAGATCTTTTTTTCTCAGGAGTGTTTTTCCCCTGTGAAATAATGTCAGCACTTTCCCACCTTCAAAGTCCTTTTGTTTCCAGATCTATTAACAATTCTAATTGTACAGGAACACTTGTTAAGTAAGGCTGGTAAATAAAGCAGGAAACGCATTATTTCCTTTTAGTGCAGATTAAAGGTACAGCTATGCCGGGTTGAAACACATTAATGAGGTTTTAAATAAAAATGCTGGCAGGGAATTTACACCGCTGACTGGTTTAACTGCAGTAAGCAGTTGATTTTCCTTGATGTTAAAGGGGAACATTATTTCACCCACTAATGAAAAATACATCTTTCCACCCTCCTATCTGTTAATTAACATGTTTGTGTTAAGGGAATTTCAAAAAGGGATACAATCGCTTTCGATCTGATTAAAGTAAGTGATACATAATAGGGAGGTTGTTTTTCTTGGGTCCTTCTGTTAATTGAATAGCTTTGTGTGACTTGGAATGTTTTTTCCTATAGTCACAACAGTTTGCCCGGGCCGAGCTGCTTCGGGATGTCCCTATCTTAATTACGGATCACTTTCCAAATGTGGTTCAATTTCCTCAGCAGGACAGGTTCTGTTAACTGCTATTTTTAAGGCCAATAACAACGTCAAAGCTCGGAGATGATTAAAGCAATTAAAGTTTCCCTTTGTTTCCTAAGCGCGGCGAGATACGGGGCTGCCTGTTTGTACAGCATTTATTAAACATTTACTAAATGGAATTGAATCTGTCATCGAGGAAGTTTTCCGAGACAATTACCTTTTAGCATGGCAAACACTGTTTCACTCAGCTAACGCCTCACAGCTTATGGCTGTGATTAGCCATTTGATTTCATCAAGCCAAACTAAAATCCTCCAGCAGAGAGAGAGAGAGAGAGAGAGAGAGAGGTTTAAATATAATTTTACCATCGGAATTTCTCAATTAGCATACCACATTTTCTCCATTAGATAAACTGCCTTTAGAGAGCTGACTGGTTTAATCTGTTTAATGTCCGTGTAAACTATAATCTCCTGATTCTAAAAAGAAATCCCTTAAGGACATCATTCGCATACACTCTTCATAAGGCGTTTTTTTTTTTTTTTTGAAAGACATGATGGAGTGCAGCTTCTAAAGAGGGATTGAACGGTGACGGGGTTTGTTATGCCTATCATGCGTTTCCTCGTCTGTGGCACGAGGATTGTGGCAAGTTGTGCTTTCACCCGCTGGACTTTAGCTGATCATCAGTAATTACGCCTTTACAAGCTTGTCCTTGCCCGACCACCACTACAACGTACAGAAGGCTACAGATGCATTTCAGATTGTTCCAACTATACGTATGCGCTCGCGTCTCCCGCTTACTAATTCAATGAGCGTCATGGCAGACAGATGATTCAGGAGAGATCTCGCCACGTGACCCCCGTACACGAATCAAACTCTGATCTCGGAGTGAACCTGAAGTGCATCTGTGTGTACGTACTCGTGCACCGCTGCCAATCATGGTGGCGCTGGGGCTGTTAGCGTTTTATGGACAGAGAAATCAGGATTTGTTGTTATCCCATTGAACAATGAGCAGAGCGTTTACATGTATATCATTGGCTTCCATCATACACTGCAGGCTGTGTGAATTAGGGCCCGCAAACACAGCCTCATTCTCCTTGCATCACGCCAAGAGTCACTCCATTGATTACCCTTCCCCGCTCCCAGGAAATGGCTCATGCATCTCGTGTACATTATAACAAATGTTCTCTTTGCATTACAATTGAATTGTGATTGTTATGTTCAATCAATGGGGAAAGGTCACGGGATCGCTCCTGCCAGTGCTTTAATGGAGAAGTCGATGAGGATTCATTTTAATCACTGCGGCTGTGGCAGAATGAGCACAACACTGAGAGACTGTCAATGGCCCGGTAATTACCGCTGTTTATACAGGTTTCTGCTTTGGCAATTTAGATATCCACAAATCTCTCTGTTTCCTGCACCCCGGTTATATTGGAGGCTGCGCGGCATCAAATGAAGTGCTGCAGGACGTGGGCCGTGACTGCTCTAATTGTGGGTGAGGCTGGCTCTTTGAAAACCAAGTGAACTCCATTTGCTCCTCTTTTGAGCAGTCACATTACCAGAGAGCTGTTATTTCCAATACTTTGTGTGGAGGAGCGTTGCATTCGCTCAGCTGAGTCTGAGTCCTGCGCTGTGACAGTTGCATTAAGAGGGGGGAAGATTAAATCACCCCTATTTACAATGCATGTCTGTCTACTGTAAGTGTGCGGAGAGATACTGGTACTATGGTATGGCATTGCTCTTAAAGAAACTGTGATTATGCACGAGTTGAGAAGCTCAAAGATACAGCTGATCCGAACTGTGGTCTTCCTTTGCTGACTTTTTTATCTTCATTTTCTGATTTCTTGGTTGTGGGCTTCTCTTTGGTCACTTTCGTCAATGTGTGTTGTTTTAATTATGCTTTACACTTTGACTTTGTTCATAAAACTGGTGAAAGTAGTCAGCGAATTATATTTTGGGCAACAACTGTGGAGCAGAAACGCAGCTTTGATGAGACAAGAGCTTTCTTATTGAGTAATGCTCTGATTGTCCACGGTGGTGTTTTCAAATGCCTGGTGCTGTCCGACCATCAGTCCAAATAACAAAGAGATTTCATTTGCAATGATATAAAACGGAAAATAAAACAGCAAACTCTCTGATTTGAGAAGCTTGAATCTTGGAGTTTTGTCATAAAAAGGACTTCAGTGACTACAACTTAGTTGCTGAATCATTCCCAGTCGTGTCCGCTCTAATAAAACATTTCATATATTCTGGACTGTGACTTGTAAAGGTAGTGATTCTGTACGGAAGAATACAGGAACTGTATAAGTAGACACGATGAGAGAAGCCCTACGCTGGTATTTGTAATTAGAAAAGAAATCAGTAGCCAGTGGGGAGAATTATCACACACCCTCCACCATCAGTGTGCTCCCTGACATCTCCCCCCTCACCCCAAGTGGCATGTTTGTGTTGGACGGGTGGCTAAGGATAGATGGGGTCAAGGCAGCGTAACCTTGGAGAAACAAATATTCATGATCAATAAGTGCTTTATTCCAAGCATCTAAATGATTCTTATGTCTGAAGCTGGGCTACTTGCCCATGCGGAAAAGCAGTTTGAAGATTTATGCCGACTAGGTAAAAGGACATTTTAAAAGACTACACAGTATCACTGCTTCCAAATGTCATGTAATCATAGGTTAGGGGAGAGTGCTGGGCACAGGGAGCTAAGTGATGTTATAGATAATGAATTGCCTCTGAAATATAATACATCGTGGGTATGATTCTTTGTTCCTGGCTCTGTACACCAACTCGCTTCAATTAAAGTTATTTATCTCTCTTGTTTTTTAAGTTCATCAATTATATTGTGATACACTTAACGTCCATAAGAGGATGATGTATGATTGGTCTAATTATTTCTTATTCACCGTGCTTTCTAAAGCATATCAATTTTGTTAATACCATGTAATTAAAACACGTCAGTGCGCCACAAGTTGCCGGCTGTATTAATGACTATGAAAATTATTTTAATTAAATAGCCAATTATAGAAAAATCCTAACCATGAGAATTGACATTTAAATGAATTCAATTTAAATTGCTTTTCAACATTGTTTTATCAAAGCTTTATGGGGTGAATAAATTATGACATCAAACAATATACTGTGTCATTGATCATACACAAGTCTTGTCCCATATCCATACATTTTGAAACACTTTCCTGATGCCATTCATCACGCCGGGTGATTACATTTTGACACAGTCATTTGTTTACTGCAATCTCATCCACATGTACTGTACTTCTGTGTACTTTCAGGAGAACCGTCTTGTGTTACTGAGCGCTGGAAACTTCACTCACGGTACCAATTTCAAACTACTTTTTAGCCGAGACAACTTAGTCCCACTGTGCGTGAAGAAAAAAGAAAGAAGTCACGTTGTGTTCACAAGTAATACGTCGTCTTAGAGAGCTGCTGCCTTTAAAGATAGCTTCCCATACATGCATTTTACCATTAGTAGTGCTCTTTGTATGTGCGCTGCAGTACAACAACAAAGTTCACAGACTTTATTTTTGTGTTTCTGTGTTTTCATAACCGGGGTCACACGCAGCCCACCCAGCCTGTTGAAAGGGCGTCTGTATCTAAAACATCACACATATCCTGTGGTGCCTTTTAATACCTATTAGCTCAACTCTGCCTCATTTTCATTTTTTCCCCTGCATAATGTTAATGAAAGTCATTTTTCAGACATTACAAGCACAATGATTTGCAGTTAACCCATGCAAACAAGAGAAATACTGTTGTGACATTCATTGTATATAATGAAATCTTAATATGGTGCATATTTAAGTGAAAGGTTAGCAACATAAAGGGCAAATGGATTGCCTGGCAATGAATTTTAAGCAGCTATTGATTTTACACTACAAGCCACCTCTTTCCCTGAATGATAATTTTGAAAGCGGCACACTGCTTATCTTAAAGCTGATCTGACACAACAGGACAACAGCAATACACGGAATATTAAGGCCAGTGCAGACTGTGATAAGCAGCAGCCTCCCTGATGTGCACCGCACTCATTCCACTTAAAAAGGAGTCACGGTAAGTATGAATGTACTCTGCAAAAATCAGCTTTTGCAAATACATCTAACAGCAAATAGACAATGTAATGCAATCTAATGAGTGCTACCAAATTGGGGACAAAAAGATAGAAAGCCCAGACGGTTGTGCCGGCTGAATTATTTTTTATACATAACTTTAATTTAAAAAACTCCAAACAAGGTTCCCGCAGACCGGCTTTGAATATATCTACGGCCTATTTCTTTCCATAGAGTTTGATCTATCAGTGACACGTAGTTCAGTGTTTTACACCCACAGATTGATCTGGTGGGAGAGGTATTGTAATTGATGACCTGCTCCAGTGGTCGTACACATGCGTGAACTCTATGTGAGCTCTTATTGTACACGGACATGACCCCACCTCCACCATACAAGCGCTGCACTTCCTCCCCTCTCTGCCTTTATTATCCCTCTTTCTGCTGCGCCGTCTGAGGTTGGGGAGAAAGCTTGAGAGTTCCCGTTGTAGCCGGGTTAAGCTCGGCTCAGCACTCTTCACCAAAAGAGTGCTGAGCCTTCAACAGGCTGGTGTTCTGTCCTGGAGGTCGTGCACTATGCGTGCAGAGGCAAACGTTGCCATTGCAGTACTGTGCGAGACACCCAAGAAGTGAACAGTTACCAACGTTGTGGTCTGTGTACTTAAATGTTGATTTTATTATATTTTTTTAAAGGTTTTAACTTTATTAGCCTGTGTTCTCACACCACTTCAGATTCTTGAATATATTAGGCTCTGTCAATATGAAAGTTTTGGTTTCTCTCATGGGCAGGAGTGCCTCTTTATCTACAGCTAATCAGTTCAATAACTATTTCAACACTGCTGCCATCATTTGTTTTGACATGGTCGTTCACGTGTAATTC
This sequence comes from Pholis gunnellus, assembly GCF_910591455.1. Classification (NCBI taxonomy): domain Eukaryota; kingdom Metazoa; phylum Chordata; class Actinopteri; order Perciformes; family Pholidae; genus Pholis; species Pholis gunnellus. Next base: position 4,102,489 of record NC_136539.1, read on the forward strand.
TCACAGAATAACACAATAGTTATTATTCTTCTGACATGAAGCGCTGCACAGCATGATATGAAACGTTTGCAATGCATTCTGTTGAAGATCAGGTGTTACAGTCAAACTTTTAATTAGTAAATGTACTTTTATATTTACACGTTGTCATGTACAAAACCACCATTGCCTCATGTTGTGTCACGCTGTTACTTCATACAAAAAGCCAGAGCCACTTTGACTGTAAATACAATAAACATAAAGTGCTAATTCAATTAGACTTCTCTTTTGTCCCTCTCTTACAGATAGTGTGCACCTTGTCAGAAAATATGAAGTCAATGACATCCATAATAAAATAAAGCAAAGGAGAAAAAAAGCATCGCAGTAACAATGGCTGCACGTAAGATACCATTTAGGCTTGAAAAGATGCTTTGAAACAGTTCGATGCCCACAGTGATCACCGGTCAGTAAGGTCACTGTGGGCTGCATACCGTCTGATAGCAGGTGTAGTCTGTGTGGCTGCTCTGTGTTGTGAGCTCCAGCAGTCACTGAATCTTCCACATGAGTTTGTTTTAGACCAGTTATAAAAAAAAACAACATTCTAATTTGTTCACGTTTATCATCCGATGTAACCGTATTTCTCTAATGTGGAATAAACAATCGGAACAGACTGGAACATGTCTGTTCTTCAAAGGCTTGCGTGTCCCCTAGCTCCGCCCCCTCTGTACCGTGTGACAACAACAACTCATCCACAGAGCGGAGCTGCACTTTTCAGCTCATTTTCCTCCTGTCATTCCTCCTCCTATCTTTGATCATTGTCCCGCCGCTCAGCCCCCCTCCCCACCCCCCAACGCCCTCACTCAGCACGCCTTTTCTCGGCAGCTCTTTTTACTTCACAACTTATCCGAGGAGCTAAACTCTCGTGGATTCTTTCATTTAGCGGTGTCTCGGCAGGCTGGGTTTTTCTACTTTGAACTTCGGCTACTCTCTTCCCCCTCCTGTAGGTGACCATGGCCGTACCGGCTGCTCTGATCCCACCAACTACTCTGGTCGCGCTGCCTCCGATCTCGACTCCCACCCTGACGACGTCCCCGCCGACGACAACTTCGTCGCCGTCTCCATCCCTGGTGCCGCCGTCCGCGCCCGGACAGAACCTGTTCAGATCGGAGCTCCTCGCCACCGGCAGCCCGGGCATCCCAAACGCGGCGCTGCCGCCCGGCAAGCCCGTGTACTCGACCCCGTCGCCCGTCGAGAACATACCGCAGAACAACGAGTGCAAGATGGTCGAGTTGCGCGCCGCCAAAGTGGCCTCTTTCACCGTGGACGGCTGCGAGCTCATCTGCCTGCCGCAGGCTTTCGACCTGTTCCTGAAGCACCTGGTCGGCGGACTGCACACGGTCTACACCAAGCTGAAGCGGCTGGAGATCACGCCGGTGGTGTGCAATGTGGAGCAGGTCCGCATCCTCAGAGGGCTCGGCGCCATCCAGCCCGGGGTGAACCGCTGTAAACTCATCTCCAGGAAAGACTTCGAGACGCTGTACAACGACTGCACCAACGCGAGGTAAGCGGACCGCTCTTGTGCGGAATATTTATTTTTTTCTTCTTCTTTGGGTTTTAAATGTCTTCACGGACATGCCGTGCGTAAAGGCGAGGGAGCAAGGAAGGGGGAAAAAAACAAGTGATTCAAGCGATGACATTAATGTATCATTCGTAGTTAAGAAAACAACTGTGTGTGTGTGTGTGTGTGTGTGTGTGTGTGTGTGTGTGTGTGTGTGTGTGTGTGTGTGTGTGTGTGTGTGTGTGTACGTGAGCGTTGGTTTGCTAAAATGTGCTTCTGGTGTGTCCGTTTTGACGGCGAGAGGCCAGAGGCCAGAGCGCACCATCAGTGAGAAAGTTTAGTGAAAGTTTTTTTTTTAAACACGTGCAGGGCAAAGCTTGTGCCATGATGGATCGCCTGTCTGCCGCGGGACGAGTGAATCGATAATGTAGGCTACACCACGGCCGAGTTCCACCACGCTGTTGAATAAACTTCAAGAAGCGCAGAGCCGCCGCGGCTAAAGGCGATGTCACAAATACCGCCACAGCCATCTGTTCGGATCCTCACTTCACTGTAATTCCTCTTAATTTAAGGAAACTTTGAAACAATTTTCTCTGGAAGAAAACGAGGTTGTACATTATTATATGCCCTTGCCTCAGGGCCAGTACAATTTTATTTGTAAATTAGAATTAAAGTAAGTAAACAAGACAAACACAGATTATCAGAATTATGTCTCATTAGTGTATTAATTGTTTTTCTCAGTATTGACAGCCAGTACATTTTTTTAAAGGAGGTAACAGTACACTCACGACTCCTGTATGAGTGTATGCAGTCTGTTCTTCCCCACTGTAAATGCTCGGGATAATTGCCATACAAACACACACATTAGAACCTGCCTTTTACCAAACATCCTTGATTTATATTAAACAAGGAAATTCACACACAGTAAGCGAAATGAATGCATTAACCCATATTACCAAATCAAATATTTTGAGGTTTATACGTTTTAATATGGGGGTGATTTAAAGTGAGGATCAATATTTGATTAAAAGCCATTTTTTACCGTCCTGTTGCTCCTGGCTTTGATGTATCGCTCAGTCTCGCAGGATGGTTCAGCCTGGTCAAATTTACCATCTCACCTGTCACTATGATTGATTCCATATTGATCTGCTACCCAGAAATGAGCTGGAAATGCAAATATGATGGAAAGGCTCACTTCAGTGTGGGGGATAGCAATAAACACTTTGAGTCACTTTGGTTATCTCGGTGTATAAGCATACAGCCTTTTTGGAAAAAAAAGAAATATATAGTGTGAGATTAAACTCAAGTCTGACTTTTTAGATGCATGCTTAGTATTCCACGTACATGTGGGGGAAAAAACAACTTAAACACACATACACACACACAGACCATTTTGTGCCATTAAGATCTCTATGTATGAGGAGGTTGGATACATTTTGACCCTCAAAGAACTGCTGTGTCTGCAGAGTGGGCCTGGGTCAGAAGAGGGAGGCAAATTAACACAGTGACATATTATTTGAATTCTTAAGCTCTTCCCTTGTGCAGTACATTTATTTCAATTTTTTAGCAGCGTGCATTTTATTTTCTCTTTATGCTCTCTTCACACAACGTTCTAAACACTCTTCAGCTCCACATTTCGATTGCTGTTGTAATCGTCTCAACGGCTCACCTGTGCACTTTGGCGCTCAGGCGTCATTTACATAAAGCATCGAGGGAGCAGAACCCCCCCCCCCTCCCCCTCCCTCCCCCTCCCTCCCTCTCCTCTGTAGAGAGAAACACACGGTGCAGTGATCCTCTCCTCCGGTCTGGTGCGGGGGGGGGGGGGGGGGCTTCAGGTGACAAAGTATGTGGTTGAACTCTCCGGGTTGTCAATGGGGGGATGGCCAGCGATGGGGTTAAAGGATAATGCAGTGCCTCGCGTCGCTTTAATGACGCTAAAGTGGTGGGCTATTACGGGCACATGGACAGGACCGTAATTGTCTCTGAAAGCAGCCAGGTACTCCCGGTGCTGGGCTGAAATCAATCACTCAGACCCGGCCTGCCTGCCTGCCCCATTTGGACAATTACATCACGGAGCGGCGAGGCATCCGCCGGATAAAAGGCTTCTGTTACTTAGAAAAGAGTTGATTTTATTTGCAGGGTGTGTGGGGGGGGGCTTTACACCGCCTGTCGTCGAAATTGCTGACGACAAAATGATCAGTCGGAGTAAACAGGACACGTGTTGCCCTGCAGGTGGAAACCAGTTTCCCCCTCTCCAAAAAAGAGGCTTTGACCCTCAAAGACTTGCTGTCAGTATAATAAAATAAAATAAAGTACCCGAGTCCACCGGGTTAACCCGCTCGGGTTACACAACAAGCCTGGGTCACTTTAGCTTTTCATCTCGCCCCGATCACCACTATGTCACTACTCTTATTATACAGAGGCAGAGCGGTAACAATGAAGTGAATAATACCTCCTTTACAATGGGTCTTACTATTTCACATGCTTTTTTTCCCCCCCTCCCACGGCCTATTGTGTTAAAACAACACTGGTCTCATTTTGCACACAGTGTGAATGTGAATAGCATCACAGAGCACCGCTGCATCCCGCTGTTAGACTTTGGATGTGGACACAAACAAGCTCCGACCAAATTGTTCCCCGCCATGCTTACTTTAGCAGAACACTTTTTGAAACACATTAAATGGTAAACGCCGCTCAGAAATGCTGTGTCGGATATTTTGGGGTATTTTTTTTTATTATGGTGATGAATTAATCCTTTTTCTTTTACTTCTACAGTGAGTGTTGGACTTTGTACTTTGCCTAATAAGCTGCACGGTATTTTAGTAATTATTGTTCATCTTTAAGCATACTGGGAATCCAGTCATTTTTGACCCCTTCATTTTCCTAAGGACTCTCGTGCCAGATTAGTAGTGTTGGCTCTTTGCTCCCAGACTGATCCAGGTTCAGTAATCTCCCCTACATTAAGACTCCGGCTCTCCAGGAGCCCTCCAGGAGCCCTCTGTTCCAGCTACTTGTTTTCCTTTTCATTCTCCCCGTGGTGGGATGGAAAAGGTTCTTATTGCTGCGTGACACTTGAACTCTCTGAAAGGTTATTATAACACTGGGGTGGATGGGGGGGGGGGGGGGGGGGGGGTGCAGAGATATCGCATATCTCTCATTGGTCTGCTGTGTGGGGGCAGGCTACCCGATGCCGGGGCGCAGAAATGCAGCAGTTAATTGACAATCATTGTCTACCCTTGAAGGTTAACCACACGCCCCAGACAATGTCCCACCACTGGGAAACGGGACGGCTTTTTCACTTACATGCCCTTCTTAAATAGATTTTTTTTTTCCCTCCCCGGCTCGTTGCAGTCGAGCAGATCTCCCTCTGAAGCGTCTCCCGATGTGACAGGTCACAGTGGTACGACTTCTCCTTTAACAGATATACATTTAATTGATATTGACATGACAGAGGGTGCTATGAGAGCTATCACCTCTCTTGTTCCTATTTCAAGAGTGTTTATGCCTAAACACACATATTTGCAAATGACGGTAATTGTTTTGTTTAGCGCTCAGTGTGAGCTGCCACCGAGGGTGCCAGCTTGTCTCTCTCCCTCCTCTCCGCCGCCGAGCTCTTCTTATAATATATTTGTTTTCTACAAGGCACGGATGTGTTTACAGGTACTCAGGGGAGATTTCTGGATTCCATTCAAATCATTCCCAGTCAGAGTGGGTGCTAAGATACCCGTCACCCAGCAACCGCATCCAAGAGGGAGCTCGGGCGATAATAACTTCAAAAACAGAGTGACAGATGCCTGATTAGAGAGCAAGAGAGAAGGATATACAAAGCGGTTTAAAATCCAAATCTATTCAAGTACTTCCTTGAAAGTCAAACTGGCCCTCATATTGTGTGTTGTTTCTTTATTGAAGGGAAAAAAGCATTTTAACTTCTCTCTCTTTCTCTTTTTTTTGCATTTTTAATCCTTCAGTGGGGCTCTGCTAAATTTGATTAGGTACAGTACATGTGCTCAAGTCAACTGTGCAGTTGGCAGATGGCAGCAAGGTGTTTTCTTTTTATAAACAAATAGTCTCCTTCAAAATCAGAATTGCTTTATTGACTTAACATCCATTCAGCTGGAACGAGTGCAAATTAAAAGTTATTTTTTCTATTTTAACCAAAATACCCACGGTCGAGCTCGGTTAACAAAAGTATCATTCATTTTCTCCCTTTCTTTTGAGATCATTTTTTCTTTTTCTTTTTAATAGCTAACAATGAGGCTGAGCCAGGACTCGTTAAAGAGGCTTTGTTTGACACTCTCTAATGTGGTTTGTGGATTTAGAGGCTGTTTGCATGGCAAAGAGGCCTGTACTGTTAATTTGCCTGTTGGATGCATTAGTTGTCCAGGCTCCCATCTTATTTGCATTCCTTTACTGGATCGGCAGCAGCAATTGAAGTACCAATTAATACCTCTACCCGAGTGAAATGGTGCAAAATCACACGCCGACATCGGGTCCGTCCACGCTAATCAGCATATTCAAATGACCTATTTTTTACTGTGCTCGCCAACCATAAAGGGGTATTAGCTTTGATTCTTATAGACAACAGAGTTAAGCTGTTTAGAATCTATCTGTCAATATGACTTATCTGGCATATCAAACACGGCGATTTTACCTGGTGATTTTACACTTGAGACTGATTGCCTGACAGGCCGGCGATAGATTTTGGGTCAGTGTGATTTCCGCTCTCCTCTTCTCCCCCACAGCCACAGCTCCCTGGCTCGTCCTTACTCGCGGGCTCCTTCACATTACTGCACATTTAGGGAGCATGGCGGAAGTCACCGGCGCTCGTACCAGGATATTAAATGCTACTGACAGAAGTTAGAGGGAGCAGATGAGATTTTCTGATTGGGGAAGGAATGCAGGCCCTTGCCTGGCTCTGTCTAATATGGTCACATAGAGAAATTGATTTTCCTCAGAAATTAATTAATTTTTCATATAGCCCAAAGCTGGAGTTTAAAAAAGAGTGCGCACTTGCTGGTTTCCTATTTTCCCCCTCTTTTTTAAAGAATTATTGCCTAATCATATTAATACTTTTGCCTCAAGGATGAAAAGATAATTGTACAAATGCATTTGGAAATATGTATCACAGAGTATTTATGATTAAATTATGCAAATAACTCCCGCTCCCATCCTTCGTGGGCCCAGATTGTCTAATTAGGATTGATATGGCGAATAGATGTTGGGGAATCTGAATACAAGCATGTCCAAAGAGCAGAAAATTGAAAATGACAAGGCTGGAATCCTTAAAAAGTGTGTAGTTTTTTTCCCCCCACTCTCTGTCTAATTCAGCGTGGCTGTATCAGGAGTTAATTTGCCCCGGCTTCATTTCTCGTCTGAGCTGACAGGAAAAGGAATCCATCAGGGAAGCAATCTCAGATGGGATTCCACAAATTTCCTCCACTTGTTTTTTTCTCCCCCTCTCTTCGTTTTCGCGGAGGCTATCAGGGATGAATCTTCTCCTGAGTAAACACGCAGATGTTATTCCTCCAGTGTTAATGTTTTCGGAGCTCTCTACTCAATACAAAGGACTCCTCCTAATAATTGAAGTATATTAAGAAAGGAATGTCATCCGACAAAAAGCCCTTTGTACTTTTTTGGAATCTCGGTGAAGTAATGCACATCACGGTATGAGAGCACAACTCTTTTCTTTTTCTTCTCCTTTGACTGAAAGTTCAGAAACACCCTGAGCAGATGCACCTTCCTTTAAACAAAGAGCATATTTGTCCAATATCATGCTATTCAGATTACATAGCACAGTTAGCTGTTATGTGTTTATAGCAGGCGATTGCAGAGTAGATGCACGCTAAGACACAATATTTGTGTACATGTCAAACTTTTGATACCTGAATTATCATATCAAAATGTCGTGAATATACTCTAGTATATTCCTATTTAATAAACCCCATACATCTACGTGTACTGGTACTAGTATACATCACTTACACACTATTACCAGAATTCAGAAAACTACTAAATATCTTCATGCTGATGACAGATTTATATAACAATATCATCAAGTGACCATGGTCCCATACAAGCATTGAGTGCATTTAACAAATCAATGATTGTAGGATTGTTGAGGATAGTCCACTCCGTCCATTATCTCCAGTGGTCTCGGCTGATCAGACAGCTGCTCACTGAGACCAGGAGAGACCACACCGGTCCACTTCTCACATCTCTACACCGGCTTCCTGTTTGGCCAAGAGCTGATCTTAGAAACACCAGTGTTGGCTTATGAAGCACTGAGTGGTGCGGGTGCCAAAGTACATGTGTGATCTGCTGCTCTGGTTATGAACTGTTCCGACCTTTTTTTGAATTGCCTTGTTGTTGAAAGGTGCTGTACAAATAAATGCCTTGCCTTGCCTAGAAATGTGCCATTTCAAATCCTAGTTGGACCTGAACCAACACAGACAGACACACTGTACACTGACACTGGTTGGAGGGAGCGGCTACATGTAATTTAACAGCAGCCGCGTTTGCTTGCTGGGCTCAGCGGTACATCACAGGGAAGGAAATGACATCGGCTTCCACTCTCTCTCTTCTTCTGTTGTTAGCTTCAGATGAACGGCACAGCACAGGCCCGGCTCCGGTGCCTCCAACAGTATCTATTAAAGGGCTGATTGTTATCTAATCTTTACCTGGCGCTAGCTGGAAAAGCCCCGAAGCTAATGACACTTGAGACTAGCAGCACATTCTGTGGTGGTTCAAAGCATCTGCTTAGTCAATACCTTGTGATGGAAAAGAAAACTAAGAAAACGGCCCCACAGCTATTTACGTGGATTCTGAATTCACTTAGACACCAGAAACACTTTATGCAGTCAATTTGTTGCATCGGATTATAACTAACAATGTGCACAAAATGAGTTCCTGTTGAGCCAGCAGGCTAAACGCTAAACGGCTCTCTCGTGTCTGCTTTTGGAGCTTCAGACTCTTGATGTTTGATTCAGGTTTCAGAGTGTCTGTAAAAGATGATTTGAACTGGCTAAACCATCGTAAGTTAACAGTTATAATGGTAACAACGTCAAAGGAAGTGATTCCTCTTTAATTTGTTTCTCAGCAACGTGCCCCTTTTCCACATGTTTCACATGTTTGTTGGACAATCGGTGCGCTGCAATGTCAGTGTGCCATGAATGCTCAGTTCCAGCTTTAGCGTGTTCTTCTTCATACATGTAAAGGTCATATCTAAATGAATGGTTCTCGCAACAGCGTTGGACGTTTGATCAGCAGATTGTTCTAGATCTGTCTTTCAAATCCCTTCAGCCTCACTAAAGCTGCTCAATCAAAACCCACTCATTAATCTTAAGGTCGCTGTCAGCTGAGCATTTCTGAAATTAGAAAATCTGGGGAAAAAAAGTGTGAAGTTGTAATGTTCCAACCGTCAAATAATAATAATTAGAAAAAATAATTAGCTTATATATTACCTTTTTTTTTAAACAAGCTAATCGAGTACTTTCTCAGGTTCAAAATAAAAAAGAATACAAATGTTGAAAAGGATCCGTGCCGTGTGAATGGTTTATTCTTACGGTGGCTGTGTTTTCACTACAGAATCAGTTGAGCTGTCAGCAGCTGGAAGTGGACAGGCAGCTCATTCGCTGTGCTGTAAAACGATAAGGTCTGCAATTTTGTCTGTTACCCATAGCGATGGCCACACCCAGGGCTGCTTCCTGACGGCAGGGCACACCTGTAGAGGTTATGAGCGAGGGATATCAATATCACCAGGTCAACACATTTTCATCTAACACTGACATCTCTCTTTTGCCTCTCAGCCTCTCTCTGCTTCTGTATCTCCCCCCCCCCCCCCCCCTTTTAAAACCCTAGTGAGAATATTGGTGGGAGCCTTTATTGGTTGCAGCGCTTAGGTTTCTCTCCTCGTAGACTCAAATGTCACCATCTCCCTGATGTTTCTTTAAAATCGCCTGTGCCACCACTTGCTGTGGCGCCCGGCTATTATTACCCTCCTCTTAAAGAGTGACAGTCGGGTCCTCGGAGATGTGACACAAGCCTCGGCGGAGGGAGCTGTAGTGCTGTGTCAAGCCAAAGCTCCCGGGCCAATCAGATAACACGGAAACAGACCACTGCACCGCACACACACCTGCTATGAATGTGAGGTTAGCCGAAAAAGTCAGGGGTCAGTTCAGTTTCACGCATTATCGACACTGTCAGAGTTCAGTCAGAGATGAACGAAAACGAGATCACTGACTTGTTGTCATGGACATGAAAACACGAAGCAGAAAAGCAAAGTTTGTGCGATTAGAATCCCTTCAATTGTAATCTCAGGTCGCCAAAACTCTGTCCATGCGTTCACTAACGCCTTAAAAGCAATGCTCCGTAACAGTTACTTGTGTGTGTGTGTGTGTGTGTGTGTGTGTGTGTGTTCTTAGTAATTCCACAGCATTGCAGAAAATACAGTGAGACATGTTCTCTATGGAAATAAACACGGTTGTGATAATAAAGCAGCCCTCGGCTGAAATGGTTTGTCCACATGCATTAACCCCTGCGTAACTCTCACATTAGCGGCGTGTGAAGCGCGTTGGCTTGTGTGTGTGTGCGTGTGCGTGCGAGTTAGAGAGAGATAGAGAGAGAGAGAGAGAGAGCTTCACATATGAATGGTCTCATGTGAAAAGGAGGATGAATTGAGTCAAGCTGACATAGCATGCCAATAAGCTTTGTCTCATTTCCAATGCCGTATTCATTTGTGCCACAGAGAGATTTATTGCATGATTGACAATTATGAGAGGGTGACCTAGTTCTTTGTGATGGAACAAAAATGGTTTTCATCAGTTGTCTTTGCTGTCTTTTGCATTGTGTGTGTGTGTGTGTGTGTGTGTGTGTGTGTGTGTGTGTGTGTGTGTGTGTGTGTGTCGCTCCCTGGTAAAGAATAGGGATAGCCTCCGTGCAATGAGATACTTTTTCTCCCCCCCCCCCCCCCAACCCCTCCAACTACTGAAACTCATGCATTTTTCTAGTAATGGCTTCATATATTTTGCATAGAATCACATCATCCACAATGTCTGTTCCACAGCAGCAAAAAAAAATGAATTTCCTACCCCATTAAGCAATGTGAGCTGTCCAAATGGATCACGTTAAAGTGACATTTTTACGAATGCTCTTCAATCTCTAACTTTGGTGTGGAAATAAAAAGAAAAAGGAAGTAATTTGGTCCGTCTATGAATTATATATATATATATATATATATATATATATATTATATATATATATATATATAATATACTTGCTGTTCTGTTGTTGTTACCTGATCACTCAAATCACAAACACACTCATCCTTTTACTGCTGTGACTGTCAGTAAAGGGGCTTCTTCATTTGTGCCTTACGTTTCCTGATTCCTTTATCCCTTTATGGTTCATTCTACCTGTCTATTGGCTGTGTGTGTGTGCGTATGTGTGTGTGTGTGTGTGTGTGTGTGTGTGTGTGTGTGCCCGTGCGCGCCCAGTCAGGCTTAGATTACTACGACTGTGAGGAGGAAGTCTCCGCTCCTCCTGGGACTCCTGCTTGACTGGCCCCACAAATGATACAAGCCAGGGTTTAGTTGGGAGTTAATATCCTGCAAAATTGTCCCGCACAGCCTCGGCAGAATGGCGGATGATTAAATGACACAAGCATATCAAAAACATTTTTCTCAGACTAGTGGCTGTTAAGTGTTGCGCCGGTGCAGCCCGTCTCCCAAGGTTACCATTAAAAAGAAAGGAATATTCAGCGGGAAGTGGGTGTCATTGAGCTGTGAGCGTTTGTGTGCGTGTGTGTGTGTGTGTGTGTGTGTGTGTGTGTGTGTGTGTGTGTGTGTGTGTGTGTGTGTGTGTGTGTGTGTGTGTGTGTGTGTGCACCTGTATGAGCGCGCATGCTTTAGATGTTTTGTGTAATGCCCTGTTTTGAGTGGTAATAATATCTCAATAGGATTTCAGGGTCTCATTGAGAGGTTTGCTGGAAGGTTGAGAGGACATATGCTAATTGTGCCTAAGAAGACTCGTCTCTCAGAAACACATCCCACAAGAGTTTCCTGGTACACTGGATCTCCCAGTGACAAAAAGAAGAAGAAGGCTCGAGGCTCCAAAGCGATCCATTTTATCCTTTTCTTTTTTTCAAAGGATGCACTGCTTTGTTTTAACCTCCGCAGGAAAAGGAGATGAAAGGCGGCGTAATAAAGCCCAAAAGGTCTTTCTGTAGTTATCAAATGGCCTTTCACTCCTGACCTTTAAGATGCCACGTTAGGAACTGGAGACAATGCTAGAAATACAGATCGCGTTTCACAGATCAAACACGGGCTTTTGTGTAGTTTACTCGCACGGAGAAGAAAGAAGAACCTTTCACAGCCCATCATTTGAACCAAGGGGAAAAAATAATACAACAAACCAGAAAAGAAAATATTTGGAAAAGAATGAACTGCCTTGTCAGCGCCTGCACAGATCAAACACTTAGAAAGTTGAAGTAATGCAGCGACGGATACATTTGGGTTCAGATGCACTTCTTTATCTCTTCCTTTATCTGATATGGTCTTGCCACAACAATGGGCTTCGTGTGTTTTGTATGCTTTGGGCTCTTGTGTGTGTGTGTGTACACATGCATGTACAGTACTGTTTGCTCTTCACATTTAAATGCATGACATTGACATATGTAGAAACCTTTCCACACAGCTCTGCTGTTTGCTTTCCCCATCGTTGCATGTCAGATTATTTTAATCGATGATGTCCACTCGGATGTTTAATGCATATTTAGATGAAAAGCAAACCAGACAATGCTAAAAGCTTTAGATGAAATGAATATGTGGCTGTAAGACCTTAAGGCCGCTGCACTTCTAGTAACCGCACTCACTGTACTGTGGACCGTCCATGCCTCAATTTACATGTATAATCATTTTGCATCAATGCCACACGATTTATATTTGATGGTGTGTGTGTGTGTGTGTGTGTGTGTGTGTGTGTGTGTGTGTGTGTGTGTGTGTGTGTGTGTGTGTGTGTGGGTGTGGGTGTGGGTGGGTGTGTGTGTGTGTGTGTGTGTGTGTGTGTGTGTGTGTGTGTGTGTGTGTGTGTGTGTGTGTGTGTGTGTGTGTGTGTGTGTGTGTGTGTGTGTGTGTGTGTGTGACCCTGGAGGTTCAGGATCGGGTTATTGGAAATGACGAGCTGCTGCATTGTAATGACAGGCCTACAATAACCAGCAGCCCCGTCTGTTTCAAGCGCGCCCATAATAGACGGGCCGACTACAGAGGCTGCTAATCATGCTCTTAGATGTAGAATGTTATCAGGATGCGGCGATGGCACCCGGCATTCCTGTCATTCTCCACATTCCGCCGAGCGGCACTCACTCTTGAGAGCGGCGATGCCTCTGGACCCCGAAGGCCTCCTGTGTATAGGGGCCTGGTCAGGCCCCCCCCCTGCTGGGCCAGGCCTGGTGACAGTTCCTTGGCACCGTTGTCTCGGCAGGAAGACATCGGTCGGAGCAGCGGAGAGGCTGTGAACAAGGGCCGTCTGGTCAGCGCAGGGTATGGAGCTGGAGATTAGGCTTCACCCGCGGGTCATTGTGTTCCCAGAGCTGGTCCGAGGCCCGTCGGCCTCGGTATTGTGGAAGGGAAAGGTCAGGTCCGGCGACCAGGCTAAGCCTATTAAACAACCCGCACAGCTTGGCCCCGGAAACCTGACTGTGCTTTCTCTTAACTACCGAGCAGGGAAGGGAAAAAATCTGCTTCGAACAGCTGAGGTCTGCCATATCCTGATGTGAACTGGAGACCACAGCTAATTGCAAATATCATAACTGTATACTCGCATGAAAAGCATTGCACTGGTGCAGCAATTTCATATTGCATGTTTCCTTTCCTTAAGTACCTAATTGTTCTTACAGAGCCCTCAAGTCGGCACGCTGTACAGTATGTGCACTCGGCTGCCGGCTAGGTTTGCCCTGACAGATCCTGCCGGCGTCGAGCAAATCCTCCCATTTATATCCTCTCAGTACTAAATGCTTATGTACCGCATTCATAAGGTCGTCTGAGCCCCAACACACTCCCATAAGTCTCCTTTAGCCCGTAGTGATGGCTGATGTCAGGGATGTCTGCCGAATGAAAGGAAACACGGGCAGATAGCGTTTGATCCGTGATGGAGATGAGTCCACATAGGAGCGGAGCCAGTGAGCCAGTG